>NC_082690.1:94967254-95300904 GCF_949987515.2 Delphinus delphis | reverse complement strand
CCTGTTAGTGGGCTTTGGAGGGGATGAATCCCCCACTACAGCCTGCTGCCTCTCTGCAACGTGCAGCAGGGTAGGTGGTAGGTGGGAACCCTCCGCATCAAATGGCGGTAAGGACTGT
This sequence comes from Delphinus delphis, assembly GCF_949987515.2. NCBI lineage: Eukaryota > Metazoa > Chordata > Mammalia > Artiodactyla > Delphinidae > Delphinus > Delphinus delphis. The sequence continues at coordinate 95,300,786 of NC_082690.1, read as the reverse complement.
GGCCTATTCCACAGGCCTGGGTTTGAATCTCGGCTAGGCCAGCTGCCGCCCGTGGAGCCTTGGGAAAGTTCCTTAACCCACTAAACCTCAGGTTATTCACCTGCGAAGTATGGGCCATCACAGTCCTACCTCACTGGCCTGAGCTGCGGATTAGATGAGCTAACGGATTATAAGTGATTCCCACGGTGCTCAGCACAGAATTGGCCCTTGGAAGCCCCAGGAATTATGTAAAGTAGAACCTGCTGATACTCTCTGTAAAAAGGGTAGTGGCCATGACCACCGGTTCCACAGGGCCCATACTCCTCAGGGCCCTTCCCTCTCTCCCTTAGGGGTCCACATTCAGAACAGATGGAGTCTACACCCCATGTATACATCCTACCACTTAATTCACAACAGCTGGTCTTTCTGATCGTTTATATATTAGGTTTCCACATGATGTTGAAGGTGACTGATTTAGAGCCTCTTGATATCCTAGAATCCCAAGTCAGTAGGATTTCAGAGGAGGTGGAGAGCTGGGAAGGCTTCCTGGAAGAGGCAGCAAGGAAAGGCGAGAGGGAGGAAGGTGATCAGCTCAATGATGAGCCTCTTCCTGGCTAGCTCCTGCTAGAAATCTCTCCCCAACCCTCCTCCACTCTAGCCACCCAAAGTGGACCAGCCATCCTTCTGAGTTCTGTGACCACAAGGACTCTTGGTCTTGTGCCACAAGAAGTGGCAGCAGCGTCCTCAGCGAGTCCCAGAAGCCGGCTCAGCCTCGGGCCCCTCTCCCCACACTGATGCCAGGCCACAGGATCCAGGCTGGGCCACTGCCAGCCTGATGCATCGCTTGTTGACGGATAAAAGCTCGCAGTTTATGGCTCCAAAGCAAAGCTGGGGCTTTGTTTTGCTTTGTTTTAAATTAGCAAAGCAGGGGGTGGTGGCGGGGAGAGGGAGAGGAGCCAAGGCTTATTCAGGACAAGCTCCTGCTGCGTCCTGCATCTCAGCGATTCCCTGGGCAGCCCTTAATGAAGCCGCCTGAGCGCATCGTGCCTCTGCCTTGTCTCTCCACCTGCACTTGTCTGGCTGGGGGAGTCAGAGCGCTTCCCAGTGCCGCCCGCCCTGTCACTCAGCCCCATCACTCTCTGTTCCCATAATGAGTCCCTGAATGAGCCTGTTAACTGTGCCCCAGGGTCACAATGGGGCTGAAGGGGGAGCCATGACAGCCTCAGAAAGACTGGGATTTACGATTTACTTTTGCTCTGGGAGCGGAGGGCCACTCCCTACCTGTCATTGGGCACAGCACAGTGGGTGCTTGCACTGCTAGCAAGGGCCCCGGAGGGTCTGCCCGATGGGCGAGGGACTCCCAATCTGAGCCCATTGGCTCTTGGTGGCTTGGGGAGGGTGAAAGGGCCCAGAAGAGGGATGTACCAACCCCATAAATTAACATGTGAAGCTGTTTATTCTCAATGCAACTGTCATTAGCGATCATCTCCTCTGCACCTGCCGGCAGGTCTGGAGCTTTTCTGCACATGCCAGCCAGGGTCTCCATTGCCCTCCCCCGTAGGATGCATACAACAGACGCCACCGCCAAGATGCTCTACGGAGCAGGAAGGAGAACTGGGGAGACCCCCTGTCACCAGTGGGCATTGCCCTGCATCTGCCCACCCTCTTTCCCGTCTGGAAGCACGTTTTTGGTACCCGAGGAGGGTAAGGACAAGGGCTATGCATACACTGGAGCTGACTTTACTTCTGATCTTCACTCCCCTTCCTCCCACACTGCAAGAAAAATATTACCCGTCTTCCCATTTTACAGATGAGGAAAGTGAGCCTGGGCCACAGCATTTTTATGTAATTAAACATCGGTTCAGTTCATGGGGAAAGGGAAACAGAATCAACAGCAGTGTCTGCCAAGGAAGGCTCACTCATTCTCACAAGGAGATGGGGCTCCAGCAGACCTGTCAGGCAAGTGCCCAGCATTTGGTCCCAGAGGGACCCGGAAGCCCTAATCGTTTAAGGGACTTATCTCTGAAGATGTAGCCTGGCTTGCCTGGCCTTTGTTCATCTGTGTGAACAAAGAAATGAAAGATGTGAGCCCCACAGCTCTTGTACCAAGTGGCCAGCATTCTCCTCTTTACTAGCAAAGGAAGGAAGGGATGCTCAGAGAGGTCAAGCATCTTGTCTGCAGTGACAGAGCTGGACCAGGCAGAGGGAGGACCAGAACCCACCATTTTGTCTGCAGCCAAAGTCTTGGAGACACTTTGCCTGAGGCCAGCCTGCATTAGGCTAACCCCATAGTGTCTGTCCTTCCAACAGTGCATCTGAGAGGTTCTCAGGCCATTGGGCTGTTCAAACAAAGATACCTGGTGTTTCAAAGGCTTCGAGAACAATCCAGCACTTGTAGCACAGGGTTCAAGAAGAGCTAAGTCTGTCTCAGTGCTGAAGCTGACTTTGGCACAAAATGTGTCTCAACACACTGCAGACCTTGAACTCAACGGGGATCCGCTGTGCAGTCGGTCATACACCTACGGGAACGCCTGTGAGAGGATATTCTGTGTCTGAGAGAAGCAGTATTAAAAAGCCACACGACAGTAATAGAGATGTTTCCAAACTGGCTGCCCTGCTGCTAGAAAGGAAACCAAAAGCTGAGAACTCATCACTAAAGGGCCAACCCCACAGCCAACCACAGCTCTCCTCCGCAACGCGGGGCTATTAATTCAGACTTTATAACCCACAGGGCTGCAGTGGAATCTGGGCAAAGGGCACCCCAACTCCTTGTAATTCTTCCCTGCTCAAGCCCCTGTAAATATATTCCGATGCAGAAAAGCGTCTGCGGGAGGGAAGATGGCAGATCTATTAGCATTTTGATGGGTTTTCCCAACACGGAACAAGAGAGCTTTAAAATTCACAGCCCAGAGATTAATCCTTCCATCACATCTCTCCCTCCACAGCTGGAAGTGGCCAAGAACTTTTTACCCCTTTCAGACCTTGATTAGGATAGAAAGTTAGGAACTCAGAGAGCTCAGTCTTCAGAGTCCTACAGAGAAGAGACAGCCGGGTTTTCTAGACCAAGTGTATACAGCCCTCCAAACACAATTAAACGGCAGAATCAGGGATGGGGAGGTGGAAGGCCGTGACACTGTGCGGGGGTTGGGAGCGTCTGTGACTCAACAGAAGAACACGGCCAGTTCCGGAGAGGAGCCCTGCTTGTTCCAACAGCAAGGTTCGCCTTTTGTAACTGACAAAGGCCAGGCTTCTTAACATCCCTGTTCGCTCACTCAACAAGCATCTTGGAAGAATCACCATGTGCCACATATTAGGTACTTGAGAGGGAAGGATCAGGAAGATAGTTCAGCTCAACAAATCCCTGACCTCAAGAAACTCAGTCTAGGGGCTTCCCTGGTGGCGCAGTGGTTAAGAATCAGCCTGCCAATGCAAGGGACGCGGGTTCGAGCCCAGGTCCGGGAAGATCCCACATGCCACGGAGCAACAGAGCCCGTGCGCCACAACTACTGAGCCTGTGCTCTAGCGCCTGCAAGCCACAAATACTGCCACAACTGCGTGCCTAGAGCCCGTGCTCTGCAACAAGAGAAGCCACGACAATGAGAAGCCAGCGCACAGCAATGAAGAGTAGCCCCCGCTCGCCGCAACTAGAGAAAGCCCGTGCGCAGCAACGAAGACCCAACGCAGCCAAAAAATAAAAACAAATAAATAAATTAAAAAAAAGAAAAAAGAAACTCAGTCTAGATGGGGGGGGGGGAATGGACGAACACAATAAAATGCAGCAGGCGACTGAGATCAACGCAGTTGCCCTGGGACCTCGAGATGGCAGGGGATGGGGCACCTCAATCAAGCTGGGCTGAAGAGCTGGTCACACCCTTGGGGATCCTGGTCCTTCCTCAAAACTTTCTTTTGAAAATGAATGTGATGGAATATTAAGTGTAGAAGGCAAGGTGTGTAGTTTTCTAGTGTATGATCAGAAAGAATATACAGATACCGCTAAGGTAAATGATAAGCAAACTTTCAACATCATACTGGAGCGCTGTTTAGCAGACTCACCCAAGGGGTCATTATCTAGGGGATTCTAGAGAAATGTAACTTTGACTCATGGGAGGTGACAGGTGAATTTGTAGATTTGTTTTGGCCCGGTAGAAAAGATAACCCAACGGTTAGGATTAACCTGTGTGTATACAATCCAACCATCTTCCAGTTCTCTTCCTCCCATGCCTACGTAACCGCTGTTTCTCTCATCTCCAGCTTAGCCAATGAGCATCTCCTGTTGGCTTCCTCATTCACGAGTCAAATCAGTCTCTGACCCACGTTCATTCTAGATGTCCATGTGATTCTATAGGATTTATAATTTTTTGAAACTTATACTTTGACAGCACATGCCCAATTACACACACACACACACACACACACACACACACACTGCACAGGGATAAAAATGGAAAAAACTACAGCAAAATGTTACCAATGGGTATCTTTAGGTAGCTGGCATTTGTATACAAGTGACTTTTATAATCAGAAAAAAAGTGATCAACATTAGTTTTTAAATGAAGAAACACACACCCATGTAAGGTTCCCCAGACTAACAGTTAATACCAGTTTCTTGCTTATCCCATCTGTCAGTGGGCGGGGCTCTAAGCACTGAAGAACACCACCTCGTCAAGGCCTCGCCGTCATACCACGCCACGCCAAAGGCACCGTTACTCTCCCCATTTTACAGATGAGGAAATGGAATCACGTAGTTAGCCTCCGCTCACAGATCTCAACAGTAAGAGCTACGATCTGAACCCCAGGCAGCCTGGCCCTACAGGCTGCCTGCTTAACCACCCTGCCAGACGCCTGCCTCCCAAGTGGAAAAGGAAGAAATAAACACATCTGCCGGGCTGCCAGGGTCAGGCTTGGAGAAGACCGTGTTCCCACCCCCGCCCAGAGTACAGCGTGCCGGGAAGCCAAGCGCGAGGCTCGCCAGCCTTGAATTGAATTCACATGTGTCTCTCCTCTCCCGCACTTGCAGGCAGGGACCTGCTCTTCTCCATTCTTGAACCTCCCATCAGGCTGGGATTGGACCCCAGTGGATGCTCAGCAAATGTCTCAGAGCACCTCTCTCCCTGCTCTGATAGCACACTCCATTCAGGGACTCTAAAAGCCAGCCTCTAATTAATAGTTCGCTCCATCTCTCTCTTTGCCCACACAGGCACTACAGACCGGTTTATTACCTAGATCATAAAGCAAAGCGCAGCCTGGCTTCAGCAAAGAGGGGTTTCGGTGTGTTGGAAAGGACCCCGACCTAGGAACCTGGAGGACGTGGGCCCTCCCTTTAAATCACTGTGTGACCTTGGGCAAGTCACCAAGCATCTCTGGGCCATCACCTCACCTTTAAAATTTGCAGGGGGACCCACTGTGCTATGATGCCCCAGATGTTTTGCCAGCATCAATCTCGCTTTCGCTGCCGGGGTGTTTTACATGCAGCAGGCGTGGAGCCCGCACCACAGACCCACACCTATTGATTCTCACTAAAGCTCTTCACGTGGCAGGTCACTGCTGGTTAAATCTGTGCGGAAAATAGGTTTTGAGGGAGGAGTGCCTTGTGATCTGGAAAACCAAATTGGGGTGGAGGGCTGCAAAAGGGGGAGTGGGGAGAGAGAGATGCTTCATCTCAATAGGGCTCTTGAGAGCCCCTGCGCATCACCCCATCTCTGGGTTCATTCTGGTCGCAATGTATTTATTTTTATTTGGGGGTCATATCCGCTTGCAGAGGCAGGCACGATTGTTTGGGTAAACACTGTTTCAAAAGATTCCAAATAGAAAGCTTCATTTTCCTTGATTTAACAATAAATGTCCATCCAGCCTCTACCTATGACTGTGAGGAAGGTAGGAGACAGAATAGCCGTCAGCCACGAAGTGAGCGTCCATGTTGCAAGACGCATCTCTAGGTGATTAATTAGGACCAGTGGCCAAAAGAAACACAGGACAGCCCTCTTATAAAAACGGAAAGGACACTGCTAATGAAAATGATTCTAGCAGACGTGCCTGCTTGTGATTCCTGGGTGAGTTACTGCCCCTTTCGGGGTCTCACTTTCATTCTCTATCACCTAATGGCCTGTGATTCTCAGAATGGGTTTCCCAGGGGTTCCTCAGGAGACACCCAAATGGAGGCGGAGGGGCGGAGGGGGGACCAGCCCCCTATGCCTGCTTCAACAGGGCAGCTCCCTTTCCAGTTATTCTGGAGGCTCTGAGGCTCCACGGTGAACTTTCTTTGAGGTCTGTGACTACAAGTAAGTTGAATGTCACTGGGCTAAGTCATCACAGCTTCTTCTCACTTTAGCATCTTGAATGTACCTTGGTTAGGAAACTCCCAGGCATTCTGATAGGCAAATGGTTTTTACTCAAAGGCATCATGGTGGTCCATGCATAATATCACTTGGCGATGGAACGCCTCTGACTCTGGGATGGGTTGTCTATGTCAGGTAGCAAGCCCACATCCCTAGCAAAAGAGTCTGCCAAGACAGATCATAAAACCACAGTAAGAGCTGGCACACATGCGAACACTTACACTGTCCCATATACTTTATCCCTCTCAGCGCTCGTGGCCACTTTATGCAACAGGCCTTGATCCATTTTGCAGACGGAGAACCTGCCCGTCAGAGAAGTTGAGTAACCTACCCATGGACGCACAGCTCTTCAGCCCAGATTTAACCCCAGCACCCTGTCTCTTTTCTTTTATGATTCCATTTATTAAAAATGTCCAGCATAGGCAAATCCATAGAGATAGAAAGTAGATTAGTGTCGCCAGGGGCCGGGGCAGGTGGTGGAATGGGGCAAATGGGGAGTAACTGCTACCAGAGAGAGGGTGACTTTTCAGGGTGATGAAAACGTTCTAAAATCTGTGGTGGTGATGGTTCCACAACTATGCAAGTATACTAAAAGCCACTGAATGTTATACTTAAAGTGGGTGAACTGTATGGTATTTAAAATATATATCAATAAAGCTGTTGTATTGAAAAAGAAACCTCAGGGTTAAAAAAAATTCAGGGTGTTCATCTCTGCAATGAATAGGGAAACGATCACCTCGTATCGGGACCCTTGACAGTAATGGTCAATGAATTTCCTTTTTAAACATCTTTAGGTTAGTCACACAGATCAGAGTTATTAACATTTGGAATTTATTTTTTAAAGAGGAGGTGACCATCTTACCCACTGTCCCAGGAAAGGTGAGGTTGAATAGTGGAAATAATTACCTAAATCCTAAATAATTACCTTTGCCTCCTGCCATTGCAAAGGCAGAAGAGCCGCTCAGCATCTACATTAAACAGATTATCCACGTGATCAGATTGTCCATTTCAGATTGATCCCAGTACCCTGTCTCTTAATCACTGCCTGAAATCACTGCGTAAACTGCCCCAGACAGCCACAAGATATCACGCCGGAAGGGGACTTGGGGATCAGCTGGTCCTCTCCTTCATTTTACAATGAGTGACTGAGGCCCAGAGAGGGTAAGGGACTTACCCAAGGTTCGTAATGAGTTTGTAAGTAGAACAGGATTAAAACTCAGACTCCCGTCTTGAAATCCTATGTCCTTCCACTCCACCTTGGCACCACTGGGCCACGTAGGACAGCATGCTTTGATGGTCAAAGCTTAGTGTGAGGGCAGGTCACTGCCCAGTTACAGACCCAGCTGTGCCACTGATCGACTGTGTGACACTCAGCCTCCCAGGCTCCTGTCTCACCATCCTTAAAACAGGAATGATTTTCATACATAACCTGCAGGGCTGTCGCAAGGATTCAGCAGGACAGTATATGTCATGTATTCTCAATAAATTCTAGCTCTCTTAGGGCCAGAACCTGGGGCGGGGACAGGCACACAAAATAAAGGGGGTCCTTCTGATGGGCTTGGCCCAGGAAACATAAGGTCCTAGTGTCCACAGCCCCTCCTCCATCAGCAGCAGCAAACTGACCACCACCCCTGTTTCCCTGGGCACCTCTACTGGGGACACCGAGAGGAAGAGGAATGGGACCCAGTGAGACGCTATCACATTGTGTCTCTCCAAAGTCAAGAACGAATGATCCTCTTGAACTTTCTAGTTTCTCCTGACCCCATGTTAATTTCTAGCTCCAAATAAAATGATGTATCTTCAGTATCAGGAAAAGGCTAAAGAGTAATTTCAGGTTGGCACACGGTCCGCCTGATGAGATCGGATCCACTCATTTGCGGAGTCGGGGAAATCAAGATGCGGGAAGAACCTCGTCTCAGACCATCTGAGATACTGCAGAAGAAAGTGATGATCTCTTTAAAAGTAAAACTGGCAGCTCTGCCTCTGTTGTGAGGGAGGAACCAAGGCCCAGAGAGGTTGAGTGATTTGGCCCATGTCACACAGCCATAGAGGCTTTTGATAAAAGAGACAGAGTGAGAACCAGATCTCCTGACCTCATGGCTCTGCTGGCACTTGGAGGGGCCGGCGGGGGGAGCAAGAGACGGGAGGGGAGTTTGAGTGTGAAAATGACTATTCATAACTCTGAGTGTAAGTAGTTGTGAGAGCATGAGCCTCTGAGGGAGAGGGAAAAAGCTGTGGGGCATCTGACGTGCCACCTGCCCTTGGGCTGCGAGCGGATCAGTGTGAACAGGTGTAAGCAAGAGGGCTGTGAGCGCGGAGTGAGTGAATGAGTGAGAGGAAATCCGAGTGCTGGAGAGAGAACAAGAGGAGGAAAAACATTTGGGCCGTTTTCAAATTCCCACAGTCAAATAAATCAAAACAGATTGTTCTGAGACAAAGAGGCCATTTCAAACCACATCCTTTACACCACAATAGACCCTCAGTGGTCCACGTGACGCTTTCTCACAACCAATAATAACGGCGACAGCAATGTTCACAGTCATAGTTAGGATTCTTGAGCGGCCATGATGAGCAGGTGTGATCAATGCCCACTTTCCAGATCAGGCCACTGAAGCTTGGAGAGGGTAAGTCACGTGGTCCCTACACCTCCCTGCCCGGGTGATTCCCGGAATCAGGAAGCCTGGTGCGCAGCGGAGATGCAACCAGCAAGTGTCACCTGGAGGCGCCAGATGTTCCTGAGAACTGTCGCCTTGAGGCAGGGCCACTCTGGCTGCTGCAAGCAGGATGGAGAAGCAAGGCATCGAGGAGCAAGCAGGGAGTGAAGACGGAATGTTCCTAGCTGCCCCACGGGGCAAAGCAGATGCCCGTCTGCGCAGGAGTGCCTGGCGCCATGATGGTCACTATTAGCTACTAAGGAACTGTGCTCATCGCCTCACCTGGACGCCTGGCCCTGACCAGCCAGAGGAAGGCCCTGCCCTTCCATGCAAGCTGGGGCCCGATGCACAGGACTGGGCCAGAGAGGAGGGCACTGCCAGGGCCCCAGAGAACAGGTCTCCCATCTCCCACCTCAACCTCAGCAAAGGGAACCTGGGTCCAGGCGGCCACGTCTCAGTAACCGCCGAGTCTCTGCTCCCAGTGGGCCTGAGGGGACAGCACCAGGCCTGCTGTGGGGAGGAGGGAAATGTAGCTCTGCCAAAGCAGCCACGGCCACCAGGCACGCCGTGCGTTTTCTCCTCGTAAACTAGTCCCAACCCCCAAACAACCCTATGACGTGCTGTTACTCTCCTCGCTTTACAAATGAGTAAACCGAGGCTCAGAGAGACTCGCCCAAGGTCTCCAAAACTGCAAGGGTGCGCACAGTCCGGACTGAACCCAGCCTGACAAGGAGACCTTGCTCCTTCTACCTCATCCATCACTCACCCGCAAAGCCCTTCTCTCTGACGGAGGTTGGGAGTCCCAGAGGGCAGCGTTTCGTTACGAGTTTCAAAGGCAAATCCCAACAAACAACCTGAAACAGAAGGGGAGAGAGGTGTGCACCCTCCCAAGGGGGCAGCCCCTGCTCACCCCCTGCCTGCTGTTGCCACGTAGGGGCCTATTTGTCAAGGAAGGAAGAAATCTAGAGTTTTATGCTACATCTCTTTTTCAACTGGTTAGAATCCTCTGTTTTGTTAACAGAATTTAAAATTTTGAAATATATATACACAAAAGTACATAGGTCTGAAATGTACAACTCCATGAATAGTCACAAACTGGACACACCTGTGAAACCACCAAGCAGAATAAGAAAAGAAAGAGACCAGCACCCAGAAGCCCCTCATGCTTCCTTCCGGGCCCTCCCCAACCTCTGCCCAAACGGAATCACTATCGTGACGTTTAACACCATAGCTTCACTTCGCCGACTCTGAACTTTATATAAATAGAATCATTCCGTGTAGATAGAATTCTGTATAAATAGAATCATTCGCCTTCACCTCTGCTGTCTTCTGCTGAACATCAGGATTCTGAGATGCCCCCCAGATCGCCATCAGCAGCTGGAGTTCATTCATTCTCTGCTGTGTAGTACTCCCGCATCCATTCTACCATGTATATACATTTGGGTGGTTTCCAGGCCTCTCATAGAGAATGAAGCTACGGACATTCTTACACATGCCTCTTGGGGAGCACGTGTACGCTCTTCTGTTGCAAAGAGTTCAATTGTTGGGTCATACGGTGTGTGTATGTTTTAGTTACATTTCCCAACATTTTAATGTTCGGTCAGTTTCACGTTTGCAACATTGCGCACATTAAACAAAATACACCTGTAGCTTGGATCTGGCCTGCAGGCCACCACGTTGCACCTTTGGCCTGTGTGCCTCATTCATTTCAGCCACTGGCCAGACCATCTTGCTTGGTGCCTCACAAATTCATATGATACGTGGGGAAAATTCTCACAATCCCCTCCACCAAACCGCTGAGTGAATGAGGCCTCAGTAAGCTATCAATGGCTGTCCTTCCGTGAGTGCTTCTCTATGACAGCGGTCCCCAACCTTTTTGGCACCAGGGACCGGTTTCGTGGAAGACAATTTTTTCCACAGATAGTGTGGGGGGGATGGTTCAGGCAGTAATGCGAGCGACGGGGAGCGGTGGGCAGCGGCAGGCGCGGCTTCGCTCGCTCGCCCGTCGCTCACCTCCTGCTGTGCGGCCCGATTCCTAACAGGCTACGGGCCGGTACTGGTCCACGGCCCGGGGGTTGGGGACCCCTGCTCTACGAGGATGAAATTACATTGAAATCACTTGAGCAGTCTCTTCAAAATACACATGCCCGGCACTGCACTAGTACCAACCAGACTTCCTGAGGATGTGGGCAGCCAAGCATGATTATTTTGAAATGTAGCCCAATTAAGAACCACTGCCTGAGGTCATAGAGCACAAAGCCAGTGACTGCAGAGCACCCAGGTTCCCAGTGGCTAGGCTCTACCTAGCACACAAGGGTTCCCCAAATCTACCCTGTGGGCTAGCACTCCACCCTCCTGCAACTGTAACAGACATCAATAATTGATCTTGGCACTCCTTCCTGCTGAGCCCGAATAACCCAGCCTCATCTACCCTTCAGCAGGCCCTACCAATCGATCAGCGTTGGCATTTGAGATGACATGCATTTGCCACACCTGCTATTCAGTGTTGGACCCCGGAAACCCTTGCCATTTTCTCAAGTGGCTCAGCCTTCTTATTCCCAGGATGGGTAAGAAACAGAGAAAGAACCAGACCCAAGCCTGGCCCCATTCTTTAGCTTATTTGACCCCGATTCCCACGCCAACCCTACGACGCTTGCCTTGACGATAATGTATGTCTGCCCTGGGGTGTTTTTGTTGGTTTGGGGTTTTGTCTACAGGTTGTATGGGTGGCAAACAAGCCCAGAGAGGGCTAGTGCCTTGCCCCAGGGGAACTTGAACCATCTCCCCATTTCTAATTCAGGGCTCTTTCACTCCACTCCAGGGGGCCTCTCACAACCAGTTAGGAACTACTAGAAAAGCCAGAAACACGATGGGAACCTCATTCATCTCGACCCAATCACATCTGGTTCACTTCTCCCTGCTAAGCAGTAAACAGTGGAGACAGCACCCAGGCTGGCTGCAGGCTGGGATCTCAGCTCAGAGACAAGGCTGCGGCCAAGAGCTGGTGAGGAGTCATTCTCGCGCTGATCCCTGGGCTCTAAGAAAGAGATTTTCCTTAATGAGGCTGAGATCGGTGATCCGACACCACTAAAAATTGCCCTTTTCCAAAGCGATTATCCACACAAACCCAGGGAGGGGCTCCAACGTGGAGGTGCTTCCAGCAGCAGCCCAAGGGGGGGCCTCTGTGGTCCCACCACTTTCTGTCTTTATTAACATTTGCAGAAAAACTCACAGTGTGTTTTGAGGCAAATGAAAACCAAGCAATGTCATTTTCTTCCCTCAACCAGGCCACAGGGCTCCTCCTTGCCCTTCTCTCCTCACTCACACTAGAATTTTTTTCCTAAGCTCAAAAATACTAAAAGTTCCCTGGCATCTGCAAATCTGCCTTTCAAGGTCATTTTTAGCCAAAGGTGCCCAAAACTGAGTTCATCGGATTGTGTTACGACGGCATCTCCTCCCTCGGGAACAGCTGTATCTGCACCTCCAAGTCTTTGCCTTCTATGGGGATTTGGGGCTTCCGGGGGCGGCAGAGGAAGGCACCCAGCCTGCCCGTCCACATCCACGTCCATGTCCACATCCACGTCAGCAAGTGAAGGCAAGACCAGAAACAGCTGCAGCGTTTGGGAGATTTCTGGCGACTCCCAGAGGGCGCAGGACTAACGCGACGGGAAAAAGGACCCAGGCAGCTCGAAATGTGAGGAGTTCCTATTCCTGCACACACTTCTCTCCAAACTTCTGGGGACTCGTGTTCATGGCGGGGGTCCGACTCGGTTACTCAGCCTCCCACCAACCTGCACTGCTGTTACCTAGTTTCACGTGGAACGGAAAGAAGTATCAAGGCTTTACCAGCCCGAGGTCACACACGCCAGAAAGTGGCAGGGCCAGAATCCACCCATGATGGCCTGACCCCAGGCCCGGGCTCTAACCACTGCCCCACGAGGCTCTCTTCCCATTACCTACTGAACTGACCAGAATGCACTTTGCCCTAATCCCGTCCCTCCTCCTTCCAAAGATACAGTCATCTGCTGCCTTCAACAACACACTTATTTCCAACAAGGCTCTGGGTGACACCTCAAGGCCCAGGTTCAGGGCCAGCAAAACCCATCCAAGTGCACACATGTGTACGCGCACGTGCGACACCAACTCCTGAATTCCTTGTTGTGGGGAAAAAGTGCTGCTTCTGTTCACAGCCTCCTGTTAACTGGCAGGAAAGACAAGACTACAGATGTGAGCTAGGAGGATGGCCCGCCACTCCCCATGGCGGGGCTCTTAAGGACAAGGTTCTCTCAAGAACCTCTAGGTACCGAGACAAAGACAGTCTCAGAGAATCAGGCGGCATCAGGAGTGTGAGGGCCGGGAGCCCCGCCAGGACCCGGCAAGAAAGCATCTCTGGCAAAGGGCAACTTTGTACGGCAGGGAAGGAGGGCAAGGTGGGTACTGGAGAGGCTGTGTCCCCATCAGTCTCTGTGTGGCAGCAGTACCAAGCCTGAGTCACCCACATAAGGGGCAGGGGATCCTCCAGGTGAGACCAAGAGAGCAGAAGCTCTGCGTCCTCAGAGGGAGGGGCCGAGGGGGCCTGAGACTTGGGAGAAGCTTGGGAGGTGAGAAGAGTAAGCGAGAGGGCCCAGCCTGAGTCAGGGACCCAGGAGAGAACTCCTCCTGGTGGGTATGGCTCAGGGGCTTCAAGACCAGAAAAGACTGCTGTGCAGTACTGGACTGGGTGGTTACACACCCTCTGGATGTACCATCCTCCACCTCAAGTCTTCAGTAAGTCGTCCCTCGAGACTAGTTACAGGGCCTCCATGGATAGCAAAATCCACTGATGCTCAAGTCCCTCATATAAAATGCTACAGTAGGGGCTTCCCCGGGGCTTCCCCGGTGGCGCATTGGTTAAGCATCCGCCTGCCAATGCAGGGGACACGGGTTCGAGCCCTGGTCTTGGAAGATCTCACATGCCACGGAGCAACTAAGCCCGTGCGCCACAACTACTGAGCCTGCGTGCCTAGAGCCCGTGCTCTGCAACAAGAGAAGCCACCGCAATGAGAAGCCCACGCACCGCAACGAAGAGTAGCCCCTGCTTACCGCAACTAGAGAAAGCCCGCGCGCCGCAGTGAAGACCCAACGCAGCCAAAACTAAACAAAAAATAAATAAATTTATTTTTAAAAAATGGTGTAGTGTTTGCACATAACTTACACCCATCCTCCTGTATCCTTGGCGTCTCTAGATTACTTATAATACCTACTACAATGTAAATGCTATGTAAATAGTTGCTGGAGTGTGGCAAATACAAGTTTTGCTTTTTTGGAACTCTCTGAAATTTTTATTTTTGAATATTTTCAATCCGCAGTTGGTTGAATCCACCAATGCAAAATCTGTTGATGCTGAGGGCTGTCCGGACACACGATGGAAGAAAGAAAGAATGAACGAACGCCTACACCAAGCAACACCAGAAGCTCCTTTTCTGCATTCAACAGGCCTCCCAGGCAAAGATCCCCTTACAGTGGAAAAGGTGGGGCCTTGCAACGTTTCAGAAAAACCCTCCCAGTTTCCCACATCCCTCCAACCAACTGGGTGATCTATGGAATTCCATAATCTCAGCACCTCAGGTCTCCCTTCCATAAAACAGGGATTAAAAATCTCATCACAATCAGACTGTGGGGCATCAAATGAGATCATATATATGGGTCTGCTGGGTACATGGAACAATTCTGCTGTGCTTCTGGAGAGGAAAGGGAATGAAAGAGAGCCGACGTGGCCGGTCACTCCAAGCCCTGGACCCAGTGGGTCCCGCTTGTGCTGTCCCTTTTTCTTCCAGATGAGGAAACTGAGGTTCGATTAGGATAAAAAACTTGCCAAGGTCATGCAGCTTGTGAGGGGCAGAGCCAGGATTTGAGCCGTTCGATTCAGAAGTGGGAATTCCCACTTGCTTACGGCCCTACTCGAATGCCACCTGGACTCTACAGCTGCCTTCGGAACTCCTTCTCGAAGAACATTTAACTTTAATCCGTACATTCCTCCCCAGCAGACATGCACACAACTTTATTTAAATATATCATCATTATCATTGTTTGGCCAAAAAGATTCCTTATCGGTGAGATCTTTTTCTCTATGCACACAAACACACACACGTACCTCTCCAGCAGGTTTGAATAGATCTTTGTGAGCGGTAGGGCTACTTAGAAACAAAATTTGCCCATTATATCAATTCAATTACATAGCAACCACTTTTTTAAGAGCATATTTATTTGAGCTTAGTGTGCGGTGAATCATCAGACATTTTCTTTCTTCAAACTCTTTTGGGAAGAGAAAATGATCAAGTGAAAGGGAGGAAATGTTATGCGTATCATCCCAGCTATTGAGAATAATGCTGATGGATTTTCCTCTCACACTTTTAATTTACTTAATTCCCCCGCTTCCATGAACAACCACGCCTTGGCTTCCTGAGCGCTTGTCTCCAGAGGGTTCGAGGCTTTCCAGTTGCAGTCCCCACTGCAGACTCTAAAGGGAGGTTCTAGAGTCATGGGACAAGTAGCCCCACTCCCAGCGTGTGGGCGCGATGTCAGCGGTCCTCAGCCGACACGAGCACTAGTTGGAGCCCAAACGGGGTTCGGCTCCAGTTTCTGACTCTCTGGACTCCCGGTCCAGGGCTCTCCCCATCTCTTCAGCTGGGGACGCTAAGGACGGCAACTCGGGGGTTGAGTCTAGTCTGTGGTCCAGCCCTCTTGGTGACCCCTCCCTGCTCCCCCAAATCCCAGGCCTCCTTGAGCCCATCAGGCTCTGAGCTCGGCCCCCGTTGTCCCCATTTGGTCTCTGGGCTCAGAGGAGGGAAGGGTCCCCGGGGACAGCCGCCACCTGTGGCCCCAGCGCTATCCCCTCTGCAGTGCCAAAACTTCATCTCCTCAGCCTCGCAGAACCTGCAGGCAGTGCCCTCAGAGGTCGCTCTGTTTGCCTTGGCTCCACAGCCTGCTTCCCCAGCAAGAAGCCGCTAGAAAGGAAAATAAAACAACAACAAAAAGCCTTTTGATCTGCCAACGGACGTCCCCATCCAGCCCTGTAGGAAGGTGGAAACCACCCTCTGTAGTGACTTGCTGGCCTCCCTCTCACAAGTGTTCTCCAAAGGCCCCCAGGGTCTTTCAGAGACCCCACCTAGCCCAGGCTCCTGGACCCCATGAGATGAAAGGGTCAAAACGACATCTGTGGGGACCAAGTGGGGATGGGCAGGGGGCAGGAAGAGGCCAGAGAGGACCAAGCAACTATGGGAGAGAGAAGATGGCCATTGACCCAGCTGGCCACTCCACAGTAGGTGGTCTCCACAGATTGTCTGCTGGGTGGAGCGGCAAGAAAGAGGTGTGTTCCAGAAAAGCAATTCAGTTCGCCCGTAGGGAATCAGGCAAAAACATCATGGCTGTCCACGCAGGGATATACTAGTCATCCATCACAAGAGGACGTGGTAAGTAAATGACACGTGAGCTGTGCCTCTCCCCTACACCGTGGTCCGCCCTGGAGACCCCCTACAGCTTCAGGGGACAGTTCCGCTCACTCTGGTAGCCCCTACACAAGCACCTCCTTCAGTTTCTTGGCTTGAAGGCAGCCTGGAAGCTTCCAGAAGTTGATGTCCCCAGGAGCAACCCTCAACCAATGAGAGACGGAAGTCGGTGACCACTCGCGGGGTCGATTCTGAGGTGTGCTTCACACAGTCCCTGGGAGGGTCCCCAGTGGGACAGGGCCCAGGTGCCCACAGCGGGATGCTGCTCATTAGGGCATCTTTCGTTGGCTCCCCTCCCCTCCCTGCTCACTCACCTCTCTGGAACCAACCTCATCATATATAAACTCTGCGTACCCAGATCCATGCTCAGGGTCTGTTTTTGGAGACCCCCAACTAAACCAAGGCAGAGGTGTATGTGCTAAGACGGAACAATTGAAAAGATGCAGAGTTGAAGGGATGGAACACCGCAGGGGATATAGGAATGGCAGGCACCATGTACACAGCTGTGCTCATTTACTGGGAGAACAACCCAGCAGAGACGGGGCTGCCCACACTGGTGGTCTCCCAGTGAGGAGACTGGTTTAAGACTCAGTTTCCATTGAATACGCTTTTGATCTATTTCCGTATTCTCTTACTATGTTTACTCTGATTATTTTTTCCTTAGGTCTTTCACCAGTAAAAAGTGATTCATTTCAAAGAGCTTGTGGTAACTCCTGGAAAATCAAATAAATGAACTACGGAGAGGGAGAAAATCCCAGAATCGATAATCCTCCTCACTTCCTAGAACCCTCCCACTTCCTTCTCACCTCCTCGTACCCCCGGCCTCCCTCTCAGCCCACATGCAGGACAATAGGTCCCAGTCCCCTTAGGGGTTTGACAGCTGCCATTGAACAGGGGATTAAGGACTGGAGGGGAGCAAAGGGCCAGGTGAGAGGCCTCCGAGACCCCAGATTCTGATTTTCTCCCACTCTGGCTGTTAAGACATGGACTTAGGGAAGACCCTGGTGTCCCACAGAGGAGCAGAGCCAGGGAACAGACCATGTAATGCTGGAGAGCAGGCTTGGGGTTCAGACCTCCTGAGTCTTTAAAGAGATGATTAAATTAAAATGAGGCTTTTAGGGCAATCTGACTAATGCCCTTATAAGAAGAGATTTGGACCCCCAGGGGACACCAGAGGTTCACGTGCACAGAGGAAAGACCCTGTGAGAACAGTGAGAAGGCAGCCTTCTGCAAGCCAGGAAGAGACCTCAGAAGAAACCAAGTCTGCCAACACCTTGATCATGAGCTTCTAGCCTCCAAAACTGTGAGAAAATAAAATTGATAAGAATTAACTTATTTAGTCCTCACAACAACCCAATAAATTAGGTATTATTTTTAGTCCCATTTTATGGACAAGAAAATGATGAACAGAGAGGTTGAGTAACTTGCCCAAGGCTACGGAGCTGCTGCGTGGTAGAGCTGGGACCCTAAACCATTCTATTGGATGAGATTAGACTCGTTAAGTGCCTGGCACACTGAAAGTGATCAATATGTCAGCTGCGCTCATTACCCAAGACAGCCTGAAAAAGACTGGTCTACAAAGGGAAAAATGGGGGGAGGCATTTTGTGAGCACCTGCCAGGTGCCTGGGATGGATGAGCAAAGACAGACAGGGTCCCTACCCTCCAGCGGTTACGCTAGAGCAGCGGAGATGGAAGTTGAATAATCACACAGACAAGTCAACAATTGCTCAATCGTGACTAACTCCTGTTAGGGAGGGGATGGTGGAGCAATCAGAGCCAATAGGTGGGAAATTTGGCCCACTTGGGAGTCCAGGAGGGCTTCTTGGAGGAGGTGATGGGATCCAAAGGATGAAGAGGAGTTGGGTAGTTAAAGAGGGAGGGAAAGCATTGCAGGGATGAGGGAAGAGCATGCAGAGCAGACCTGTTTGGATTGGGGCAAGGTGGCTGGTGGGCTGGAGCAGAGGGAGGCAGGCCTGGGTGGGGGAGGGGCAGAGGCTGCAAGAAAGCCTTGTGAACACAGGTGAGAATCTATTGAAGCGCCTCCGAGAGGGCGCAAGGCGGCTAGCACGATCACAGTACACAACAGATGTTTTCCCTAACAAAGTGTGTAAGTCGAACTTCAGTAAACTGAATTTTATTTTTAAGGCAGTAGGGAGGAATGGGAATCTGAGCGTTAATCTGTCTGTAAATTGGATGAGGATCCTCTGATCCAGCTGGCATTTTCACAGATCCGGCCGCCTCGAGTGAGGTACACCTGTTAGGTAGTAATACCGGAGGAGGACTGGCCTTCCATGTGTCAGGGTGTGGGCGGGCATCTCTGCTGGTCGAGGCTGTCTGTTCCCCCATAAGTCGCAGGGACACCTGACACTGCAAACGTGGCTTTCCCCATGGAGCCATCTCACAGCCTGTTTCCTGGTGACCACGACTTTCCAGGCCGCCCTTCCCCATCTCCCCCTCATCCTCCAAGCTTTAACTTGTGCTTACTTCCACGGGGAGGCCTTCACTGCCCCCGCCCCCAGATGTAAGTGCCTTTCATGACTCCCCACTGGCACCCCTGGCTCCCCACTGGATTTGTCCCCATGCTGTCCGCAGTGCCCCCACCTAAGGGGCGTTACGGTGCATAGCAAGGAAGGATGCGATCCCTAAGAAGCTATGACTAAGAATTCATCATTCATTCCCTCACTCATTCATTCTGCGTGTATGAACGTCTACGAACATCTATTCAGTCCCAGGCACTGAGCTACACACTGCAGGCTCCGTGGAGACTGAGACAGACAGGTCTCTGCCCTCATTCCGTTGAGGGAAACAGATCAGAAATAAAATAATCAGAATCATTCCAACATTCACTGAATACTTTTAAAGTGCCACCTTGAATCCTAAAAGATACATTTATGTATTTTGATCTTATTTTATCTTCATAAAACCTTATGAGGGTGATCATTTCGCAAAATATACAAATATTGGATAATTATGTTGTACACCTGAAACTAACATAATGTTTTATGTCAATTACACCTCAATTTAAAAAAAAAAAAACCTTAAGAAGTGAAATGGTGGTACAGGGACTTCCCTGCTGGTCCAGTGGTTAAGAATCCACCTTCCAGTGCAGCAGACACAGGTTCAGTCCCTGGTCGGGGAACTAAAATCCCGCATGCCGCAGGGCAACTAAGCCCCTGTGCTGCAACAAAAAGACCCTGCATGCCGCAACGAAGATCCCGCAGGCTGCAACAAAGATGCGGCACAGCCAGATAAATAAAGAAATATCTTTTTAAAATAAATAAATAAAACGGTGGTACAGAGAAGTTAAGTATCTTGTCAAAGGCTAAACAGAGGCCATGGACTGTGGCTGAACGGGGACTTGAACCCGGGCCCTTATGTTCAGAACTCCTAACCCCGATGGCGTGTTGCCTCTCACGCTTTCAATGCATGGGGATGAGGCGGTGTATCTGAACCCTCGGCCTCCACAGCTGAGCCTCCAAACCCTCCTGGGCCCCTGTGAGATGGGCGCCAGAGCTGGAAGCCTTGGCTATTTCCTCCTAGGCCCCCTTCTCTTGCAGAGAAGTCCAGACGACCTGCCAGGGAAGAGGAACCCAACTTGCCGACATCACAGTGACTTCCAGTGCTAAAGGTGAACCCAGGATAAAGAGCGAGAACAATTCATCTGGACCAGATATTCTCAGCCCGAGAGGAGATGGAGATGGCAGGCAACTCCAGAAAGACGAGTTGAGAAAAACGTAAATGGTGCCTTTCACGAAGTCCTTTCATATTATTACTTCTAAAAAACATCCTATCTGCAATTGGTTATAATTCACATGCACCCATGTTTCTTAAGCCCACACTAACACCCAGCACCCTTCCAGACCTGCTGGGAGGGAAAAAATATGGAAAACAGCATCTGACAAATGTTAGCAGTGGACAAAGTGTGTCTGATGCAGACATTTACTCTTTTGATGCTTAGAACTAGGCCACGAGGTGGGTATAAATCCCCACTTTATTGATAAGAAAACTGAAATGTACAGAGATTAATTTTCTTGTTACTTACTAGTTGTAGAGTTGTGTGACCTTGGGCAAATGACAATACTTAGCCTCTTGGGTTGGTTTTCTTGGCTGTTAAATGGAGCGATAACAGTACCCACCTGTTGTGGATTGAATGGTGTGCCCCACGTATCCTAACCCCTGGTATGTATGAATGTGACCTTATTTGAAAACAGGGTCTTTGCAGATGTCATCAAGTTCAGATGAGGTCATTAGGCTCTAATCCAATGTGACTGGTGTCCTCATAAGAAGAGGAAAGCTGACCTGGTGCAGCTACAGGGAGAACACCGTGTGATGACAGAGGAAGAGGCTGGAGCGATGTGCCCACAAGTCAAGAACACCAAGGACTGCCAATAGCCACCAGAAGCAAGGAAGTAGAACCCTCCTCTAGATCCCTGCTGACACCTGATTTTGGACTTTTAGCCTCCAGAACTGTGCGAGGATGAATGTCTGTGGTTAGAAGCCCTCAGTTTACGGTACTTGTTACTGCAGCCCTAGGAAACCAACGCATCACCTCACCGCGCTCTTGAGCTGGTCCACAGCTCTGCCCCGGTGTTTCGGGGTGAGGGGCTGCAGAAGCTGAGGTCTGGGGGCAGAGTGAATGAGATGTGTTTCAGGGACCCCACGTGCCTGACTCACTGCCTAACCGGCCTGCCTCCCACCAGCACTTTTCAAGGAAGCCAGGAGCATCCTGGTGCAGCTACAGTGGGAGGCCCCTCTCTCAGTGCCCCCAGGAACAAGCATTCACTATGCCAGGGGGCCACGGGCCACGTCCGAATCCCGTCTTGGGGAGCCATACTCTCTCAAAGACCCCTCCACCCTGGTGTCCAGCTCGCCAGTTATCCCTGTGAGGTCTTTTGCAGGGGACAGTAAATCCCCATTTTTCGAGGCGTGCTTGTATTTTGGCTGGAGAAGCACCTCATTCCCCTGGGGGCTAAAAACTCAGACAAGATGAGTACCCTGAGCTGGCCCTGCTGGAGAGAGCCCTAAATGTCAGGCACCAGGTGGTGGCGGGCTGCCCCCCAGGAGGCCGAGGCGCACTTGGCTAGCAAGAGTGCTGCAATCTGTCCCAGCCGGAGAGGCAGCACCCTCAGGCCCCGCGCCCACAGCAGTAATTAGCCGTGAAAAGACGGGCCTAAATCCAAGGACCGGGGCTCCAAATTCTTCTCCCATTTCCAATGGAAGCCATAGTAGTTCAACTATTATGAACTAGAGAGCCCAGCCCCAGGCCACCCAGGATGGGAGCCCAGAGCCTCTCCATCCAAGAGATGGGAGTGACAGGCGTGTGTGCAGGGGCGGGCGGGGGGGGGGGGGGCGCTTGGAGCCTCTCCTCGGGTGCTGGCCCCTTGCCAAAGGCATCTCTCGTTTCTTACTCAAGTGGGCGAGGAGCGATGTGTAAACCTATTGACACCTACTAGGTGCCAGGCACTTGATCAGCTTTCTACATTCTTCCCATTTTGCAGAGGAAAAAACTGAGGCTCAGAGAGATGAACAAGGGTTAAAGTAGAGGTGTCAGGATTTGAAGCTAGGTCTGACCACCTTGCTGTTCTCAGAAAAACAGGGCTAGAAACCCTCATCAGGCCCCCTCTCTTTACCTGCCCAACCCCACAAGGAGTGAAAGGGGACAGCAGGAGGCTGCATAGATGGGACAGGAAGCACAGGTAGCCTTCTGTCATTTGGGGGACACCCCAAAGCTTGAATGCACAGGACTTCCCAAAGTAGTGTACATGGAGCCGAAATTCCTGTGGCTTTCACGATGAATATTTAAAATTAAGGCTTCTCATGCCCCTACACTACTCCGTCAGCTTCCAGATAGTTCCTGCAGCCTCCCCCCCCGCCTTCTCTGCCCCTGGCCCTTCTCCCCCTGCCCCATGCACACACAGAAGATGAATACAGAAGCTCTTCCCCATTAGGGCATGGGAGGAGGAGACAGGAGCAGAAGTAGGTGCTGGAGGGTCCTGGAAGAAGTTCTAAGAGCAGTAAACTTCAATAAGGCAAAGGAGGCCATGGGAGCTCTGGGGTGAAGGTCAAGGGTCTGGCTTAGTGCCCTTGCTGTGTGCTCACTGGCCAGCCCCTTGGCCCCTCCAAGCCATCCCCACCTCCAGTGTATTATGGGCAATATATGATCTGTCCAGAGATCAGTTCCATGGACATGGTCTGTAATCTCTAAAGAGCAATGCACATCAGGGATCATTAAGGAAAGGAAGCATCCGTGTTTTAAGGACTATGTGCCAGGTCTATACTAGAAGCTTTAAATGCATCATCTCAATTAATCCTCGAAGTACTCTATCCAGGAAATATAAATGCAGGGAGTTAGTGCTCAGTAAACACCCAGCCTCCCTTGCAGAGGGTTTCAGGCCAGGTGACAAGTGCTCAGTAAATACCCAGCCTCCCTTGCAGCTGGCATCGGGCCAGGTGACAGTTCTGACCAATGGACTGGAGTTGAAGTGATGTGTGTCACCTCCAGGGGACACAGTGGAGCGTTAGTGTGCCTTTTCCTTTTGCATTGCTCTCTTCGCCTTCTGCAGTAACCATGGATGCCACATCGTCCTGGAAGTGCAGCTATGAAGATGGTGGAGTCACCATCCGCCTGCGTCCCTGAGTAACTGTGTACAGCAGAGATCCATGTTAGACAAGTAACGTAAGTGAGAATTAAAGCCACAAGGTTAAGCCACTGAGAGTCTGGGGTCATCTGCTGTGGCTGCTGGTATTACGTAGCTTAACACTCTTATTGTTGCTGTTATTCTGCTTTTCACAAATGCGGAAACCAAGGCCACATAGCCAGAAACAAGATGCAAGTTCACATCTGTGACTCCAACACACATCCTCTTTCAATTACAACCTTTTGTTGCTGAATAAGATCATCCCCTTCCTGTAAGCAACCTTGTCCCCAAAAGCTCCTACCCCTCAGTGTCCCCAGGATGGCTGAGGAGTCAATGCAGGATGAGAAAAGAGAATCTCAGAAAGCACTGTGAGCCTGGAAAATGAGCAAAAGCAGGGAGGAGGGGGCCCGATCGCATCTCAGGGAAATCTTTTCTGGGGCTTTGGAGCTCACAGGAGGGTTCGATAGGAGAGGAAACATCACAGAGTGGTTTCGAGCACAGAAGGGAGAATCGGACCAACCTAGGATCAAATTCCAGTCCTACCACTTGCTCCCTTGATTTTTCTGAGCCCTACGTCCTAATCTGTAAGATGGGGACAATATCTGAACCGACTTTGAGGGTGGAGGTGAGACGAAGCATTGTCTAGCTCCCGATGGTGCGCACTCCCCAAATGTCTGCCGCAGGAAAGATCGTCAGGCTCAGAGAACAGCCTTTGCTGGAGGGAGCTGAGGACGAGGTGCAGCCAGAGGCTGCCCCGCCAGGATGGCTGACGCAGCCCAGACAGCAGACCTGGCCCAGCTCGCATCCCTGCAAGAGACCAAGGGGCAGAACCCAGAGAGCGGAGCGGGGCCAGCCAGACACAGTGCGACGCAGCAGAGGAGCCAGATTTTTTATTTTAGAGTCGAAAGTGTCTTCTAGGAGGACGGCCTTTTATTTGGGTGTATCTCGGAGTTATCAGCTTAAACTCATTATCTGTACATATGGTCTTTGTACTATAGTTAAGGGTGGGAAACAAAGGATGGAAGGGAAAGGATGGGTATATACTAGCTGATGAAATATCATCCCTCAACTGCCAGTAACCAGGATATGTTCAGTGACATCACATTGGGCTTCCTGCCACAAGGATGGGGCTATCATGAGAATACGCACAAGATTTTAACTCTGGAGTCCCTCAGTGAGGCAGGGAAAGGAAGAAAAAAAAAAAGAAAAGCAATTTGTTTTATTCACCCTTGTCTTCCACCTCAAAAGCAGACACACACACACACACACACATGCACACACACACTGTGCCCAAAAATATCAGAGCTGGAAAGGATCAACGTTGATCCCTCCCTCCCACTTCACAATAAGAGTATTAGTAATAATAATAATAATGACAATGATGACTGTATTTGTTGAGCATTTACTACCTGCTGTGCACTGTGCTAAGTGTTTCACATGTTTTATCTCGTTGACATTTCACAACACTCTGATACAGTATAATTAGTCCCATTTCACAGATGAGGAAACTAAGGCACCAGAGGTTGAATGGCCTAAGGTCACACAGCTATTAAGTAGAAGAAAGCCGACATTCAAACCCAGGCAGCCTAACCGCCTCACAATGCTGCGTCTAGAGAAATAGGGAAACTGAGGCTCAGACAGGGGTGGTGAGTCACTCGAGGTCCCACAGCTCCATGTATAACAGAATTGGGGCTAGAACACCAGTCTCCTTACTCCTGGTCCAGCTGGTCCAGTGACCTTTCCACTCCGTCCTGTTGCCAATCAGTATGTACACACACGCATAGGACTAGTGAACATGCTGTTGCTCAGCTCCAAGTTGTTCAGTTACTAATTAAACTAGCAGTCTTGGGTACAAACAAGGGGCAAGGGCTAGACCTTAAGATAACAGGTGCTGAGATGAAAGAACTGCTTTGCCAGCTGCAAACACTGGGACCCATCTCCCTCTCCCTCTCTTTTTTTTTTTTTTTAGCGGTACGCGGGCCTCTCACTGCTGTGGCCTCTCCACTTGCGGAGCACAGGCTCCGGACGCGCAGGCTCAGCGGCCATGGCTCACGGGCCCAGCCGCTCCGCGGCATGTGGGATCTTCCCGAACCAGGGCACGAACCCGTGTCCCCTGCATCGGCAGGCGGACTCTCAACCACTGCGCCACCAGGGAAGCCCTCCCTCTCTTTTTAATGAGTGTTACATTATCTGCACACAACCCCACCCCCCAGTCAGAGCACTGATGCGGGTCCAAGGTGGCAGCCCGTGCGGCAGGAGGAGCCCAGGCTGGCGGGTTACTTAGCAGCATCAGATTGCAAAAATACCCCATCAAGCGATCATCTGCTCTGGGGGACTAAAGTGCTGGTTTCCAAGGCCCCCTCCCTTTGCTGTGTCCCAGCTGAGCTTGAACAAATGTTCCTGATTTTCCTTCTCAATGGCTGATGAAATAGACCAGAAGAGCCGCCCTCTGGAAAGAGGGGTCCCTAAGAAGGGCAGTCCAGCCATCACTCTTTGCTCGTAGCAGGAAAGAGGAGGGAGTAAAAACTGCACAGGCCTCGAGAGAAAGGTAACATGCAAGCTTGCAGACAGAAATGGGGATCCCAGCAGGAGCTGATCACCAACATCACCCTCTCCATCCCCAAACCGCAGTGTGATGGAGGACAGGCACCTGGTTCACTTTGCCCTGTCAGGGCGGAGCGGGGCAAGACGGCCAGGAGCGGTGCCCCCCACTGGACAGAAGGCAGAGCAGGGCTGCCTAGCGCCCTAAAATGTTAGACTCTCCTGACTTTAAGTTTCAAGCCCCCGCCTCCTCAACCGCCACCCCGGCCCCAGACCATTAAAACGTCACTAATTCAGGGAGCTGTTTCCAGGCTGACAAGGCAGTTTTTAAAGGAGGAGAGGGTACTACCTGGATTAGCCCAAGGTGTCCTAACTCCAACTCCAGATGAACTGATGCTTCTAGAAAGTGGCCTGGAACTTTCACTGATATACCTCCATTTCAGCCTCAGGCTGGGTAAAGATACGCCAAGCGTCTGCCATTTGAATGGATCTGGGGACCAGACGACCAGGAGACACAGTGCCCAAGACCTGAAATTTTGCTGAATCAGAGACCTTGGAGTTTGCCTGGAAGCAGTCTGAGTCCACACATGATACTCCACATCCAAACAGGGACGTCAGCAGTCCCAGGGGTCTCAGTTCCCTCCCATCTTCGGGGCAGGTTGGGTGTGAGTGAGGTGCAGGGAGCAGGGGTAGAACGCAGAGCCGCCAGCCCTCTGGGGGCCCCTTGCTCACTCCCAGTTTCCAAGGGCAGGGCTGTTCCAGGCAGGCTTCCCTCCACAGAAAAACTAGAGTCATTAAAAACAAAACAAAACAAAAAAACAAAACAACTCCTTTTGTTTTCTGGCCCCATGGAATGTCTTGAAGACAAATCCAGAGACAGCGGGCTTCTCCACCCTTTCCTCTGTCTCCTCCCTACTCTTCTGTCCTCTTCTATTCAAAATAAAAACCATGCTGATCTTTCTTTACAGCAACTTTGTCCTCGAGCAATTTGAGAGCATCCAACAAAAACATTTGCTACACTGAAAGCAAGAACCTCAACTCTCTTTCAGGGACCACCCTTTTCCATCACCTTTGCAGGGGACTCTGGGAACATGAGCGGGGGGAGGGGGGCTGCCCAATGAGCCCACACTGGCATCCACGAGAAAGATGAAAACTTCCGCCAGCCACTATGAGACCATGCACGTTCTTAGATTTGCTCATTTGTACTCACTTGGGGTGCAGGGAAGAGGGAGGGAATTAGAGAGAAAGATGAGGCCACAGTGCTTCAGGGTCCCTCCAATGTCGAACAGCCCACACACGACAAAGATGATGCTCTTCATAGATGCCAGCAGCCGTCTGGCTCCCTGAGGCCTTGGCACAGACCCACAGACTCAACACACAGGGGCCCTGAGGTCCCACAAGGGGACACGTGGCAGGTTTCCACCAATAATTGTGAAATGACCACATGAATGTGGCCTGTAGACTCCAGACCCCAAGAGGAAATGAAATTTACCACTTGAAACTGGACTGCTAAAGCCTTTAAGGGCCCCCATCAACCCCACCCTGTGCCTCCCAGTTTATTTGTGCCCAGAGAGGGGATTCACCCCAAGACCCTCAACCCACCCACACCAGAAAGGGATCTGGCCAGATCCAGGGAACAAAGGTACAACTTTTACCAAAAGGGTGCATTCAGCGGTTTGGGTTTCAGACCCCAAAGAAACCTCAGAAAGTTAATGCTCCCATACACTTACTCCACACCAATTCGCTGTTAATGTAAAGTTCCCCTCCTTTTGGTTTTTCTGCGGGTGAATTTTTTATTCACCCATACATCCTGCCAGCTCCCCCAAGAAAAACCAGCTCCTGAGAGCCAAGCTTTCCAGTACACAGCGCAGTTATAACTGGGGCATCCCAGCCTCACACTCCGACCCTCTGCCCCATTCCGGCTGCGGTGGGGTGCTCCTCAGGGCTGGCCCCTCGTGTGTTGGGGGTTGGTCTGCGGTTGTCGGTCCTGGATTTCGGTGCATTTGTCTCGCAGGAACCAGAACTCGCCTTCCTGTGGGTGAAACGGCCAGGGAAGGGCGCCCCCTCGCGGGAGCGAACTCACCTCAATCCAGCCGGGACTCAAAGCCGGCGCGAACCCACCCGTGCCCTCCAACCCTCCAAGAGGACTCCCGCTGCGCCCCCTAAATCTGGACGTGCTCGAGCCTCGGATCCAACGAGCACCCAACGGAGTCTCTGCTTCCCCAAACCGCACACACCGAGTACGGAATAAAGGGGGCCCCGAAGGAAAGCGTGGCGCCCCCGCCCCGCCCCGCTTCCAGGGACTCCGAAGGCGACCCGCCCTCAGTGGCCCTGCTGGGCCCGGCAATCCTCACGGCCCGGATCCTCGCTCCTAATCCTTAGTCCCTACCTGCCCTCCTACAGAGTGGCATGGCGCGCACCGCCTCCCTCAGGACGCAGCCCTCGCCAAGACCCCGACTTGTAACCACACCTGCCACCCCCGCCATTCTGCTGCCCCCCCACCCCCAAATACCCGCCCAGAGCGCCAAGCAGCGCTGCACCTGTCCCGGGGGAAGCCTCTGGCCCTCGGCGGATTCGGGGCAGGGATGGGGACGAGCACGTCTCCCCCCGCCCCTTCCCCAGCCTAGCCGAAGTAGAACTTGAACATCCTGGGATCCCCCCATTCCACCCCCACCCCCACCGTGCCCAACAGTCGCCCGGGGGGAGGCGGGAAGCGCGCTTGGGCCCCCAAGGCCCCCGGGGCGCGGCGGCGGGCGCACGGAGGGCACTGAGGTGCGGAACCCCTACCTTCCAGCGGCAGTGGCCGGATCCCGCGCCAACTCCAGTCGGCGGCCGCGGGGGAAACTTTCCCCGGGCGGAGAAGCGCACTCGCAACTTGCTAGGCACCGGCTGCCTTCCCGGCTGTGGCGGCGGCGGCGCGTCCGGGGACCGGCTGGCGAGAGGCGGCGGCGGCGCTCGCTCGGGGCTCGGGCTCGGGCTCGGGCTCGGGCGGCCTCGCGCGGCTCCGCGGTGGATCACTAGGCGCTGCGTCCGCCCCGCAGCCTGGAGCCCCCGAGACGCCGGCGGCAGCTGCAGCCGCCCGCCCGCCGGCCCCACCTCCCCGCCACCGCTCCGTCCCTCCCTCCCTCTCCCCCGAGCTCCCTCCCCTCCCCAAACCTCCTCCCCTTCAGTCTCCAGTCGCCGCCGCCGCCGCCGCCGCCGCCGCCGCCGCTGCCTTGGCGGCCGACGTGAAGGCACGTCTCCTCCGGCGAGCTGCCCCACTTGCCCCCTCCCGGGCTTGGTCCAGCATCCAGGCCTCGCTCCGGGGGGCCCTGGGGCCACCCTCTGCCCTTCTCCCCTTCTGTCACCCCTGCCCTCCTCCCCACTCTGCTCACAGGCCCTCGCTTCGTCTGAATTCAGGAGATCCGTAGGGGGAGTGGGGAGCTGGGCGCGCTAGACCGGAGTATTTATTCCAGGGAAACTTCCACGCTGCCCCCCGACCTCCGTGGCCGGACCGCAGGGCTGCGGGGTGGGATGATCCCCCATCCGGACCTCGCTCCTCATCTTCCCGCTGCCCTGGAAGGACCTGTTGAAAGCCAGGGTGATTCACCCTCACTGGGCTGCTTTGGACCGATGCCGTTAATAGAGGAGACTGGAGGGGTTGCAGCAAGAGGTTGGGGACGCGGGGGTGCCCACCCCAGACCAGATGCAAACGACTTGATTGCAAGAGGCCAGACCTGTGTCTCCATCTCAGGGCTTATCTTTTCATCTTTGTACCACTGCCTGAGCCACAGGCCCCCTCCCCAGCCACTGACACATGACTTCACCAAGACAT
The DNA here is from genome assembly GCF_949987515.2 of Delphinus delphis. Classification (NCBI taxonomy): domain Eukaryota; kingdom Metazoa; phylum Chordata; class Mammalia; order Artiodactyla; family Delphinidae; genus Delphinus; species Delphinus delphis. Next base: position 95,271,337 of record NC_082690.1, on the reverse strand, counting down.
TTAACCTCTGAACCTCTTCTGTGAAGTAGCTACCCACCGCCTGCCCCAGACAAAATGGGCAAGCAAGCAGATCAAAGCAGACAGCCCAAGTGAAAGTGCTCTCTAACCCCCCAGAGGAGAGGGGCTCAGATTGCCCACTCCTTGTCCCTGGGCAACAATTTTTTGAGTCCCAGCTCTGAAGATTCCACACCCAGTGCCTGCCTGCCAGGACATTCAAACACACACAAGTTCTGCAGGAGGCCCCTTTGTCAACTGATTTGCACTAAGGGGTGAGTGACTGATAGGAGTTGAACCTACTCCAGTCTTGGATAGGAATGTTGGTGATGTCAGGCCACAGGGCAGCATTTGCAGGGGCAGGAAGTCTCTGCCTTTCCTTGCCCACATTCCAGGAAAAGGATACATCCTTCTAAGGACTTGGAAGATGTCAGGTCCTTTCAACTATTTCACTGAGTAAATTGAGGAGGGCCTAATACAGTAGAGGTGTGGCTGGAAGAAAAAAACCTGGATCCACAGTTTTCAACTGGACCCAGAGTGAGCAATCCTTAACCCAAGGGAAGAAAAATCTCTACTAATGCAATTTCTGTAAAACAAGGACAAGGAAAACTTGAAAGGGCTTCAGGCTCCACATTCACCCCTTCAGCTGCCAAAACAGTGTTGGGGGAGAGGCTGACCATTTGCCCTGAGAAACCTCACAGGCTCTTCGTTTCTGGAATGCTGTTGGGAGAGGCCGTCTGTGTGCGCCTCCTTGGCTGCAAGGCACCACAAAAATTTAAAGAGGAAAAAAGCGTGAACCTACCATGAGGGTGCTGGGGCCCAGGAGGTGGAGGCCAGGGGCAGCGGGAGGGATGGATGGAGTTTCTGGGGATCCACAGGATGGACAGAAGCAGGCGGGAGGAAGTGGGAGAAAGGAGCACAGGGAGGTGAGGACAGAGCAGGCCATTTGGACAGTCAGACACCCAGCTGGGAGGAGAGCTCTAGTTCCAAGTCAGAGTTTCCCAGACCTCAGCAGTTCTCTGCCTCCGTTGAGAATCTGGCCCTATCTGCACACCAGGTAGAACCATTTGCTTAATCGCTTCCTTTAAATCAACTCTTGGGTTTTTTATTTGCTTGTTTTATTTTTTTTTTAAGTAAATGTGCGTGTTTTACAAAGAAATGTTACAGCATTACCATAGATGGAAAATGGGCATCACGTTACTATAAATAGAAGGTAACCATAAAAATGAATACAATGCAAATAAAACGGTGTTATTAAATTCTAGCAATATATATTTAACCACAGTAAAAAAAAAAAAAAAAAAACTCCAACACAATACTGCTGCTTAGGGAAGGTGTGAAGCCAGAGGCCCCACTGTCTCTGGAAAAGGGAGATTAACAAGGATAGAAAGGTGTTAAGGACACAGCAACAATAAACCAATAAACCTCCTTCCCAGGAGGTCTGTCAGGGTACTGAAGACCCCTTATATCTCCTTCACTATCTCTACTGCCCCACAATCAGGAAACACAATTCTGAATATATTAGCTAAGAAGTACTTTCTGGCCAAAGTCAGGAACCTTAAGAGTTTAGTCCTGCATGAGAGAAGGTGATTTGGGTTACAGAGAGCCGGCCTTCCTCCTGCTCACAGGATGGCCTTGGGGAGGTCCTGCCTTGTCTGGCCTCAGTGTGGCCACCTGCACCACAAGGGCCTAGGGCAAATGGCTTCTAGAATCCTTTTTGGTATCCTTTGATAAAAGCAAGAAAGGAACTAAATTTGTGGCTTGTTGGGAAACAGAGAGGGAGAAGGCTTTACTGAGGAGAGAGGCCGGAAAAGGGAGAAAATGTTGGGAGTGGGGAGGGCTGAGGGTCAGCAGTCCCCAGGAGGGAGTGAAGGTGGTGTTAAGACCACTGCTGACCAATTGGAGTCTAGGTGGTCACGAACCCAGAAGTGGCCTGGCCCAGAAGGTTCTAGATTCCCCATTTGCCCACCCTGGAAGGAATCTTGTGGAGAATTCACTGTAATCCAACCCCTTCATCTTACAGATGGGGAAATTGAGGAAGAACCACAGACTATCGTCTCCTCCTCGTGGTCAGAGAGCTGCATTGAACCAGGCCTCCTGACTCCGAGGCCAGGGCCCTTTCTACTCCCCTGTGTTTGGGGGTCTAGTAGAAATAGTTCTTCTGAAAATATTCACCTCTTCTCCAAGGGGGCTCTTAGACTTCATTTTTCTCCGTCATCTGGGGAAAAAAAAAATGTTGAATTGGCGTGAAAGCCCCAAACTCACCTGAGTGTGGCCAGGTGGGCAACCCAGGTATTGTGCTCCAGCCACTGGCACAGGACACCTGGGGTGAGCGGCCACACATTGGTACCTTGGGGGCACTAATGCAGAGCAAACACTCCAAACCACGGGTCCACAGACCGAAGTTCCAGGCCTGGCCATCTTGACAATTCTCTTCCCTCTCCAGGCCTCAGTGTTCCCATCAGTAAAATGAGTGAGATGTTTGGGCGGGATCAGTGGGTTTCAAGTCAGGCTGGCAGTTCCCACTCCTAGGTACCTAACGATCGTGGAAGAGGGAGGGAAACTTCCCTCCCAGCTTTAGCCAGAAGCAGGTTCCCTTTTCATCTGTTTTGTACGCTGGTGTCTCACGTAAGATTTCAAGGAGAAAGTGTCCTTCACTTAAAAAGAATTCGAAATCACTAGATTTGCTTCTAACATTTATAAATTTATGGCTAATCAGACTGTAAGCCTCTCAAGTACTGGGGCCCTGCCTTGTCCATCTCCAGGGCCTCTGCACCTGGCAGAGCCAGCGCTCAGGGGATGTTGGGTGCCACTTCCTAACTGTGCCACCTTGAACTGTCCACTTAAAAACTCTCTGAGCCTCAGAGAATTGATGCATTTCTAGATGGGAATTGTAAACGCACCTCTGGCATGGGGTGGCTGTGAGAGTCTCATGGAAAGCCCCTGGCATATAATAAATGTTCAGTCAAGGTGAGCCTAATGTGTGAACGGATGGCTGGATGAATGCTGGCCGGGCTGGATCCTTTCCCCAGGAGGCATCTTGACCTTCCAACCTAGCTTTTGCAAGGCAGCCTGCGTTTTAAATATTTAATCACTGCCTCCCTGATTTTTTTATGAATTGTCTCTTTTTATATGTAATTTGCAATCATTTCTCCCAAAATGACAGTTCATTAAACGTACAACTGAGTGTGATTGAATTCGTTTATCTTTGCCATGATTGTCATAGAAATAAATTTGCAAATCCCAGGAACATCCTTTGGAGCTTTGATGAATATAGTTTTGACCCTCCCAGACCTGGACCAGTTACAGAGTCCCCCTCTTTCTCTCCTTTTCTCCCTCCAGCAAGCTACCTACAGACACTGGCCAGCCCCTCTGAGGTTTTCAGCACCAGACCCGAGGGCCTGTCTGCCAAGGTCCTCCTCCATCCCCAGGAATGCTGCTGGCTGGGAGCTGGAAGAAAGGGAAGGCCCATGTGCTCCCTCCCCCCAGCCCTCTGCAGGAAAAGAGGTGGATTCTGGATGGTTGCACTGGGAGGGGCCCAGGGTCAAGCTTCCTCTGGGTGCTTTGTAGCCCAGCTTTCCAGAAAGCAGCTCCCTGGAATAGATCCTGCCAGATAAGGATACTTCTGAACCTTCATCATCACCTTCATTTTCTTTATTAACTGATAGTAAGTAATGCAATGCTAGCAACTACCATTCATGGAGTGCTCACTTGGGTAGAAGCTCAGGTTATAAGGTTGGATAAACCCAGGTTCAAAGCCTGGCTCTTTTGTTTACCAGCTGTGTGGCTTTGGGCAAGTTACTTTCCCTCTCTGTGCTTTAGACTCCTAATCTTTAACAGGAGGAATGTGTACTATATGCCAGGCACTGTGATAATGCTGTTAAAGCACCAGCTCTCTAAGCCTCCAAACAACTCCATTAGGTAGGGATGGCTAGGAAGCCTGTTTTACAGAGAGGGAAACTCAGAGACCTCCCGTAAGTTGTCCAGCAAAAAAAGAACAGGGATTCAAACCTTTCCCTTTTCATTACCTTTGGAACCCTATGCTCATAAGACAGGGAGAGAGTGCTAGGCAGGAAAGAGGTCAGGAGAAGACCTGAGACCAACCTGGCATTGAACTTTCTGGCTGTGTGACCTTGGCCAAGTGGCCTAACTTCTCTCAACCTCCCTCTTCTTTTGTAAAGGGAGATGATAGCATCTACCCCACAGGGCAGTTGTAAACATTGAAGGAGGTGATATCTGCAAAGGGGCTTTGAAAACCAGAAAGCAAGTAACAAATCTAAGTTCTGGGTTTTTAAATCATCTTTATCATCCATGTTTAGAACTCAGGGTCCCCCCTGGTACAATTCAGTCATCCAATAAATATTCGTGAAGCTGCAACTGTGGATCAGGAACCGGCTCCATACCTGGACATCCAAACCTGAGTAGTAACAGAGAATGTGTACGGTCCCTACCTTCCCTTGATGACTGAACAATCAACACAATCAGAAAATTTTTAAATTTAAGACTCATCTTGTGCAATAGCCCTCTTAGTTTATAGATGAAAACACTGACGTTAAGTCCAGGGTGGGCAGGGGCCACTTACCTAAGATCTGCCAGCAAATTGACTTCAGGGCTTAGGGGAATTTGGGTCCTGCTTCCAAATGGGTATTCTTTTTTTTTTTTGCATTATGCGGGCCTCTCACTGTTGCGGCCCCTCCCGTTGTGGAGCACAGGCTCCAGATGCGCAGGCTCAGCGGCCATGGCTCACGGGCCCAGCTGCTCCGCGGCATGTGGGATCTTCCCGGACCAGGGCATGAACCCGTGTCCCCTGCATCGGCAGGTGGACCCTCAACCACTGCGCCACCAGGGAAGCCCTGGGTATTCTTTTGAACAAACCACCTGCCTCATTTTCTGCTCTCAGACGGAGTGGATACTGTCTCCCCTCTATGAACTATTAGTCCCCACACCTTTGCTCCCTCAACTAAGAGCCTATGTCCACCCTTTCTACTCTGATGCAAGCAACTCCCGAAGAAGGACTTGGCAATGCACTTGATTGGTCAATCGGGGGCCTCAGGCAACATCCAGGAATTGCCCTAGACCTGGGTCTTTGGCCAAGGGCTCTTCCGCGCATGGGCAGTAGACACCTCATCTGGGACATTTAAGCCAGCAGGGAAGTCATGGGGGTTACGATCAGTTTTCTTGCAGTGTCAGCATGTTGCAGCTCTTGGACTCCAGGCCAGGGTAGACCTGGGCTGTGACTTAACTTCCCTGAAGATCAGTTTCCTCCTCTGCAAAATGAAGATAGTAAGTACCTCTTGGGGTTTCGGAAGGTTCATTGAAATAGCACACGTAAAGTGCTTCCAGCAGGCACAGGCTAAGTACTCAAGACTGTTCTACCTATTTTCCTTGCAGACCAAGTCTCACTGATGCACGAAGCATTGCGAGCCTACTGTGTGCTTAGAGGGAGGCTAAGCTGCAAAGGCCACAGCCAAGAACGTTATCGAGCTCTTACTAAACCCCAGGCACCTCACTAAACACTGTACCTCCATTCATTCCTCTCAAAAATCCTATGAGGAAGAGTCTATGATTGTCCCCCTTTTACAGAGGCTTCGAAAACTGAGGCTCAGAGAGGTTATGTTGCCTGTCCTCGATGCCCTAGCTTGTCAGTGGCACAGCTGGAATTTGAACCCAGGCAGTCAGTCATATTCCAGAGCCCAATTTCTATATCCTGACTCACTGCTTCATACCCACGGTCTCTCTGTTTTTCCCAATAACGCTGTGGTTATTAGTGTTGTCCCCATTTTACAGATGAGCAAAATGAGGTTCAGGGAGGTAGAGTAACTCACCGAGCAAGGCAGCAGCAGAACTAGAAAGAACCCTAGATGTTCTGACTGCGATGGCCTTGACTTTTGTGACGCAGGGCAGGTGACTGGCCTATGAGTTCCCTCTAGCCTGGAAGAGCTGCCTCCTTTGAAGCTAAGTGACCTCACAGGAGTCATATGGGGCTCTCAGGCCACTGGGGTGTGTGCTAGGCATAGTGACAAGAAGGCGAGGCCACCTCGTGGTCATCGATTCTGATGTCCATTCCGTGCCCTGGGGCGCCAGTCAGCTACAGAGAGCTGGGCTGAGAAACCTGGCTCCCTGCCGGGCCACCCTGAAGTTCAAGGACAGATCTGCACCTGGCTGTCACAGTGACAGGATTTGTGAGCTTACGGGACCTCAGAGATGGAAGGAGCCAGGATGGTTGGCTAGCCCTCTGCTTGAGTGTGTTTGTGACACGTCTGTGCTTACGATGTGTGTACACGGGTAAATGTAATGTCTGTGTGTGTGTGTGATGGTACATGTCTGTGCTTGTGTAAATATGTGTGTGTTGGCACACGTCCACACGGCTTCATGGCATCTTTTTTGTTTTTCAGAGTGAGGCTGATTCACTTAACCAAATTAATGTTCACACGGTGACTGACTCATCTAATGGGAACAGCTAGTTCATGTACCAATAAATGAACTGACCCTCAAGACCCCTCCACCAACAAAATACGAAGTGGATCTCATTCCTGAGTTAACAAGTATTGGGCAATGGTCAGCTTTTTTCTGACTTTTTCTTGTTTTTCACAGTGGTGTCTGCCTGCCTCCGTCTAGCATTCTGACAAAAGAGGAAGTGTGAGAGCTTGCGAAGGAAGACAGGGAATAAAAACGCCCAGAAGAGAGGAAGAGGGGAGTATTTCACGGTTTATCAAAAGTGATTTTACTCAACTGACTTTCTGCGCAGATGAGGAACCTCACAGATCTCAGGGGGTCGAAGGCAGCCAAGTTCATCCACTGATTTTCAGCATAACTGGGGTCAAACCCCACTGGTCCAGCTTCTCTCCTTCTGGTTTTTCTTCTTCCCAGGATTTTCTCTTTCTCTGCTACTGCCTGCCAGATCCCTTACTTTTTATTCCAAATATGTAAACCTCAATAAACCTAGAGACAGGCTCATGCCTGATTTATCACCAGTTACAGAGGAGCCCGAGCCAATTATAAGGTGGATAAAAGGCCCCATGTGCGGTTTGTAAAAAGGCTTCCGCAGCGTGAACAGCTGAACTCCATAAAGCGCCCCCAGAATGTTTGCATAGTGGCTGCATTTTTTAAGAGGCTGAGCTTTGCGACAAGACCCTGGGTCCACTCAGACCATCGCACTGCGGTGGACCGCAACGGCTCACCACTGGGTGTACGGAACCAGCCGCTTGTCCGCTGTCTAGTTCACAGCACCTGGCACCTTGTAAGGGTTCGATAAATATCTAGTGAAGGAAGGCATGAATCAAATAATCAATAAACATTAGTTTTAGCAAAACAGAATTAGAAGATTAATTCCTCTAAAGGGAAGATAAAACCAAATACATATTCTTTCTGGCCAAAAAGATTTTGTTCTTCTGATTATCTGTGCCTCTGAGTCTCCTGGATTCAGAGACACCATGCTGCATTCTGAGGCAGGATCCTTTAACACCATGCTGCATTCTGAGGCAGGATCCTTTAACACCATGCTGCATTCTGAGGCAGGATCCTTTAACTCAGAGGTTTCCTTCATCCAGTCAATGTTTTAGAGTCCTGTGCATGGGCCGACTATGCCCGGTAAATGCTGGGCCTATAATGGTGGATCCGACAGACGTGGCCCCTGCTTCTGTGATGCTCACAGGTCGTGGGGAAAGCTGTCTACTTTGGGATTGACTGAACACGAGGCTGCCTGATGAACGCAGAAGCAGTCCCAGTCCCACCTCATGTTCCACGGCAGGGAAAGACCCCCAACCCCCAGTTATGGGAATAGTGGGTGAACCCCTCTGCCTCTGCTACGAGGCTAAGCTAAGTGTCAGCACTTTATTACTAGAGAGAAAAACCCACTGAACAATTCTTACTCCACTTTCTAGAGCCCGGAACTGCTACCACCTAAAACAAACTAACAAGAACCAAAGGGAGCAATTAAACCCAATGGGGCTCCACGGAGCCCTGAACACGCACAACGCCTGGAGGCAGCAGGACGTGCGGGCGTGGGGTTTGATCACACTGGACATCAGTAGATCAAGGTTCCGGCTGGAGCTTTGCCGGTAACATGCTGGTGGCCTGGACAAGGCCCTGCTCTTTCTGAGTTGTCCAGGTTGGATGAGATGAGCCGTGCGTCCCTTCCAGCTCAGACCTTCTGCATATGTACAAATACCTCTATTTCTCTGCCCTCTCCACCCCTCTACCTCTCGTCCCCCTACTCAGGATCCTGCTTATGCCTGGATTGTCCTGTGTCATTCTCCTAGCGTGCTGTCACTCTCAAAAGCAAGTTTCCTAGGGAACCACTGGCCATGTTGAACCCAAAAGACTCAGCCAACCCCAGGTCTGGGAGGGAACCCCAGCCTTCACTGCTGCGCTCAGAAGTCAAAGGGCAAAGATGCCAGTGCTGGTGGTCCAGGGGCACAGGGAGCACCTGAGCTCAGGGTTTAGGTATCCCCCGCCTCTGCACGCCTGGCCATCCTGTGGCTTGCCAGAGACTGAGATCCAGGCCCTTCCTCTCTGTCATCCACAGGGGGGTTCACTCCTACCGGGTGTTTTCCCACAGAACACCCCCACCCCAACGCAGACCTCTGAGAACCAGAGTAGAAGACTGATCAAAGGGCAGCCCTGCCTGTCCTTGCTGCTTCTCAGAGTAAAAGTTGAAGTTCTGATAATGACATGCCAAACCCAGCCTGACCTGGCCCACTCACTGCTTTGTATTGTCTCCTTCCACCTTCTACTTGGTCTATCCCGCCCCAGCCCTACGGGCTCCAACAGCAGAACGCCAGCCATATTCCCACCTCAGGGCCTTTGCACTGGCTGTGCCCTCTGCCTGGAAAGGGGGCACCACTAAGCACAAATACCTCTGTCCCTCTCAGCTTCATCATTGGCTCTGGTGCTCCTGGCAGAGGGAGGCAACCCTCCGGGGGCCTCTTTCCCCCACCTGGGCTCAAGTCCCCAGTACAGTGAATGAAAGGACAGAAAAGACGGGACAGGTGAGCTTGCTTGGTTTGCTGGGGAGGAGGTTGGCGGAGAGTCCATTTGTGAGAGGGGCCTAGACAGAAACGGGACTTGCTTTTATATTTTATCTTATTTTATTTTCTTTTATTATTTTCTTTTATTATTTTATTCACACGGCACGTGGGATCCTAGTTCACTGACCAGGGATCGAACCCACGGCCCCTGCAGTAGAAGCTTGGAGTCCTAACCACTGGACCACCAGGGAAGTCCCAGAAACGGGATTTATTTTGTCTTCTTACACCTGTCTTTTCTTCTCAGATTTCTCTAGTTCAGCCCGTATTTACCCAGGCCCAGGAGAGGCACTGGGGACACTGAAAAGCACGGATAGTAAGTTGGGCAGGCAGGCACGTGTTCATTCAGTGCCTACTGTATACAAGGCGCCATGCTAGAAGTCACACCAGAGGGCAACTTGGTAAAACAATCGGGACAGCCAACAATGATCGAGACCTGCTATCAGCTCTACTCCAAGCTGTGTGTGTGTCAGGTGGCTTAATCCTCATGGCAGCAATTATCAGCTATTCCTACCATGATACCCCCACCTCACAGAGGCTGTGGCTTCAGAGGGTCAGTTATCCAAGGGATGGTGTGAGCCTAACCCTGACTGCCCTCTTTCTGTGACCTTTTAAAGGTCATGAACATCTTTGAGAACGTTGAGAATGCTGAAGACCCCTCCCCAGAAAAATACACATACACGGAATTGTTATGGACTGAACGTGCACCCCCACATTTATATGTTGAAGTCCTACGTCCCGATGGGATGGTATTTGGAAGTAGGGTCTTTGGGAGATTATTAGGCTTATTAGGTAGAACCCCATGATGGGATCAGTGCCCTTATAAGAAAGGGAAGAGACACCAGAGCTTCCTTTCTCCACCATATGAGGATACAGCAAACAAGTAGCCGTCTACAATCCAGAAGGAGGGTCGTCACCAGACACTGAGTCTGCTGGCACCTTGATCTTAAACTTCCCAGCCTCCAGAACTGTGAAAAATAAATGTTTGTTGTTCAAGCCACCCAACCTATGGTGCTTTGTTATGGAGCAGATGAAATAATTTTGCATACAATTTCAGGGGCCTTAGAAAGCCTTGGTGATCCAAAGACGTCAAAGGCCGTTTAGATCTGAGCTTCCCGGGCAGCCAAGGCCAGAAGGAGATACTGGGTTCTATAGCTCTCATTTATCTTCGGAGGAAAAAAAGGCACATTAAGTTCTTTGAAAGAGAAAAATCTCTTTCCTGGCACCATCATCTGGGAGGAATTTCTCTCTTGGCGGCAAAACAGTAGCTCTTCTTTTTCCACTAAGCAGAAGCTAGCTGCAGGTTGCCTGGGAATCCCAACCTGCGAAGATGGCAACACCTCGAAATGTAAAACACTTCCTGCTTCCTTTCTCTGACAATAGACTGTAACCCTCCCTGAGTGTAAATACAGCTCCCAGTTTGGAAGCAGGTTGCTAAACATATGCACGGGACATATGGAGGACCCGGCGAGTGCAGCCGCCCCCAGGAAATACTTCAGCAGCCAACCTGCTGCACCGCCGCCGCCGCTATTCCCTGTGGTCCCCACTGAACAGCCAGGCCCGTCGCATCTGGCCCTGGGGACACACTGATGGGACACTGGCTGTTCTTCTGGGGAGGCAAGGCCCACAGTCCTGATGACCTTTCCTGGAGCAGACTGGGCTTCTCCCGGTCCCTCATGGTAGGGCCTCCGATCCTGTGTGGGGCGGGGCTGGGCGCCCTCTGCCAATCTGATCATTTTTCAGCCTCTATCGTTCCACTCCCTTTCCTGCTCATCTCTCTTATTTCTGACTCTTTCTCATTTTGGGTCATTCTCATTTTTTTCTGTGTCTTTTTCTTTCCTCTGCTAGTCTCTCGCGCCTACCTTCTCTGTGTTACCTTGTTGATTCTGATTCTCTGCCCCATGTTTCCTCTGTCTTCCTTTCCTCTGTATCTAGTGCTTCCTCTGGCTCTGTCTCACCTTCTCTTCTTTCTTTCATTCTCTGTCTCTTATTAGCTTTTCCCCTTTGTCTCTCCATCCATCTCTGTGTGTCTCTCAGTCTCCATGTCCTTGTGTTTCTTTCTGTCTTCCGTCGGTACTTTTTTTCTCTATGTAGGAATCTGCCTCGCTCCTTTCTCTCTGTGCTTTCTGCACCTAATAATCTCTCTCTTCCTCCCTCCCTCCTTCTCTCGGTGGTGGGCTCTCTGCCTCTCTGCCTCTCCTTTCCCAGTGTCAATCAATCTCTGTCTCCTTACCCCTCACTCTTTCTTTCTTGTTCTCAGGGAAGGGGGCTGGGACCCAGAGAACCCTGCACCGTATGAAGCACAAGGACGGTTAATCAGCTCAGAGCCCTGAATCTGTGCCTTACGGATCCCCCCCCTTTCCCACAGCCATTTCACCCCCTGGTCTTTGGGATACCCCTTTATTTCCTCCTGTACCTGACACACACACAGTGACCCTGGAGTCCAGCCTGCCCCGCAGGCCTCTCCATGGGCCTGGCTCCATTCCACTCCTGGCTCTGGTGCCTGGTTGCCATGGTTACCCCGGCTTTCCTCAGAGGCCACAGGGGATGCTGGTGCCGGTGGCTTGGACCAGAAACACCCCCCTGGCTCCCGTGCCTCCCCCACAACAGGCCTTTCTCCTCCTGTCCAAGGGATTCCAGCCTGGGGAACCTCCCATAATTCTCTAGGAGGCCATACTTGTCTCAAAAGGACACTGCTGACAGTTTGTTTGAAAAGAGACATTAGGCCCATAGCTAGCTCATCTCAGCTGAGCTCATGACCAGGATACCATTAGCCAAATGTGGGTCAGACCAAGATCAAAGCTGGGGAATCCTTACTAACACTCACTCATCCAGCCATTCAATTATTCAAACATTTGCAGATAGAGGGATGGATAAAGACAGGTCCCTGCCTTTGAGAAAACCCTGCAGATAATAGGGACATAGGGCCCTGGAAACACCAACCTCCTTGAGTCTAGCTCATCAAAAAGGTCCCCAGAGGAAACTGTAATGGCTGGGCCTTAGAAGGTGAATAAGGGTAGGAGAAAGAGGGTGAGTGGGATTTGAGGCAAATGACACAGCCTGTGCAAAGGCACTGGGGTGTGTAGAATGTGATCATGGGACAGTAAGCTCCATGAGGACTGCAGCCTTAATGCCTAATTCAGTGCCTGGCATAGTAGATGCTAAACAAATGCTTAGTGAGTGAATGAATGAATGAGCTGCCAGAGACTCAGTAGAGTCTGAACACATAAGGAGCATGGAGGAGGTCGAGGAGGAGCAGCTGGAAATATATGCTCAGCAGGATTCATCGACTCCCTGTCCATCCATGCTAGAGTGGGGACTTCATGCCTTAGCCACCTAGAGTTCTTGTTTACTTGTTCATTCATTTGTTCATTTGCTTTTTAAAGAACCATCACTCTGGCAGCTGTTTTGAAGATTAATGGAAGGTGAGACTTGTAGATTTGACCTGCTCAGAACCGAACTCTCGATCTTTCCCACCGACCCCGCCCCCCTTCCGCCCAGACCTGCAGGAAGCAGGAAGCGCCATGGTTTTCTCTACCCCGTTGATGGCGACACCATCCTTCCAGCTGCTCAGGCCAAAATCCCTGGCGTCATCCTTGACTCAGCTCCTTCTCTCCCCCCCACATCTGGTCTGTCAGGAAATCCTGTCAGCTGCACTTTCAAAAAGTGGCTGGACTCCATCCACTTCTCCCCACCTCCACCGCCACCATGCTCACCCAAGACACCATCGTCTCTTGCCTGGGTTGTTGCAATACCCACGAACTTTCTGTTTCCCCCTCCCCTCTTCTCCCTGCACCCCCTCAAGTCTCTTCTTGCACAGCAGCCAGAGTGATTCTATTAAAATGTAAGTATGATTATGTCACTCTTCAGCTCAGAACTCTGCTACGGCTCCATTCAATGCTGAATAAAAACCAAAGTCTGTGCAATGGCCTAAGGGCCCTACAAGGTCCATCCTTCATCCCTTCTCCTCTTCTGCAACACTGCATCCCTCACTCACTACTTTCTGGCCGCCTTACTTTTCTTCAAACACTTCAAGCAAGTGCTTGCCTCAGGGCCTTTGCACTGGCTGTTCCCTCTGCCTGTGTGCTGTTCCCCCAGACACCCTCACTGTCTTCACACCCACGTCCTTCACGTGTTCGTTCAAAAGTCATCTTCTCAATGAGGCCTATTTGATCATGGTGTTAGTTTCCTAGGGGGCTGAGTAACAAAGTGATACAACCTGGGGAGCTTAAATCACAGAAATGTATTGCCTCACAGTCCTGAAGGCTAGAAGTCTAAAATCAAGGGGTTGGCAGGTTGGTTGTTTGCGAGGGCCATGAAGGAGAATCCGTTCCATGCTCTCATCTAGTTGGGGTTGTTTGCTGGCAATCTTTGATATTCCTGGGCTTGTAGATCTCTGCCTCCATCTTCACATGGTGTTCTCCTTATATGCAGGTCTGTGTCCAAATTCCCTCTTTTTATAAGGACCTAGTAGGAGCCCACTCTACCCAGCCTGACTTCACCAAATTTAAAATTGCAGCCCTGCCTCTGATCTCCCTCATCCGGAGGTCACCGTCCCACCTGCTGGTTAACTTACTTGTTTGTTAGGATCATTGCTTCTCCCCCTGCAAGAATATAAGCTCCACGAGGGCAGGACTTGTTTGTTTTGTTCACTGAAATAACCCAAATGCCTAGACCAGTGCCTGACACATTGTGGGAACTCAGTGAGCTTTGTTGGATGAAGGTGGACAGGCAGGAACGTGAGAGACCACTTAGGAGCTGTTGTGGTTCCCAGGCTTTTGTAGCCCAAACAAAGTCCACACAGAAGGGATGACAAGCAGGGGACAAATTGAGAGGATATGATGGAGTTAAAATGCACAAGAGTATGTGGCTCTTAGATGATCAAAAAAGGCGGATGGAGGTACAGATAGAAGACATTCCAAAATTTCCTAATCTCTTTCTAGCTACTAAGTGTCTTGTGGCAGACACTGCTGGTTAACTCCCCCAAATCCTGCCCAGCCCCCAGCTTAACACCATAGGGGGAAGGTCAAGAGAGAGAGACGCTAGCAGCTCTGACGTTGCTATGATATTAACTCAACACCAGCCATCCCTCCCCTCAGAACTCTTCCTGAATCCCATTTATATCTGTGGGGCTCCTGGGTTTCAGTATACAACATCACAGAGCTGCTTTGCTACCTGAGACAAATTCAATGTGTCTCAGATGTGACCAGGGTTCTCTTCCATCACTAGGTTGCTACATCCTAGTGTAGCATGCAAATAATATAAAGCCCAACTCAAAGTAGCCGAAAGAGTAAGGACATTCCATTTTCTCATATAAATAGAAGTCTAGAACTAGAATACATAATTTATGCTCAGTGATGACATCAAAGACCCAGGTTTCCTCCATTTTTCTGCTCAGCCATCCTTGATTACCTCATGGTGCAAAATGGCTGCCACAGCTCCAGGTCAACATGCTCAAACGACAATGTCTACAGATCTGAAGAGAGTGGGCCCCTTCCTCCTGCTGTTCCTTTTTGAGAGAGGGAGAAAAACCTTCCAGAAGCACCTGACCTGACTTCCTATTGCATCCCATTGGCCAGAATTGCACATATGTCCTTGCTCCATGCCTGGTGTCTTAGTTTGCTAGGGCTGCCATAATAAAGTACCACAACCTGGGTGACTTAACAGAAATATGTTTTCTCACAATTCTGGAGGCTATAAGTCCAAGATCAAAGTGCTGGCATGGTTTCTTCTGAGGGCTCTCTCCTAGGCTGTAGATGCCCGTCTTCTCCCTGTGTCCTTACATGGTCTTCCCTCTGTGCGTGTCTGTGTCCTAATCTCCTCTTCTTACAAGGACACAAGTCATATTGGATTAGGACCCAGCCTAGTGACCTAATTTTACCTTAATTACCTCTTTAAAGACTAAACACAGTCGCATTCTGAGGCACTGGTTAGGTTAGGGCCCCAATATGAATGTGGAAAGGACACACTACAGCTCAGAACACCTGGTAGTAGCTCAATAAACATGAGTTATTGGTATTTATATTTGCATTTGTATTCACACTTGTGTGGGTTTTAAAAAATTATTATTGTATTCTCTGTCTCTGTAATAGAAAGTGAAGGCTGCTCTGATTGAATTGTTTAAACCAGATTAAAAGATCATATAAGAAATATTACTTTGCAAACAAAAATCCTAACCCAGGAAGGAGTTACTGCTAGTAGGATTCAGGGATAGTAACCTCCAGAGAACAGGGAATGTGCTCTTCGCCCCTGGCTCCTGCCTGATTTGCTAGGTAAAGCCTGGAGGCCTACCTGATGGTGGTATCCTGTTGTCCCTGGCCTTCTGTCTTGCCTGGAGTGGTCACAGCTGAGTGGGGTCACTTGGCAGCAGGGAAATCAGCAGTTCCTGGGGAGGGGTGTGGGAGAGGCTGGTGGGATGGACCACTTTTGGGGCAGGGCATCAGGCATGGCAGCTGACGGCTGATGGGTGGAACACACCAGAGCAGATTTGGCCTTCTGGGGGCAGACTATGTCCCTACTCTGAGCTTCTTTTCAGCTATTCCCAGAGGATTCCTTCTCACCCTGATTGGTTTCCGGGAGGGAGAAGGTAAAGAGTGGAGGAGGAGGTACAGCCAGGATGAACAGAGGGCCAGAGGTGCTTTCGTGGCTGTGTCCCTCAAGGCCGAATGTTTTCATTCGATCATCCATCATCCACTCATCCATTCAGCAAATATGTATCAAGTGCCTTTAGGCTGGGCAGGCGCTGTTCTGGGTTCCAGGGATATGGTGGTGAACAAAACAAGTTCCTGGCTGCATGGAACTTACAATCTAGGGAGGGAGACAGACAATGAATAAACCAGCCAGTATTTATAGAATGTCCTGTCAGGTACCATGATGAAAAAAGAAGGGTAAAGGGGTGGAAAATGAGAGAGTGTGGTGTTTAAAATGGGTCCAGGAGGGCCTTCTGAGAGATGACACTTGGGTGGATACCTGCACGCAGTGGGGAGAGAGCTGTATCCACGGGAACGGGACTCCAGACTGAGACGACAGTGCCTGTAGGAGACCCAGGAGAAGAATGCGCTTGGCGTGTCTGAGAAGCAGCCGGAAGCCAGTGTGCCAGAGGGGGTGAGCGAGGATCCTGCAGGCCCTCAGAGGCCGTGGAGAGACTTGGACTTTCACTTCGAGTAGGAAGGGAAACCACTGACACGTGTGAGTAATGGGAAGACGTGGTGTGATGTGCTGTGGGCAGAACAGGAGGGCTCATACCACACAGTGCTAGCAAGGACAAGGTGCCGTACTTCTCCAGAAGTCTTTATACACTTCATAGAAGTGTTGTATGAGGTTTTTAAATTAGGACTGTTGCTATCCCATTTTACAGAAGAAGAAACTGAGGCTTTGGGTGGGAACTCACTTGCCCGAGTTCAACCACTAGCAAGTGGTGGAGCCGGGCTCTTACCAGAGCCTGGGCTCAGCATCCCTGTGGATTGGAGATCCACAGACCCGCATCCCAGCCTTGGTCCTGACGCTTATTAGCTGTGACCCTGGATGACTGAATTCCCGTGGTTCCATTTCTGCCTCTATAAAATGGAAGCATGGCAGATGGGCTCAGAGTCGGCGTCCGTAATCCTGCCGCCTGGTGTTCATGGCCTTGTGTAATCCTCTCCACGGAGTAAATTGCTTCTAACCAATAGACTACAGCAGTGTTGAGGGATGCTACAACCCTGATTCAGTGAGAAAAGACCATGAGTTCCATCTTCCTAGGAGACTCTCTACTGCTTTCTGGGCTTGCAGACTTTGATGAAGAGAGAGGCCCATGTGTAAGGAGCTAAGGGCAGCCTCTGGCCACAGCCCACAGAGAGCTGAATTTTGCTAACAACCACTGAGTGAGCTGGGAAGTGGACCCTTTCATGGTCAAGCATTCAGATGAGACTGAGACCATGGCAGAGGGCTCTACTGCAGCCTGGGAGAGACCCTGAAGCAGAGGGTCCAGCTAAGTCCTGCCCAGCTTCCTGACCCACAGAAACTGTGAGACAGTAAATGTGTCTTACCTTAAGCTGCTGAGATTTGGGGTAATTTATATTACCCAGCAATAGATCATTGAAACAGGGGGTAATACTTGTGGGAACCACTGATAGGTGTTTTGGAGGATCAAGCACAATGTTTCGTATAAGGTATGTAGCCTCGAGCCTGGCAGAAAGTGAGTTCTCGATAAATAGCAGTAGCTGTTTTCACTTTAATGATTAAGTCCTCCCAGAGGGCAAAGGAGAAACCTGTACTCCCTGGACTTCAAGCATGAACAACACACGGGCTTGCTAAGATCTAGGTCTAGAAAGGCCAGGCTTGGCCCTCCTGCTCCGAGGACAGGAGCATCCCTGGCCGATTTCCCCACTCTGGGGCCTCCCAGTCATGCTGACGTCCATGACCTGGCAGATCCCACACTGGGTCCTGGACTGGTTTGCACCCACAGTGACTCCAGGATTTATGCTCCTGCCCCCACCTTCCCACTTCCAGAAGCCCACCCTTCTTGGGGAAAAGACCTCCCTCCCTAATCCCAGAGAGGAAGGGGTTGGGGTGTGGGAGGAGAGCACAGCCCAGCCAGAGGCTCAGAAGTGGGCTCAGCCTGGCCTCTCTTTTGGGGGCTAGCTCCTACCCATCAGAGGCATCCAGGCAGTAAGCAGGCCTTGGGGCACCCGGCCTTGGCTCCAGCATCCCGTCCTTGCCAGAGCTGTCGTGGTGTCGTTCTCCACATGGGCCATACGCCCCACTGCATGCACACAAGGCAGCAGCCTCCAGCCATGAGTCATCGGCTCCAGCAAGGCCTTACGACCATGACCATTTCTCTTGAAGAGATCAGGAGCCAGCTGTTTTTCCACTGTCTCAGAAGCAGAAGCAGGACACACCATATCCAGGCACCTGGTCCATCCTCTGGTCTCCCTCACCACATATCCTGGCATGTAAGGAGGTCTTGGGACCCCTCTCGTTTTGTCTCTCTCTCTCGGTAATGTTGTCTGTCCTCTTTCCCTCTCTCTCTCTCTCCCTCTCTCTCCCTCTCCCCACTCTGCCACCATATTGCTTTCATCACTTTCCCTCTGCCCACCTTGCTTCAGGGAGGCCCCCTCCAGACACCTCCCACTCCCTGAGGCCACCTTGCACTTTCCTGCCTGTGTGTCTCCTGAGCCAGCGGAGCCCACCCCTTGTCCCACTGCCATGTCCACACAGTCAAGTCCTGGCTCAAGGGCCACCTCCTCCTTGAAGCCCACCCTCATTACCTCCTCATCCTCTGCTGTCCTAGCTGCTACAGAATTGCAAGCCACCTCAGGGAGCTGGGGAAATGGAAGCAAGTATGAAATGATAATTGTGATAAATGCCATAGAAACAGAAGACCAGGGGCATGGGAGCTGATGCGCTACGCTCCTTACCCTGGAATTGGCTGGGGGTGGGGTCTGAGAAGGCTTCCTGAAGGACTTTGTTTCTCCGCTGGGACCTAAAGGACAAGTTAGCGAAGTGAAGAGGAACGGAAGAGTGTTGTGGACAGAAGGAACAGCAAATGGGAAGGCTCAGAGGCAGGGAGGGGGAGGCAGGATGGGTAGACAGATAGATGAGTGGGTGGGGTGAACTGGTGGCTGATTGAATGGGTGGGTAGATGGATGGATCCAGGAATGCACGGAAGATGCGAGAACGTAAGACCTGCTTGGCCTGCTATAGTGTCAGAGCACCTACCTCTAGCAGGAGGCAAGGGGGAGGGTCCTGGGTCAAGCCTGTTATCTGCCGTCTGGCTCTTTGATCTGAATCCCAGGCAGACACTAATGACCACTGCCTCCACCCCCAGCCACAGAGACCAGACCCTCTGACCTCAACCCCTTTCCTCCTCTCCTGGGGATCCTGGAGATAGGGTATTTATAGCTGATAACCTCCCTGCCCCCTGCCCCTCTTGCCTCTCTCTGGCCATTTCCTTCAATTCTCCTGCCCTGATCATGGGAGGTAGCAGCCCCACCCTGCGCCTCAGAGACCTCCCCCCTCCTTTCTTTCCTCCTTATCTCTCCTGGCACGTTTCCTGCCCCAGGAGATAGGGAGAGAAAGGCCGACCCGTGAGCTTTGCCATAGTGGGAGCGAGGCTCTCAGAGGCTCCAGGGTGGGGTGGACTGCTCAGGGCCTGAGGGTTCCCCTGTCCAGCTCCCTCTGCCAGTGTGGGAAGCGCCTACACTGCACGTGGGGCTGGGATGGTGACGACGGTGTATGTTGCGGGCAGCTAAGAGCACATGATTTTGCCTCTGCCTGGCTCTGTCCTCGGTGAGTCACTGCCTCCCTCAGCCTCGGGTTCCCCGTCTGTGAGATAGGGCTGGTGACAGTCCATCTCCAGGGCCGGTGTGGGACTTAAGGGAGACAGCGGACATCACAGCACGACTGAGGACGTTTAACTTCTGTGATGAGGGCAGAGAATCTTTTGAGGAGCTCTATGGGGAGGGAAAAGGGGGTGCAGGACCTCAGGTAGGTCAGGGGCAGGGGGTGGGATGCAGGGCATCTTGGAAGCCTGGGAATTGCTTAGGAACCCCTGCCTTGGGCATCCTGCCTCTGGCTTCCAGGAGAGACTGGGGATATGGGTTTCGGGCTCCCTCCATCCTCCCACCCCTCCTACCCACCCCCAACACCCACACACAGAGCAGGAATGGAGGGAACTTGCTCCCACTGTCCTCTTGCAACCCATGGGAGAAAGGTCCACAGAGACCCCGCCCCACCCAGGCTTCCACTACGAGCCTGATACACCCCCTCCTAGGGGAGGGGCTCAGAGAGAAGAGCTGACACTCCCCTCTGCAACTTTAAAGGACCTCGAAGTGAGGAGAGGTCAGGGCTGACATCGAAAGAGCCCAAATTGTGACTTTCAGGCTGCTCCCAGCAGTGAAAGCCCGGAATCCTAACCACTGGACCACCAGGGAATTCCCTGCAGGGGCATTTCTGAGTGATTCTGGGCATTTCTCTCCTGATGACATTCTGGTATCTCATTTGTTCACTCAACAAACATTTTCAAGCACCTACTGTGTGCCAGGCACAGTGTTAGGCCCTGGGGAGACAGAAGTGACCTAAAATAGGGACGAGCCTGGCTCTCTTATATGGAACAGAAAACAAGCAGATCAAGAATAGGGCCTCCCTGGTGGCGCAGTGGTTGAGAGTTCGCCTGCTGATGCAGGGGACGTGGGTTCGTGCCCCGGTGCGGGAAGATCCCACATGCCGCGGAGCGGCTGGGCCCGTGAGCCATGGCCACTGAGCCTGTGCGTCTAGAGCCTGTGCTCCGCAACGGGAGAGGCCTCAACAGTGAGAGGCCCGCGTACCGCAAAAAAAAAAAAAAAAAAAAAAAGTAATAATTACTGATTGGAGTGAGTATTATAACGAGACCAAGCAGAATGCTAGGACAGGAAATAGTGGAGGGACGGCTTGTCTAAACAGGGTGGTAGGGTCAGCCTTTCTCAAGAGGGGAACTTTAACAGCCCTGGCCACGGTGAAAACTGGGAGAACCAGTTCCAGGTAGAAGGAGCAGCAGGTAGAGAGACCTGTGGGAGAAAGTTCCACATCAAAACGTCCCAACCCAGACTGCAGCTCGGCTCGAATGTGTTTCTCCTCCAGCTATTCCTGCTTTCCCGAGTCGTGTGAGGATCCTCCTCACCAGGCCCCACGGCCCGTCTGTCACGAGGCTGAGAATTCTTCCTCTGACCTGGCTCTGCCATCATGCTCCCATCCCCAGCCTGGACTGTTGAGACACTCCGTCACTGGTCCCATAGCTCGTCTCCCCACCCTGCAGTCCAGCCTCCTCCCTGCTCCCAGGGATTGTTCTAAACCAAAGCCCTCAAGTAGCTGCCCTGCTCTAAAACTGCCCAGGACTCCCTATTGCCCACCCGACCCAAACCAGACCCCTTGGGTGCTTCACATCATACCTGCTAGGCCCATGCCTCTGCACCCCCTTTTGTCCCTAGGAGCCTCCCATAACGTCCTGTCCTTCATGCCTTTACGCGTGCAGTTCCCCCTGCTGGGAACGCCCTCCCCCCAGTGCTCCTCCACCTCCATGGTCACTCCTCCGCTGCACGTCCCCTGCCTGCCCTTCACCTAGGCATCTAGCTGTCTCTGTTCCCCAGGAGGAATGCCTTTCTCATATTTGGTCCCCCAGTGCCAGCCCAGACCTGATAGGAGGGGAGGCAGTGTAGCCCACTGGGTGGACTCAGGACAAGCTCAGGTGAGGGTCCTGGCTCAACCCCTCCCACCTGGGCGCTCTCAGTTTTCTCATCTGTAAAATGGGGATAATATTAGTGCCTTTTACATCAGCTTGTTGAGTTGATTAAGTGACACGTTTAATTGGGGGCCACTGCCCCAGGAGATGTTTTGGAACTGGACGGCGGCGTTTTGGCTGGTCACAAAGCTGGGGATGGGGGGGAACACCATTCTAGTTAGTAGGTGGAGAAGGCAGGTGTTGAGCAAAACGTGGGACAGCCATGCCCAGTGAGAACGGTCCCATGATGCACATGACTTTCACGTGTCCTGCTGGACATTCATCTAGGGAGGAAAGGTGTATATAATTATATGAATCTAGACTTTAACTCTGCTTTACGTATAAATATAAAACGTTTTGCACAGTGTGAATACGCTCTGATTTTTCCACGGGTCAACTGACTAAAGGCAATAACAAGAGAAGTCTCTACTTCGTTTTATTCAGAACAGGCCAGGAGTTGCTTGCAATTTTGGACGGTGACCCTTTTGGAGCGTTGGAGTCTCCGCTCTGAACCCCACATCCGGAGCGGCCACCTTCTCGGAGGTTCTGCAGGGACCGCAAGCTCCTGGCAACTTCATCATGCCTCCTAGAGCAGCTGCAGATTTTATTTTACGTGACATTCTCTATATTTCTGCTTTACATTACAGTTAGGACTTTATGTATGGATATTTTTAAAAAGGAATATGTAGGTAGGTTACAGTATCCATGAGGTTCATTTCAGAGTATTAAAGAGGATATTACATATTTTAACATAAATAGAAGGTGTCGGTTGTGAGAAGGTTGAGACCTGGTGATGCAGAGACTTATGAAGTTGTCAGAACTCAGATGTTATTGTCAGGGTTCAGCACACGTTTAATGGGGGAATGAATGGATGACCGGAGACGTGTTGAAGGAGGCTCTCTGGTGCCCCTCATATTACCACCTGTTTGGGCTGCCTGGGTCTGTCTGCTGCCGGTTCCAGAAACTTCTGTGGGGCCAGCTAAGCACTGGCTTCCTTGGTCCAGGTGGCCGGCACCGCACTGGGTCAGGAAGTTGCTCGGGATAACCTTAGTTCTGCCTACAGGGTCCCTGAGCAGAGGCCGTCTGGATTGGAAGGCCCAGCCGGAAAAGGACCAGGAGCAATGTCCACCTTCCAGACCTTTGCAATGTCCCGGGATGCAAGTCGGGGCTCCTGCCTGGATCTGGTCAGAGGTGAGGGGAAACAGGGGGAGGACGTGGTTCTGGGTGGCGCCCTCCTTCCTGCCAGGAATAAAAATCATCACATTTGCTTCCAATTTCTTTCTTTATTTACACATTTTCTCTTTACAGGTAATTCATGCTTGCTGTCAAAGCACTTCAGCGGTGCAGGAGTGTAGGATTCTCTCTGGCTTCTACTCTCTCTTACTAACCAGAGACAGGCTGGCATCCTTAATAAGTGAGCAGGTGCCTTTCTCCACCTTTTTGCGGAACACCCAATCCACTCACTTAAATTTTGTTTTTCCTTTACAAAACCCAGATCATATTGAATCTAATCTTCTGCAGTTTGTTTTTACACTAAATATTGAGTGGAGGAATCTTTCCAAGGCAGCACATAGAGAGCAACTGCTTGTCATTTTGTGGATGTATTTCATTTATTTGGCCTTAAAATTTTGTTAAACTTTTTTTTTCTCATGGAAGGAATACATGCATATGGTTAAAAATAATAAAAAATAAATTTCTCTATCTTCCCAAACACTCCAAGTTTGCTTTTAGTTTTTCTGAACTAAACTTTTAAAAGTACATTCCTGTTTCTTCATGTGTCTGTTTTAGGGAATATCTACTGATGACCTTCCAAGAAAGGTGAGGAAATTAGTGACCAATCCTTAATGTGTGTTGGCTGTGTGATTTGATTTTTATATTGGCGAGGTTAATAGCATTCATATTCCATTTTAATACTGTAACTATAATTGATTGGAAAGATCAAAGGCTAATAACCAGACTTTTAGTAACAGCTCACACTCATAAAGTCCTTAACCATATCCTGATATCATGCAAAGCCCTTCACATAGAGGTGAACTTGTTAAATCCTCACAACAGCCCTAGGAGGTGGCAACTATTATTACCCCCATTTTACAGATGAGGAAACTGAGACACAGAAAAGTTGAGGAATTCACCCAAGATGCTTCTGTGTTACAGAGTGAGGAATGGAATACCAGCTGGTCCCAGGGTCTGTGTTCTTAACCACTGCACTGGTTTGAGCTGAGCCCCTCTCCGTGACTGTTTAAATCTTAGGATTTCCAAAGCATGGATATACCCCCACAGATGGAGAAACACAGCCCTAGATTATAGTCTTTTTCTTTCTTTTTTAAAAAATATTTATTTATTTATTATTTGGTTGCACCAGGTCTTTGTTGTGGCAGGCAGACTCCTTAGTTGCGGCTCCAGGGCTCCTTAGTTGCGGCTCTCGGGCTACTTAGTTGCAGCATGCATGTGGGATCTAGTTCCTTGACCAGGGATAGAACCCGGGCCCCCTGCATTGGGAGTGCGGAGTCTTATCCACTGTGCCACCAGGGAAGCCTCCTAGATTATAATCTTTAAAAAAAAAAAATCTTCATTTGCTGAGCATTTACCAAATTTACCATGTACCTGCCACCGTGCTCAGCATCTGCAGGTGAGAGCCCGAGTTCGCCTCATCACCCGCTCCTAAGTGGGCCCTGTGTCCGTCTACATGTGGGATGACGACATGGAGGGACAGAGGTAAAGAAATCAGAAGAGGAAGGGCTTGGGCCTGCCTGAGTGTTCAGGGCAGGCTGTTGGTGGCATTGTGGAGAGAGAGAGCCCTGGGCTGTGACCTGGGGCAGGGAATCCAACCTCCTTGGCCTTCGAATTCCCCAACATAAGGTCAACATGTCGGTCAAAGTGACCCTAAGTGGACCCGGCTCTAGACCCCTGTAGCTCTGCGTGACTTCACTTAGCTCTGTGACCTTGGGCAGGTCCCTTCCCTTCCCTGAGCCTCTGGTTGTCTCGGCTGTAAGAGAAGGTAGTAGCCAGCCTCCTGCACAAAGTCCATGCAAGGATTAAATGAGATGATGTGGGGAACGCCCTGAGCATACGAAGAGGTGGAGGAGGAATCAGAACTGGAACACCGGACCCTGTCCACCCGGCCTTCGGCCCTCCCCTCCACAAGCCCCCCCCCGCCGGGGGCTTGCCCCATTCCATAGGCTGAGGTAGGGGCAAGGGGCTGGAGGCTGTGGGAAAAAGTGATTGCCAGGACTGACCAGACCTCCGCCTCACAGCCAGCCTTCCCACGAAATCTTGAGATGAGAGGTGGCCGGGGCGCTTCCTCTGCAGACCCAGAGTGAACTGTGGAGCCCGCAAAGACATCTGGTTTCTGGATCTTGGGATCCCACACCCTCAGACCAAGGGAAGGAGGGGCTCAGGCTCGTAGGGGACTCTTCATATATTCCTCCACCTTGCTCCCCTCCACTCGGGCAACCTCGTCCCCACCTCCGCACCACCCAGGTGAGTTTGGGACTCAGCAGCTGACTAAGCACCAAGGGCAGACCCTGAACTGGCGGCCATCCAGGCGGAGCCGTCACCCACCCACCTACTCCCTGCCCAACCCGTGTCCCCTCGCCAGGCCCCAGCCAGGGTCTGCAGCAGCTCTCCACCCAGCACCTGAAGTGGCACTGACTAGCCTCCACCCCAAAGGGCACAGCCTGAGTGGAAGCAGCCTGGATGGGAGAAGCAGGCAGGCTGCCTGATGGGGCTCCGGGCAGGGGAGGTGTTGAGTGCTGCAGGAGGGGTGTGGCCAGAGAGGTGATGGTATTAGCAGATCCTAAGGGCAGACAGGGCTGAGGCTCATCCTGGGGCCGCGAGAGGGCTGGTACAGGTACCCTGTGGTCCCACATCCCCTTCACCTGAGCAACACAATGACCTAGTGCAGGCAGGAGTTGGCTAAAAAATGAATAATAATAACAAAAAGAATAATGGTCACTATCATTGGTTGATGCTTACCAAACAGATTCTAAGAGATTTCTCTGCTTGGTCTCAGGCTTCACAATGACCCTCTGAGGTAGGGGCTCTGTTGTTCCCATTTTGTCTCAGATGGAACCAGAGAGGTTAAGTCATTTGCCCAAGATCACACAGCATCTAACCCAGGTCAGAAGGGATCCATCGCCCATCCCTTTAATCTCAATGGCTATGTGACTCTCCAACCTTACTGCTGGTAAAATTCAGATTCCTGGGCCCTGCCTTGACTCATTAAGTCAGAATGCCAGGTGAGTGAGGCTCTGGAAGCTGTAATTTTGACAAGTGTCCCAGGAGATTCTTGTCTACAAAATCCTGCACTAGGCTGTCGAGTGACTTTCTCAGAGAAAGCTAGAAAGTACCCAGACAGCAACGGCCGGTTTCTAAAGAGGCAGCTCGTGAAGGAGGGAAGGAGGTCTCCCTGCGATGGACGTTCTCGCAGAGGGGATGGATGGGAGGCTGCCCTGGGGCTGATGGAGGTAGGGGGCCATTCTGTCCCCGCTTCCTTTCCCCACGTCCTTCTGGTCTGGCAGCCTGGACAGAACACGAGGTCAAAGGCCTCATCTAAAAGGCTCTGGCAGGTGGGGCTTGGGGCCCAGTCGATGAATGGGTTCCGCTGGCCCTGGGGTAAGGACTGACGGAGCGTGGCAGATGGACACCCCTAGGCCTCTCCCAGGGGTCAGGCAAGAGCTCTTCCCGGCTGATCTTCCCAAGGCTCCTGCCCAGCCGCTCCACCCACCCCTAGCGCCTGCTCTCCCATTGCCTGTGACTCTCAGCTGGTCACCTCACCATAGCTGTAATTCCACCCCCTCTTCACAAGGAGACAGCAGGTTCAAAACCCGGGCACAGTCATCACCACATTGACAGTCACAACTGCCCTGATAGACAAGCAGGGTGCAGTGTGACCCCCACCTAACCAAACGGGAGACTGAGGCCTGGAAGGACGGGCAGGGCGTGCACTGCCTAAGGGCACCCACCTCAAGGGGCAGGACGAAGGGGCTGAAACCCAGGCTGACTTGTCCCATGCCCTGGCATGGGGCTGTGTCCCAGAGCTGGGTGGGAGGGGACTGTTTTCTAGTTGGCAGAAGGGCACTGGGTGGGCAGGTCCAGTCAGCAGGAGGAAGCCTAGATTCGCCCTGCATCCCACGGTTGCCAGGTTACAGGTCTTTGTATCCCTGGACCCTCTCTGTTCCAATAGACCAGTCATTTCGAATTCCTTTATCAACGGAACCCTTATTTCAAAATACATCTTATGTAAAATAGAAAATCATAATGACACTAACCAACGAGGTTTGAGTACTTCCTATGTGCCAGGCCCTGTGTTAAGCACTACCCATGGATTATCTCATTTAATCCTAAAAATAACCTGATGGATAGCTACTATTATTATTGCCAATTTAAAGATGCAGAAACCAGAGCATAGATAAATCAGGTAAAAACGGCACTGCCTTTCTGGCTCCAGTAGAGCCATCCCACACCTTCAGCCTCCAGGGGTTCCTCAAAGCACAGTTTGAGAACCAGTGTACAGGCACTCCTCAGCACGATATTTGTACCTGAACCAGAAAACACATCAAAACAATGACCCACACAAAGTTTACACAGGGACAGTACCTCTTGGGACTTCAACTGCTTTCTAGAATGCCATCATCCCCACCTCACCACGGCCACTTTTCAGTCTTACTAAAGAATGCAAGTGCTCACCTATTGTTTTGTTTGCCCAGGCTCCACCCTGACCCTTCTTTCTGGCATTGCTACCCTCTCCCAACTCCATCTTGTGCTTTGAGAACGGGTTGCCCTGTGCTTATAGGACCTCACCCCTAGATTGCAGCTGATTGGTGGGGATTTGATCTCAGTTGGGGCAATCAGAGTGCCTCCACCCTGGAATGGAGGAAGTGTTCCTGCCTGGTGAGGGGACCTCCAGATGTGGTTCCAGAGATGTTGTTGGCCATGTCGCCCACGCATGGAGGACTCAGTCTGCAAGGAGAGGGAAAGAGCACAGCCTGCAGAGAGAGAAAAGAGAGCCCTGTGGCATTTGATTTTCTGTTTCTGGTCCCTGAGATCCAGTGACATTTCAGTCACTGTTTGCTTATTCGTTCCTTCTTATGTTGGCCTGGCTAAGCAGAGCCAGTTTCTGCTGCTGGCCATGAAGATGGAGGAAAAGAAAACGAAGGAGGAGAAGGAGCTGCATGGTGGGGGAGAAAAGAATACAAGAATGAAGCTGCTTTGCAGGTTGCAGCTTTGCCATTTGGAAGACGATTTGAGTTGACCACTCGATAGCCATTCTTGCCCTTCTTTTTTCCTGACAGAATTTGCATCTCGGCCAGGTTTCTTTAAAGATAGGAAATTGGGGGCTTCCTTGGTGGTGCCTTGGTTGAGAGTCCGCCTGCCAATGCAGGGGACACAGGTTCGTGCCCCGGTCCGGGAAGATCCCATATGCCGCAGAGCGGCTGGGCCCGTGAGCCATGGCTGCTGAGCCTGCGCGTCCGGAGCCTGTGCTCCGCAACAGGAGAGGCCACAACGGTGAGAGGCCCGCGTACCACAAAAAAAAAAAAAAAAAAAAAGGATAGGAAATTGGTCCAGTATGAACCTTGGCCAATGAGATGTAGGGAGAGTCTGATGGTGGTGGTAGGGGGTACTTGGGAGGGTTTTTCTTATTATTCAAAAGTGACATGGGACAGGGCCTGTGAAGAGATAGTTTGCTCTCTGCAGCTGTTATACCCTTTTTCCATGTAGGATGAGTTTTTAGCTGGACACACGGTTGTCCAGCCAAAGACTGCATTTCCCAGCCTCCCTTGCAGCTAGATGTGGCCATGTAGCCAAGTTCTAACCAATGGTATAAGTGCCCGTGTTGTGTGTGACTTCTGTGGCTGTGCCTGTTAAGAGGAGGTACATGACCTGTCCTCCCTCCCCTCTTTCTTCCTGACGACTAGAATACTTACATAATGATGAGCCATCTTCATCCTTGTAGATAAGGACAGCAACTTAGAGAAGTCTAGCCCTCAATCCCACTGGCTGCCCTGTTAACCCTGAACTGATGTTGGACCGTAAAGGGACAGGAAAATAGATTTCTGTGTTGTTTAATCCACTGCTATTTGGGGTCATGTTACAGCAGCTGATCTACCCAATACAGGATCTTCTTGCTTTAGATCTTGCTGTGCTGTCTGGAGCTGTGACAGCCATCTTGTGAACATGAGGGGAAAACCCAGGAGATAACTGAGAAGCCAAGTCTACTTCCATTGAGCTGCTGAACTTGCCAACTCTGCAACCACTGATTCCAGATACCTTGTTAGGTGAGACAATACATTTCTTATTCAAGCTATTTTCATTGGTTTTTCTATCACTGGCAGGCAAAACATGCCAACTGAGGTACTCTAGGTGGTCTGTGGTAGAGTGGCCTAAAATCATGCCCTGGCCAGGGACAGTGGAAGGCCAGAACACAGTGGGGAGATTTGTGACCCAAACCCACTCCCCCATCAGGAGGTTCTGCCCTTGCCATCCAGGAGGTGCAAATCCAGCCTCAGACCTTTCTGGACAAAGCAGCTATCAAAAGAGCATTGACAAAACAGAGCCTCTCTGTTTATCCATCAAGAAGAAAGAGAGAGGAGGGTGAAGACATTCCACCCAAGTTGTGTGGTGGGGAGAGTATGACTTGCATCCTCTAACCGGTAATAAACGTGCTTCTCTCCTGGGTCCCTGGCAGCTTTACCCTGAGAGCTTTTATTTCTGTCCACAATTTCCATTTCATGGAGCCAGGAGTTCTGCAGATCACTCAGGATCTTGGAAGGAAGCAGAAATCACATCAGAGAGGACTTTGAGGAGGATTTAATGGAGGGACTTTACAGAGGTGTGCACAGAGCTAAGGGAGCATTGAGACACACTTGAGCACCAGGCAGGGGCTGCAGTGCAGGACGGGCGCCTGCAGCCAAGACCTCGGTGGAAATACCCCTCTCTCCTCCCGCTCTCTGATCTCGCGACAGTATCTCCCAGTACCTCACGCCAACCGCGATGGAGAGGGTAAGGGAGCCTGGGGGATGCAATCCTTAGAGGTCGACCTCCTGGGGCAGGGAGGGAGGGGTAGAGCCTGGATCGGGGGGGAGCGGGGGACAGGTATGAGAGAGGAGGGCAGGGGGAACTTTGGGTTCAGATCTGCTTGCTCCAGAACTTCCCAGCCTCGTGTCGTTGGGAGGTGCAGGTGGGGAGAAGGGGGTGACGAAGACCCTTAGGCTGGGCAGTTCTGGTTATGGAGGACCCGGGTTCAGAGGTCCCTGAGCAGGCAGCCGGTGCTGGGCCTTTTCATAGGAAAGGGGGAGAACCCCAAGAACGAGGGAGGAAAAGAGCCAGCTGCCCTGCCAGGCGGGCACCAGAGGGGCTCTCGGGAAGGGCCCTTGCAAGTCAATGGCAAAGGATGAAAAATGCAGGCAGATAAATAACTTAAAAGACCCAGGTTTGCTGGCAATGTTTTCTGATGTCGGCTCGGCCGCTGGGCAGCCAGGCTGGCAGGCTCTATTTTTAATCAGGGCCAGTTGGGTGGAGACAACTGGTTGCTTTGTGTGGCTTTGAAAGGAGGCCCTGCCTCAGTGTTCTCTGTGGGGCTGCTTTTGCTCTGTCCCCAGGCACTCCTCCGCTCCAGCCTCAGCATGAGAAAGGTCACCGGAAGGTTTCCCAAGTAGACAGGGGAGGTGGAGACCACGGGTTTGGACCTCAGAAAGTAGTGGGCTCGAGCTGCAGCTCTGCTACTTAAGTTGTGTATTTAATTTAATCTTGTAGAACCTCAATTGCCTCATCTGTGAAATGGGGTAACAATAGTACCGCCTGGCAGGGACGTTTTGAGGATTCAGTGCGACTGTGTGCGTGCAGAGCTTAGCACACGTGGCACCTGCAGGAGAAGTACTCAGTGAGCATTAAAGGAAATGGAGCTGAACTCCTGGGAAAAGCTGCCTGGGTTCACATCCAGGCCCACTTAGCCTCTCTAAGCTTCCGTTTCCTCATCTGTAAGAGACGCAACCACCTCCTACGGTTAACATGATGATTGGGAGAGAGACTGCGCCAGAGGAAATAGTAGCACTAGCTGGGTGGCAGCTGTTGTGATTATAGCTGTCGTTGTTGTTATTTCATGAGAAGATTGGGATGAAAGAACAAGTAACCCAAAGTCACTGCTATAGGGTGTGGTCTAGACTATATATGTGGAGACGGGGCTGTTGTGGGTCTGGATCTCCCCCGATGCTGGTCTTTCCTCTCTCATTATCAGAGTAAGAAATGACATGGGAAGATGCCCCTCATGGTCACAAAATGCATCCTCGGGGTAGAGAGGGGGCACTCGTGAGTTCAGCATCATACAGGCTGCACCTATGGGCTGTGGAACCTGGAACAAGTCATTTCCCCTCTCTGAACCTCAGTTTCTTCATCTGTAAGACTCCTCCCAGCACAGCTGTTATGGTGGAATGTAAAGGACTTAGGGCCCAGCTCATAGTCAAGGTTGATTGCTTTTAAAAAATGATTCCTTGGACAGGATTAGCCTCCTCAGCGCCCAGGAAGGAAGGAAAGCTCACTGTCCACTGGAACGCAGAGGGGAATGCACCATCAACATCGCTAATAATCAGGGAAATGCAAGCCAAGACCCCAATGGGTTATCGCTTCATACCTGTTAGGATAGTTATGACAAAAAGAAAACAGATGTTGGCGAGGATTCAGAGAACAGGGAACAGGGAACACTTACATTCCCACTGTTGCTGGGAATGTAAACTGGTACAGCCACAATGGGAAGCAGCATGGAGGTTCCTCAAGAAATTAAACATAGAACTACCATATGATCCAGCAATTCCACTTTTGGGTGTTTATCCAAAGGAAATGAAACCATTATCTCAAAATATATCTGTACTCCCATGTTCACTGCAGCGTTAATCGCAATAGCCAAGGTGTGGAAACAACCTGAGTGTCTGTCATGGATGAATGGATCAAGAAAACATGACATGTAAATATTTATACATGCACACAATAGAATATTATTCAGCCTTTAAAAAGAAAGAAATCATGTTATTTGCAGCAACATGGATAAACCTGGAGGGCATTAGGCTACGTGAAATAAGCCAGACAGAGAAAGACAAATACCACATGGTATCACTTACAGATGGAATGTAAAAAAGAAAAGTTCAATTCATAGAAACAGAGAATAGAAAAGTGGTTGCCAGGGTCTGGTGGGGGCGTGGCTGGGGAAAATAGGGAGACGCTGGTAAAAGGGCACAAACTTTCGGCTACAAGATGAATACGGTCAGAGGATCTAATGTACAGCACGCTGACCATAGTTGATAACACCGTGTTGTATAACTGAAATTTGCTGAGACAGTAGAACTTAAATGTTCTCACCAAAAAAAAAAAAAAAGGTGAACTGTGGGGTTAAAAAAAAGACACAAGGGCTTCCCTGGTGGCGCAGTGGTTGAGAGTCCGCCTGCCGATGCAGGGGACGCGGGTTCGTGCCCTGGTCCGGGAGGATCCCACATGCCGCGGAGCGGCTGGGCCCGTGAGCCATGGCCGCTGGGCCTGTGCGTCAGGAGCCTGTGCTCCGCAACGGGAGAGGCCACAGCAGTGAGAGGCCCGCGTACTGCAAAAAAAAAAAAAAAAAAACACAAGAGAGGTCATGCTCATATCTAGTGAACAGACCGTCCCACAAAATGCCATGGGTGGGGAGGAATAAGTTCACTGTCTCCCCGCCAAGGGCCTGCATTTTCAGTTGATACCACACTCATGGGGTGGCGTGAGTTGCCGTGATGCCTCCCACTGCCACCTGCGTACCCCTGGAGAGCAGAAGGCTATGTCTCCCTTCCCCCATCTCCCATATCTGAGCTCTGGACTGGTGTACAATTGGTGCTCAGTAAGGAGAGTTACACATTTGTGCATGGTGTTACCCTTTACAAAACATATTCACCCCGGGCTACCAGCTCAAGTGGACCGGGAGACTTGCCTAAGACCACACAGCCGGTGGAGATCTAAAGATGTTCCCTTCACACCTTAGATAGTCCTCTAAAATGATACCTGAAGTGTTTTGTTTTCTTTTGAATCCTTACTGTATCTCAGATCATGTGCTGTGTGCTTTACATCCGTCACCTCATTCGATCCTCATAACAGCTTGGTAAGGTAAGCGCTGCTATTGTCCCCATTTTACAGGTGTAGAAATTGAGATTCCTAATGCAGGACTTGCCCAGGGTCACACATCCGTCAGACCAGAGCCGTGATTTGGAAACAGATCCATTCTTCATAGCCTTCCAGATCCTTCAGAGCTCATACCCTCAACCACCACACTCTACTGACCAAAATATCCTTCCCCAGCTCCAAAGTTGTAAACGCTATGCAAACCCCTTCCTACAAGGTGGCAATATTGCCTGTCCTTCCACCTCATCCCCCACACTCAGGACGAGGCAAGACAGAGGGAACAGTCAGGGGTGAACCCAGAGAGCTGAAGTAACATGATCAGGGTCAACACAAAGGTTAAGCCACAGATCTGGGCTTGGAATTGAGGTTTGTCAGATTCCAGAGACTGGACTGCTAACCATCACATAATATCACCTCTAATCATATTTAATTTAGTATTTAATTTTATACACATATCTTATAGTGGAATACTTATAGTTCATTAGTTTCTCTGGTTATGGTTTCTACACATTATATTATAATTTGTTCTGAGCTCCTCTGGAGCGAGACTGGGTGTCACTCACCTTTTCTTTTCTTCTTTTTCTTTCTTTTTTTTTCCTTTGGCTGCGCCTCTTAGCATGTAGGATCTTAGTTCCCCAACCAGGGATCGAACCCGTGCCCCCTGCAGTGGAAGCATGCGGAGTCTTAACCACTGGACCGCCCGGGAAGTCCCCGTTCACCTTTTCACTTGTTGCACCGAGCACAGTGCCTGTCATAGCACTGGGACTTAGAGCAATGAATAAACTAAGTAGAAGAGCTGAACCTCCAGCCTCATTTGCTGATTTCCTTTGTTGATTTCCAGGGCTCCTTCCTTTACATCAACACCTCAAAGACCTGGAGTTGCGGGAACACCGGGTGGTACAACGCCACAACCCAGGATAGGCGTGAGCTGCCAGGGCTGGACTGTGTACGGCAAGCTGGCTAAGCTTGCGGGCTCTGGACCCAGCTTGCCTGCGTTCAGATTCCGACTCTACACATAGTAGCTCTGGGAGCTCGGGCAATTTACTTAATCTCTCCCATCGGCAGGAGGGGTTATCACGGGCAAGGCTTTGGGGATAGGAGTCACCTCCATCTGAGTGAAGGCATCTTGGGCTCCACCAACGGGCAAGGCAGATGGGGCGTAGGCAGTCAGTGCCTCAGTGCTTCTCCTCCATCAGACTCGCCTTTCGGCCGGCTTTGTAGTCCTGCCTGGCTGAACGCACACAACCTTCTTAATAATGTATAGGCCCCCGTCTGCCTTACTTAACACTGAGCTCCAGCAGATGTACAGCTCTTTATAAATGATCCAGTCCAGCTGATTAGGCCCCATGGGGCACATTCCTACAGCCAGCCTCTTGTTCCCCATAATGGAATCATAATGTTAATGTGATTTCAATTAGGGCTACATTACAGAACACAGGTGCTGGAGTGCGCCCATGGCCCGGGAGACCTCCCCGGGAACTCATTTTCCTGGGAAAGGTACGTATGTTTCCAAGGTCTCCACCAACCTCAGGAAAAAGCAAGTCATCCTGGCTGCGGGGAAGCAGTGAGAGCAGAGGTAAGAGGTATCCTGAGTCCAGGTTCCCTGCTTTCCAGGACCCCCGAACCTTTGTTTCTCATTCAAACTTGACTAGTATGTAGACCCTTTGACGGGAGAAAACATGTCTTGGGGACCCTAAGGTCCACAGGCCCCGATTTGAGAAATACTGACCCAAGAACCAAAGTCTCAGTCTAGGAAAATGTCTTTTGTTGTCAATTATCACTGTAAAAGGGAGGTATTGCCTTGACAAAAGGCAATAGCATTTTTTCCTTAAAAATAATTCCCATGTAAGGAGAATTTACCATGTGCCAGATATAATTCTTAATATTTTATGTGTAGGAAATAATTTCTTAGATTTTATCATCAAAACGAAAGCATGCAAACATTTTCATCTCTTGAAAATTATCAAAGGATGCATTTCTAGTGTACAGTGTCTGTAACTATATATAAAGTATAATATAATATATTATATATAATATACATATATAATATATATAACTATATATAATGTTGTCAAGGACATCTTCAATCTGTAAAACAAATATATGTATGTAAATATATATATTATCTATGTAAACATATAATGATTATCTGTATTATCCTCTAGACTTTATGGAGACCCTGTGGTTTCACAGATCAGTCTCCCTCACTCCATGGTGAGCACTGGAAGCTAGAGATTTGCTATTTTCTTCATATTTGCATCCTCAGGGAGTACTTAAGTGATTATTTATCTCAGTTGCCTCAACGTAGCATGGGACCCACTGGATAGACATAAATTAAATGAGATAATTCAAGCAAAGCAATTAACATAACACCTGACACATGGTCAGCTTTTCACTGTTGTAGCCTCTCCCGTTGCGGAGCACAGGCTCCGGACGTGCAGGCTCAGCGGCCATGGCTCACGGGCCCAGCCGCTCAATGGCATGTGGGACCTTCCCAGACCGGGGCACGAACCTGTGTCCCCTGCATTGGCAGGTGGACTCTCAACCACTGCGCCACCAGGGAAGCCCTCAGTGTTGCTTTAATTTACAGTTCCCTAATGACTTATGATGTTGTATAGCCTCCTGTGTCACTTGACATGCCTCCACTTTTTTTTTTTTTAAGTAAGCACTTTCTTACTTCTTTCTGGCAGTACAAGATGCTCCAGGCTCATCTTATATTTTTTCTAGAATTCAGTCCCAGAATCAGCCATTTCTCCAGGGAGTCGTGGTTCTTTTTATTAGAGAATGGTATTTAGAAATCAAGATCTGAGTGCTAGGTGTGATTATTGTTACTAGAGTGTCACTGCTTCCAGGTCCTCTCAGGAGACACAGCTAGGAAATGTATGTATACACTAATAACTATATTTATTTCTGCATATTACTTGTATATAGATTATAATAAACATGAGTTCATACTGACATCTTGACTGTAATCCACCATTATAGCATTTGTTCTAGGCTTCCCCCTTACTTATTCGTAACGTCTTTCTTTAACAGTGAAAAAGCTGGCTCTCATTATCTAGAATATACATATATACGTATATATGTATGTTTGTATATTCAGCCCTAGTACAGAGAATGGGTAACCTGGAGGGTGAGAGTATAGTGTCTGTGTACTGTGCTTCCTCCTTAGGTTTACAGTATTGAGTCAAAACACTGTTTTCAGAGTTACTTAGGTCAGTTCCTTTTCCCCCACTAAACTTGTTTTTATACTCTTAGAGTCAAGTAAAATTAAATGCAATACTTTATATTTTAAAATAGGATTTTTGTTGTCCCATATTATTACAGTACTTCTCTCTATTTTTTTATTATCTCTCTGTCCATCCTTCCCTCCATTACTATGCATAAAGCAATGCCTGGAATTGTATTAACCAAGCGTTAATAACAGTTGCTTCTGAGTGATGGGATTTGAGATAATTTTTAACGTTATTCAGGTCCATATTTTGTAACTCATTTTTATAATAAGCATACATATTATTTTTTACAGAAAACAAGGAATCGTTCTCTAAAATCGAGGAAGAAATGGTAAACAGGTGGAACACTGCTGGGGGTAAAATCCCTAATGGATGTAGTAGCTAGGAGATCATTTGGGGGCCTGATGGGAGCCATCACTTTGGAAGAGTGAGGGACGGCAGCCAGACTGGATAGGTGGAGGAATAAACGGGAGGCGTGGACAAGACAAGCAATGAAGTTGAGTGCTTTCTGGTGTGTAGCACGCCTGGGAACCACCCGGAGCTTGTCCACGCATATTCCTGGGTCCCACCACCAGGACTTTAAGTCAGCAGGTCTTGGGTGGAGCAGAGAACTTGCTTTTCCACCAAACTCCCAGGTGATGCTGACTCTGCTGGTCCTCACACTAAACTGAGCTGCACTGAGTTAGGCAAGTCTTTTGAGAAGATTGATTGGCTGTGAGGGAGGCAGGCGAGGACATGGGAGGGAAGATGCTTTGTCTGGATCACTTTTGTTGTTGATATCTGTTTGCTTTTTATGTGTTGTTGATATCTGTTTGCTTTTTATGTGCTCCTAGTCATATATAAACAAAAAAAATAGAGAAAATTTACATAGAGAAAAATAGAGAAAAATTACAAAAAGAAATAGAGAAATCAATAATCTTAGTGAGAGTTTTTTTTAATACTTCTTTATTGGAGTGTAATTGCTTCACAATGCTGCACTAGCATCTGCTGTACAACAAAGTGAATCAGCCATATGCATACATGTGTCCCCATATCCCTTCCCTCTTAAGCCCCCCCGCCACCCTCCCTATCCCTTCCCTCTAGGTCATTGCAAAGCACCGAGCTGATCTCCCTGTGCTGCTTCTTAGTGGGAGATTTTAACACACCTTCTTCAGTAACTTTATTATTATTTTTTTTTGCGGTACGCGGGCCTCTCACTGCTGCGGCCTCTCCCGTAGTGGAGCACAGGCTCCGGACGCGCAGGCTCGGCGGCCATGGCTCACGGGCCCAGCTGCTCCGCGGCATGTGGGATCCTCCCGGACCGGGGCACGAACTCATGTCCCCTGCATCGGCAGGCGGACTCTCAACCACTGCACCACCAGGGAAGCCCTTCAGTAACTTTAGAGCAAGGTGGTAAAAAAAAAAAACAATAAGTGTGTAGATGATATGAATGACCTAATTAACAAGCAATGCCTGATGTATACAGAGAAATACATCAAATAATGACAGAATTATTTTCAAAGGCACATGGAATTTGCCAAAAGATTCTACCGGGCCATCAAAGAAGTTTCAAAAAGTTTCCAAAGATTGAAATAATACAGAGTACAAGCAGGTCTTTGACCATTGTGAAATCAATTATGATGATAAACGCAACATTTTCAAATGTTCAGAAGTTATGTAGTACACTTCTATTTTCTTAACCGTTTATTTAGAAATAATGTCAAATTTACAAAAAAAGTTGTAAAAATAGTACAATGAACATGTATATTCCCTTCACTCGAATCCACTTATTGTAAGCACTTAACGCCATTGTTTTATCACCCCTCCCTCCCAGGCCCCCCATGCCCTGACCCCAGCACACACACAATTTTTTTCCAAGCTCTCAGCTGAAAACGGTACCAACTTACTGTGGTGCTCTAAGGACCATGGTGCTTCAACGACAAAGGACGAACCTGCCTGAAAAAGTTTCAGAGTTACACCCCCTACCGGACTCTTAATCGCCCTCTCCACCCTGTTGCGATGATTACGAAATTCCTGAGCCCACCTGGGCAACGCCCACCTGGGCAACGGGACGTGTCCCAAATAAGGAAAGGCATACGCCCTTTCCCACTTCCACCCTATAGAAGGAAGGTATATGAGCCTCGACCAATCAGTAAATGAAATTTTCACCTCGGACCATTCCTTTGTTTTCTGGCTATAAAAACTGATCAGTAGCACATGTTCGGGCTCGACTCACCTAGACTACTAGGAAGTTGGCCCGCTGTTCTGGCAGCGACCCTTCCCTCTAATAAATTCATTCTTCTTTACATTCTGCCTTATGTCTGGAAATTCTTTTCCAACCCGCGTTCGGACCACCACTCTTACCAGCCACATGAATGAGTTCCTTGGAAGTGGATTCTCCAAACTCCCATGAGCTGCCCCATCTTATGCTGAATGGAGCAGAGCCTAGCCTTGCCCCAAATCACAGATTTGTGAGTTAAACAAATGTTGTTTTAAGCCAGTGAGTTTTGGGGTGTTTGGTAAGCAGCAGTAGGAACTGGACTAGATATTTCAGGGCTTGGGAGGTGAGTGGTCCAGAGATACATTAGGGCATTGTGGGTATTAGGAGGCTTCTGTATTTTCAGTGGGAACAATCTGCCATGGGGGGTGATTTCCTCCTTCTGTCCTCGTGCGGGTAAAGAGAAAGCTGAGAATCAGCTCATCTAGGGTCACAATTTTGCAGGTGGGTGCAAAGGACAGGTGGAAACGTGTGATTCAGGAACTGGGTGATTCAGAGGGTCACTGAAATGGTGGACCACCATGGATTCTAAGCCGGATGCAGAAGAGAGCGGAGGTGGAAGGTGGTTGCCAGAAAGGAAGTCAATAAAAGGGTATAATGGTTCATTTAGTGTGCCAACTTGCCTGGATCATGGGGTGCCCAGATATTTGACTAAATATTATTTCTGCGTGTGTCTGTGAGGGTGTTTCTGGATGGAATTAGCATTTGAATCAGGGAATTCAGTAAAGCAGTTTACCCTCCCCAGTGTGGTGGGTAGCATCCAATCCGTTGAGAGCCTCAATAGAACAAAAAGGCAAAGGAAGTGAGGCAGGACATAGATGGGTCCCAGGCTGAACAGCTGGAGTGTCCCCTGCGGACAGACACTCTAAGATGAAGAGGGGGAGGAGCTAAGCCCCACCCAGACAAGAGACCACATGTTTCTCATTCTCCAGGTCAGGAAGACCTTCCCGACTGCACAGGTGCAGAAAGGCTCCTCAGAGGTCAAAGGGAGGGGGCGTCACCCCATAGTAGGTGATGTCAACCTACCCA
The DNA here is from genome assembly GCF_949987515.2 of Delphinus delphis. NCBI lineage: Eukaryota > Metazoa > Chordata > Mammalia > Artiodactyla > Delphinidae > Delphinus > Delphinus delphis. The sequence goes on along the minus strand of NC_082690.1, from coordinate 95,232,430 downwards.
TAGGCCTATTCGCTAGAACCCATCTTGGCTAAGAGATGCGTGCGCCCACATGGGAGGACCCTGAGATAAACCAAATAGGGACACAGAACCAAGCAAAGTAAGATGATTGGCCAAAGGAAACCCGGAAGAAATGCCCCATATAAGTGATTCAAACCACCATGAATGTGTGACTCTCTCTCTGAGCCCACCTGTATGTCTATCCACACGTACTCTTTTTCCTCCTAATAAACACTTTACTTGTTTCACTACTTTCCGTCGTTGTGGGAATTCATTTCTGCAGTCGTACGGGCCAGGGCCTCATCACTGGCCACTGCTCCCAGGTGGTCTAGTGACTAGGATTCAGCACTCTCACTGCTGTGGCCTGACTTCAGTCTCTGGTCGGGGCACTGAAATCCTGCTTCAAGGCGCTGCAGGCCGAGGCCACCCAAGGTCAGAAGGACTAATTCAGCCTTTCCTGTCTGATTGCTCAGCTGGGACCCCGATCTTCTCCTGCCCTCAGCAGGGAAGAGAACCAGAATCCCTGGTTCTCAGGCCTTCAAACTCGGACTGAATTACCATTGACTTTCTTGGGTTTCCAGCTCGCAGATGACGTATCATGGGCCTTCTCGGCCCCATAATCGCACGAGTCCATTTCTTATAATATATCTATCATCTGTCTATCTATCTATCTATCTATCTATCTATCTATCTATCTCCTATTAGTTCTATCCAGAGAACCCTGACTAATACTAGGAGTCAGGGCATTCAAGACCCCAATGAAGCTGACAGATGGTTGTAACTGGAGTACAACCATTATCAGGGAAGATGAGACCAGGAAGCCTGGGTCTCTACTGAGAGCTGCAGAGCAGCCCTGGCCGTAGGGCAGGGCAGTTTTAGGTCTGATGAGGACTTTCTCTTACTGGTACTGCTGACTGTCTCTCAAATGTCAGCCTTCCCTTCCTTCATCACCAGGAACAGATGCCCTTCTCTGCGCCCTGCTGGGTTCTGTCTCCTCTTTGTCAAGAGCCCTGCTCACGCTGAACTCTCTTTGTTTCTTCCCCCTCTGCCTCCCTGAGGGCTGGCTCTGCGCTTTGTTCACCCCTGCATCCCAGCACCTGGTCTGGCACATTCCGAGGCCCAGAAAATGTTTGCTAAATGAACCAATCCTTGAAGGCAGGACTGATGGATGGAGAGTCCAAAGGGACTCTGACAATGGACGAAGTCCCACACCCTCTCAGGCTCGTTCTTTCTGCCCCACTTTCCAGAAGGTAAATGGGAAGCCAGAGAGGTCAGAGGCCTGCCCAGGTCACACAGCAGAGCAGGCCTGGTGACTGAAACTGCAGCAGAAACAAGATCAAGGGCGAGGTGGTGGTGGTGGGAAACAGCTGGAAGGAAGCCCCTAAATCCCTGTTCTGCAATGTTTCAGCACCTCGCTGGACCGGGACAGACACCCCCCTCTTCTCACGTCTTCCTCCTTTCACTGGCTGGCTGCAGGGAGCCGCCCAGCCCAGGGGCCAGGGGTGGCTGCCCCTGCGGCAGGGGAGGCGGGGAGTGGGGGCGGCAAAGGGCCCAGCTGTAGCTCGGCGCCCACCGCTCCCCTCCGCTCCCCAGCAAGTAAAAGGAAAAGGACAATTAAAAGGAAACCCAGAGGTGGGAAGGCAGTTTTCAGAGCCAGGCTCGGGCTTCCCTGGGAGGAGGAGGTGCCCTAAGGAAATCCCGTCAAATGGATGTTTATTTTAATGGGAGCTGAAGGGAGAGGGGCTGAGGCGAATCCTGGGGGTGGGAGGAGGAAGGGAGGGGAAAAGATGCAGGGTCTGTGCTCACAGACGGCCTCTGGGAGCTTCCCGAAGGCTGCCCACTGGGTAAGTGACCAAGATACAAGCAGACCGCAAGGCCAGAGGTGCTGGGGCTGAGGCGGCCATCTGGGTGGGGGGTGGGGATGGGGATGGAGATGTGGGGACGAGGTGGGACTTATTCCTTCCTTCCTTCACCTCCAACATCCCTTGGGTCCTGATGACACCCTGACTCCATGCTAGGGGTTGGCTAAATAATGGCCCATCAGCCCTGCTCCCTGCCCCAAGTAACAGGGGAGACGCAGAGCTAGGTGGTCTGTGGTAATGTTGGTGGGGCAGCCGTAGGCACAGGGTATCTGAGAGCGTGGGGAGGCCCACGGGGCACAGGGAACATAGACTTCCCAGGCTTGTCCCACGTGTGGGACCCAGGGTCTTGCAGAAAGGGTGCTCTGAGGCTTGTTCTCACCTCCAGGCAATGACCTGGTGGAGAACCACTTTCTCGGTGCCTGGAAACCTAGCTGGATATGGGGAGCCCCTCCCCCAGCTCCTCTGCTCATGGGGTCCCTGTCATCTGATGGAGCTGGAGACCTTCCTGATGACTGGTCAGCCCCTAACATTCTTCTGGGCAGAGTTCACTTCCATCCCTCCTACTCCCTCATTCAGTTCACAACTCTTCACTGAGACAAGATGGGGTGCTCAGATTCCAAGACGAAATGCTTCATTCATTCATTCATTCCCTCCACAAATCCACACGGGGCATCTCCTCCGTGCCAGGCACCGCCCTGGGTGCTGGAATTTGCAGTGAACAAAAACAGTTAAGAATCCTTGTCCTCATGGAACATCTTGTGGATAGAGACGAGAAAGAAGTGAGTAAACTACCTAGAATGTCAGATCCGGACGGTGCCGTGGAGGAAACAAGGCCAGGGTGGGGGTGGCATAGCTGCTGCAGTAGCCACGCTGCTCCTCGTTCTAACGCTGAGAGGAGCAGCTGGGCCCGGCTCGGAGCTGAGGTCTCCAGATCGTCCCACTCCATCCTCACCGCGGGCCCGTGAGTCAGTTCTGGGATTGTCCCGACTTTGGGAGTGACCCTGTGGAGGCCCCCGGAGACAGCGCCTTATGTGCCAACAGTGACAAGCTAGTCCGAGCCGGGCCGTGCCTCAGTCCCCACCCTCGAGGGCTGCTTGGGGGCCCCAGCCACGAGCTCCTGCTTTGGCTCGGACCCAGGAGGCTTCAGTGATCAGAGGCCTCGTTAAGCGTGTGGCTCTCGTCCGGGGACACCCCTCACCCCCACTGACCACATCGTCGGTCCTCTTGGGGCTCCCACCTGCCTCTGGTCAGTAGCCAGGGAAGCAGTGGGGTCAGGAGAGAGGGTGATGGATGGGAGTCAGGAGGCGTGGGTTCCAGCCCTGCCCACCCCCCACCCCACCCCCAGCCTCACCTGCCTTGTTACTTCAAGGTCCCTTTCCCGCTCTCTCTGTCTCTCTGCTAGTCTATGGAAGGAAGGAGATTGGCTGAGATAATCCCTGAGGCCCTGCGGGGTCTAGAGCTCAGTTTCCTCACCCGGATGGGATGCTCTCACCTTGACCCCACCCTTGGACAGGATGAGACAGCCTCTCCTGTGAATGCAGATTCAGGGGGAGCTCGTGACTCTGGCAAGTGGGGAGGGTGGGAAGCTGGCTTGCTATCCTTTCAAATTACCTCCATTTGTGACATGGTATGCGTATTACCAATTAAAAAACAAACAAAAAACCCCGAACTTTAAATGCAAGCCTTCCTACGTTTCCTCGTCTTCCGGGAACCACAGTCCATTTAGCAAAGACTTATCCCTGGGGCTGCCTTGCTGGTGATGACATCTCAGGGCTGGCGCATCATAGCAGGAGCTCCTACTGACAGCCTCTGCATTCGCTCCTGAGAACAGGGGTGCGCCGGCCTCCCCCATGTGCACACCTGCTGGATTCAGGCCCCTGGTGCACAGAGGCCCTACTTGATTGATCTCAGAAACCCCCTCCCCGCCCCCACCCCCTCATACACACAGACAGACACACAGACACACAGACAGACACACAGACAGACACACACAGATACACACAGACACACACAAATACACGCAAACACAGATACGCACAGACAGACACACATGCTCCCAACGCCCTCTGGGGTGCTTTACCCATCCCTTAGTCAGTGATTAAGACATATTTGCTAAATAATAAATGAGCGCAAACTCTCAGGTCCAGGAAACCAGAGAGCTGGGCTGGGCCCAGCCTGTCTGCAGTTTCTCCGGCCTTCCAAGCTGCCTGCAGTCTGCTCAGCGGGAGAAACCGCTGAGCTGGTCTGTCTCACCGGGGCCAGTCTTAACGTTTCTTTTGTAATTTTTGAGACCAGGAGAGCTGGCACCGGTCGGGGTTACCCAGGGGAGAAGAGAAAATGAAAGGAGAGCTGTGTCCCAGGAGGGGCTTCCGGAAGCAAGGCTCTGGCCCTGCCTGGGAACGCCTCTGACTGCCGCGCTCCCACTGCCTCTAATGGACTGCCCATCCCCACGTCTGGCAGGGGGTGCGAGCACGGAGGGTCCAGAGTAACCAGTCCACATGTGCTGAGGCGCACAAGCCTTCAATCATGTCTTCTGTGGTCTGATCCACCCAACCTAACCGGCTGCTCCCCCACTGAACTTGAACTTGACTCTCTCCAGATGGAGTGCAGTTCACAGGGAGCCATGGTCAGCCCACATGTGTCCTGTCTGGAGTTGCCCTGGGGCACCTCCAGGGAGTCTGGTCTCAGGATCCCTGGAGGAGTGAACTGGTTCCAGCTGATCTGGGTGTCTGGTATGTGGTAGCGGGTGGAGAGTGAACTGAGCATCAAATACGGCTGAGCTGGCTTGTTGAAGGCAAGGCCCAGTTCTGGCCCCAAAGAGCATCCCTTGCCTGCACCAGAACCCCAAGGGCACTGCTGCCCCCAGGGGCAGGTGGAAGGTTCAAGAAGGAGGTTGTAGACATCGAGGTTCCAAACCCAGGCCCTGATGGGGAGCCTGGGTTCCAAACCCAGGCCCTGATGCTCCCTGATGGGTAGCAGGAGAGCGGGGAGGAGGATGGAGGGGGTACAGCTAAGACAGAATTCTACCCCATTCTGGAAGGCCCTTTAGGAATTATCTTGTCTATGGTTCACGATTTGCGATTTTGTGTTCCCTGTGAAGAATTACAAAAATAAAGAATGGTTGTCTGACAAAATTACCATTACCAACCCTTATTTTGTAAAAGAAATGGTATTCTTAATGCCAAAAATGTAAGAGGAAGGTGGGCATGATTTCAAGATAATGGACAGTTCTTTACACAGAAAACACTGGGCTTTTTGGAAATCTCAATATACAGTGGTTTTTCTTTTCCTCCTTGGTGATAAAAACCTCCTTATTGGCTGTGAGCAGGCCAGTGTTTGGAACAACGGGGAAACTGAGGCCCAGAAAGAAGTGACATGTCTGGATCCCGTGGTGAGTGAGGGGCAGAGTGGACCGCGAGTCCAGGGCTCTTTCCACAGCACTGGTTCCTGGGAGTGACTTGGGCTCCAAGGTCCTGCATGGGTGGGGAGTCTGCTCCCTGCTGGAGGCCCGGTGGGGCGACTGTTCCCAGAGTCCCGGGGGACAGGCAGCACAGAGCCCACCTCTCCCAGCCTCCCACGGTCCCCGGGGCCCGCTCCAGAGCCCACTCCAGGCTGTAGCTTCAAGGCTTAACTGCCTGCAGTTCCCTCTGGGAACGCTCCGTGCCCTTGGCCGCCAGCTCTCCTGGCGTGACGCGTCTCCAGTGCCAGGAGGGAGGGGGCCACATGTTCCCCATATGCCACCAGGGTGGGACTTTTGCACTGAACAGCTGAGCTGCCCTCTCTTCCTCCTTCCCCTAGCAGACTTTCCTGCCTCTCTTCTCTTTGTCTGTCTTCCTCAAAGGACCTCCCAGTTCCGACCAAGGAGGAGACAAAATGGGATGTTTCAGCATTTGCAGGGCCTGCAGTCTTTCCAAAGCATGGCCACCCACGTTGGTTTCAACTAAACAAATATACATACCCTGAAATCAAACAGGTGCCTACGCAGTGCCAGGATCTGCAGGGACAGGTAAAGGTGAGCTCCTTAGAGGATGCTATCCCTCCATTTCTCCATCCATTCTCCACCCTGTCATCCATCCATCCATCCATCCATCCATCTCTCCATTTCTCCATTCATCCCTCCCTCCCTTCCTCTGTCTTTCCTCCTTTCATCTCTCTCTCTCTACCTCTCTATCCCTTCCTCAGCCCCCCTACCTTTCCATCTCTTCATCTATCAATTTCTCTCTTTCTCCATCCTTCTCTTTATCCCTCCCTCATTCCTCCACTCAAACTCTCCCCCTTATCCCTTCTTCCAGCCAATTAGTCATCTTTCCCTCTCTCCCTCCAACCCATCACCCATCCAGCCATCCATGCATCCACCTACCCACCCATCCAGTCATCCGTCTAGTCATCCATCCATCCATCCACCTCTCCATCCCTCCACTCTTCCATTCACTTTCCACCCTTCCATCCCTTCAACCATTCATCTCTCCAGTCCTCCACTCATCCCTTTATCCTTCCCTCCTTCTAGTTCTCCCTCCTCCCTCCACCCATCCCTCCACCCTTTTATCCTTTATCTAGCCAACAGCCCTCTCCCCACTCCCCTCCTTCCTCTCCATCCCCCCTCCACCTCTCCTTCCATCTGTCCATCTCTTCATCTCTCTCCACTTACTGAGAGGTCTCCATGGACCAGGCACTATCACTGTATTCCCTCAGGGGGCCGGCATGCTGCACACCGTAATATTTCAAGAAATGTTTGTTCCCTGGTGGTCTCGTGGTTAGGATTCAGCGATCTCTCAGTAAATATTTGTTGATTGGATCTAATGGCACCCTTGCCTTCCGGAGCTTATGCTACCCTGAGAATCAAGTCCACAACTAACTCGGATTCTGCTAAGTCTGCGATGGGGACTGAGCCTGTGCTTGCAAAGCAGGTGGACGGAAGAGAAATACTGGAAGGACTCAGCTTTCATGAGTACCTACAGTGAGCCAGGAGCCTTACACACCCTGTCTCTTTTTAGTTCCTAGCAGTCCTATGAGGAAGATGTGTTTTTTCCCCCATTTTACGACTGAGGAACTGGGCCCAGAGGCCCCGGCATGGGAAGGAAATCTGAGTGCATCTCTGCCCTACCACTAGCTCCACTTTGGGGATCAAACATGCGGTGCCTTTTCGGGTTTAATTGGAAATCCCTCCTCCAGCAAATCCTACATTCCACCAAACACAGCCCCCACTTCAAGGCTGATTTCTTTTTTTGTTTGAACAAATTTATTTTTGGCTGCTTTTGGTCTTTGTTGCTGCGCACGGGCTTTCTCTAGTTCCCACGAGTCGGGGCTACTCTTCGTTGCGGTGCGTGGGCTTCTCATTGCGGTGGCTTCTCTTGTTGCGGAGCACGGGCTCTAGCACGCGGGCTTCAGTAGTTGTGGCACGCGCAGACTCAGTAGTCACAGCTCGTGGGCTCTAGAGCGCAGGCTCAGTAGTTGTGGTGCACGGGCTTAGTTGCTCCACGGCATGTGGGATCTTCCCTGAGCAGGACTTGAACCCGTGTCCCCTGCATTGGCAGGTGGATTCTTAACCACTGAGCCACCAGGGAAGTCTGAGGCTGATTTGTTTGCTCCTGTTTCTTCCCCCAGCCTGGAATAGTTCAGTCTTCTTCTCCACCAGAAGAAATCCTACCTACTCCCCAATACTCACCTCCAAGGATGCTTCCTCAGGAGGTCTTCCAAGATTGCTCCCACCTCCACCAGTTTCAGCAAGAGTGAATCATTTCTTTAGTTCCCACAAACCTGTATTTACTCCCCCTTTACAAATATCACATGCTCTGCCTTGTCTGAAGATATGTTGAGGGAGGGTGTGGTATGTCTGTCTTCTTCATCTGAGCTCCTTAAGTGGGGTGAGGGGTCTGCTATCTGAGTCACCTCGGTCGTTCCCCCCGCACCCACCCCCAACATAACCTGGAACCAGAACACACACAGTGGGAAAGCAATGCATGTGGCTGAACCATATTTACAACCAAGGGTGATATGAAAAATATTTGCCAGCCAGCAGAGCATGGACATCGTCCAGTCAGAAAGGTAAGAACCAACAGGGCATCATCTCTGTCTGTCATTTCCAAAGAGCTTCAAGCTTTTGCTCAGCTCCTCCTGACCTGACCTCTACTTCAGAACGAGAAAGAGGCTGAAAGGCGGTCAGCCTCTGGGGAGGCTCGGGGAGCGGCGCCCTGGCTGTGAACTTGGGGAGACCAGGTCCAATGAGGTGCACCTGATGCCTTCTTCTCTTGTCTTCTCTGCCTTAGATCAGCCCTGTCCAGGCCATAGGAGCATCTGGGAAGGGAGGAGGAGAATCTGGGAATCAAATAATCAGAGCGAACATGTAACATGCTCTGGGGGCTGAAACTTGACATGCACCATCTCATTTAATCCAAACCACCGTCTCAGGGTGGGGCGCACCATGCTTATCCCCATTTTTCAGATGGGAAAGTGAGGCTCAAGAAGGTGAGATGATTTCCCTCAAGACTTCCCAGCTCATATGGCCAGGGGAGGAATTCAAGCAGTGGGACCCCCAGGACTCACGGCCATCAAGATGGCCCACTCCCCCTCCCTGGCTTTGGAGTGGACCAAGAAGGAGCCTGGGTGTAGGTGACAGGTGGGGCCCTTTTGGACAAGAGGAATTTTGGAGCTGGGGCACCAGGCCTCTGCCAATCCCCCCAATGTCTCACTTGCGGGAGCTGGGCCTGCAAGAACCATTTGGAAGAGAGACCCCTGTGTGCTGGCAGGGCGTCCTGTGCCAGCTCCGCTGTGAGCCCAGCTTTGCCACCAGTGTGGCGAGGCAGTCTGCGACACCAAGGAGGCATCATTGAACTCTTGGTTTTTATCTATAAAATAGATAATATTTACATCACAGGCTTATTGGCAGGACGTGACACGGCACTTGCCTGGTCTGTAGCAGGCAATCACACTAGTCCCCTCGTTCCTCTGGCTCCTGCCCTGTACATGGGCACCAGGCTGGGCATGGAGGGGGTGGGAGGATGGGTGGGCTTCTGCCACAGCTGAGGTCTCCTCTTTAGCTCACATGGCCTGTCAGGGCAGGAGTCTTGGCCAAGCACACTGCGAGGTCCCTCGGCCAGAAGTTGGGCCAAGTAAGTGGCAGCCTGGACCACACCGCAGCCAGCCTAGGGTGCTTGCCCTTGGGGATGGCGATGTGGCGCCCCTCAGCCCCCTCCCACGCACACCCCCGCCCCCCGCAACCGGGACCGGCACACCCAGGATGAGGGCCGAGACAGCGACAATAAGGCCACGGCCTCTGTGCGATTCTGTGAGGCTCACTGCATACCTTAGCTCTCATTTCACAAGCTGAGTATTTTCAGGGCCATTTCACAGAGAAGACAACTGAGGTCCAGAGAGGCTAACTACTTTGTCCCAAATTGTACACCCGGCCAGTGGCCAAGCTGAGGCCCAGCCCGAGGTGCGGTTCCCCTCGCTGTCACTCTCGTGTTGATGCATGGGTGACAGCGCTCGGCACCCGCAGACACAGCTCCGCAGTCACGGGACAAAGTCTGGGCAGCAGGGCACTGGCCAGGAGGGCAGTGCTGGGCCAGCATGGAAGGAGGAGAAATGGAGGGCTTCCGGAGAGAGGAAGGTGACCAACTCCCAGGCCTTAAAGGTCCCCCAGAAAGACCCCAGCTTCACGGGAGCCCCTGCCCTGGGAACTCCTCATACAGGCCCCCAAGGAGGAGTCCCTCCCAGGCTTTGGGTCCCAAGTTACCTGATCAGAGTGACACCCGCTTCAGTGCCGCCTTCCGTGGGAGGGCAGGAGGGAGTCAGGAACACCCAACTTAACCAACTCCGTGTGCCCGGGAGCCTGGGCCTGTGCAGAGTGGGCACCAGAGAGCGTGCTGCCCCCGCCCTGCCCTCGCCCCCGCCCCCGCCCCCGCCCCCGCCCCCTGCCTGTCTGAGAACTGAATGGGGAGAGAGGAGGGAAGGGGGACAGGGTGAGGGGGCGGGAGGCAGCCACAGAGGAAAAGAATTAAGAGCCCAGCTTTTAAGTTTCTTCTTGGGGGCCCAGAAACTTGATCTGAGGGTCGGGGTGCCGCCCCACGCTCCCACTCTCCGATTTCACAGCCTCCGGGCCGTTTTCTGTCCCTGGGATCTTGTCAGTGAGGAGAGAGGAAGCAAGGCTGGCTGGAAATGAGGCCGTTTTCCTACCTCTGGAGCCTCCTCCCTCTTTGATCCAGGAGGGAGGAGAAAGGCTAAGTCAGCAGAATCCACCCCACTCACCCACCTGGGGCCCAGCCACCCCCTCCGCTCCCCACTGTTACCAAGCTGGAAAGCACCGGAAAAATCGTGGCAGGGATGCCATTCGCTGGGAGGCAGTAAAAGCCAGCTCCCAGGCCAGGGCCAAGCATGGGTAATCTCCAAAGCTGCTTCTTCCCCGAGGCTGCGCTCGGGTGGGTAGGGGGTAGGGCGGGGGCAGAAGGGAACTGATCATTCAGCAGAACGTCGTGGTGGGAGTCACTACCCCCATTTTACAGATGGAAACACTAAGGCTCCAAGAGATTGCAGCTGAGGAACACTATGCTTGGGATCTGAGCTTAAGCTTGTATTCCTTCCAAGTCTGCCTACCCAGCTGGGGGTGGGTGCAAGGTGCTCTGTGTCACTGCTTTCTAAGGGACCCTGCTGCTTGTTCTGGGCCACCTAGGAGGACCGCTCTTGGCCCAGGAGGCCTGAGGGGATCTGCTGGGCCACCTCTGAGATTTCCTGGAGAGTCCAGGAAAGAGTCCCATCTCAGGTCTTGTGAGAGCTCTCACCCAAAGTGACTCTGTTCACCGCAGGGGATTCAATGCCCATGGGCTGAACAGAACTTCACGGGTCAGCCCCTCCCAGGCTTTGTCACATGGGAGAGAACTCAGGGCCCATGGTCACTGACAGGTGGCTGCAAAGTGACCGTCCATGAGCGTATCGTCAGTCCTAACGATACACTCCGTGAAGGATGTGCAAGATGAGAAGTGCCGGGAAGTGGATGTCAGACTCAGGAGACCTGGCTGGTAAACGGCTGTCTTTGTAGCCATGCGAGGGATTCATGCTGGGTTTTGGGGAGGTGTGATAGGAGTTCGGGGCTGGGGAAGTTCTCCCTGGAGGCTCCCTACCAGCTGCAGGCCCCATCACAACCCTTTCAGACCTGTCTCTCTGAGGAACTGGGGAGATAGGAGGCTTGATATCGCCCATATCCTCGCTGAGAAGGTATCCTTCACACTAACCCAAGTTAGCTGGAACTCCTGATGAATTTACATATCTGTGTGTTTGCTTTTGGTTGGGCCTCCAGCCCAGTCCACCGTGGAACCTCACGAACAATTCTACCTGTATTTTTGTGAGCCCCCTACCTACAGACCCAATCTGGGGAAAATACAAAACCCTTTCTGCCAAGTCTGTCTCTTTGGGGGCAGAGAGCACCCTCTAGCTACAGAGCTCCATTAGCGGACAGTTGCAGTCAGACCCCAGGTAGGAAGGGGCCTGAGCCCGGAAAGCCAGGGAGGGGAGGGGGGTCAGGGAGTGGCAGCCTGATCCACCCCAGCTGTTCAAACATCCAGGCCCCCTTCCCTCTTCCTTCCAGAGTCCTCGGTCAGCACTCAGACCTGGCTCACGGCCACCCTGGGTCCCTGCAGTAAACACCTTGCAGAGATTTCCTCCCACAGATATGAGGCTTCTCTCTAAACCTCGGAGGCCAGAAGGCCGTGAGCTCTGGGGGATCCACCAGGGCTGGGCGGCCGCCCCAGAGAATAGAACAAAGGACCCTGCTGAGCTCAGCGGTGGGCACAGGAAAGAGCGGGGGAGGATGTGAGTGACCACTCCCTGGTTTGCCTGCACCCAAGTCTCCTTGCCTTGTGCCCCTTCACCCGTGTGACAGCCACGTGACACACAGGTCCCACCATTAGCAACGTATCCATTCCAGTGCATGGAATTCCTCTCCAGCCACCCTTTGCTACAGCCAACACCAGCCCCTGTGTGTCTCTCTCCCCGTGTTCCCACCTCTAGCCATTGGCCGCACTGTCCTCTCCTTCTGTCTCTTCTCTGAGTATCTAAATTCTGTCTACTTTCAAGGCCCCTGATAAAGTGCTTCCAGGTAGAAAGCATCTCTCTCCACCCTCTGACCTCACGGTGCCTTACCTTTCATGACACTGGTCATTTTCTGCCATATGTGATAGATATTTGGGTAAAGGTCACGTCTGCCTTCCTGCAGCTCTTGAGGCCAAGCGTGAGCTGAGTCCTGCCATGTGGCGCCCAAAGGGTGCTTAATCCAGTGCCTTGGACGCGAGCAAGAGGAACTGACATTTACTAATCTAGTAACTTTGCCCTTGCTAGTACTTCTTGCTTATCTCAGTAATCCCCACACAAACATGGCGAGGCAGGCACTACCGTCCGCATTTTACAGATGTGGCAACTCTCACCAACACTACTGCTTTGTATTACTTACATTTCCCAGTAGTATTGGGACATACAAGCAGGATGGATTCTTCTCTGTGCTGATTTTGTATCTGGCAGCCTTGCTAAGGTCTCTTGTTGAGCCTAATACTATATCCATGAATTCTTTTGGGTTGTCCATGAAAACAATCACATCATTTGCAAGTAGTTATTATTATTTTTTCTTTCCAATATTTATATCCTTTCATCTTAAAACACTTAACTTTATCTTATTATCTGTCTTACCATGCTGCCTGGAACTTCCAATACAATACTGACCAGAAGTAGCATTAGTAGGCAACTTTGTCTTACGTCTGATTTTAAAGGGAATGTTTTCAATCGCTCCTCACGCTTTATGATGTTTGCACTAGGGTTTCTGTAGATACTACTTATTGGGCTAAAGAAACATTTCTTCTCTTTCTAGGTTTCTAAGAGTTTTTGTCATGAGGAGATATTGAAATTTATTGAACTTTTTCTGCATCTGTTGAGATTATTATATAGCATCTGTCCTTTGACTTGTCTGATGTGGTAAATTACATTAATCTATTTTCCAAAGTCAAACCAACTTTGCATTCCTGGGGTAAACTGAGCATGTCAGGATGTGTTGTCATTTCTATTCATTAGAATATTCAGTTTGCTAACATTTCGTCCAGAGCTTTATCTCTATGTTCACAAGTGAAGGAGTTTCCTTTTCCATCGTGTTGTGTCCGGCTCTGGTATCAAGGTTTAACTTGTCTTATAAAAATGAGCTGGGGATTACCGTCATTCTTATGACCTCTGGAATATTCTGAATTATCTGAATTATCTGAAGCTTGACTGTTCGGTAGAACTTGCCCATAAAGCTGCGTGAGCCTGGTGTTTTCCGTTTGGAAAGTCTGGAGCTTCAGATTCCATTTCTTCTGTGGTTCTAGAGCTGTTTAGATGGCGGGGGCGGGGGTGGCATATGCACAATTTTAGAGACACTCTCGTACCTTGTATTTCTTCTGGTCCCAATTTTTAAAGTTTTATTTTTCTAAGAATTCATTCGTGTCACATAATTTTAAAAATGTATTTGAAGAAAGTTCATCATATCTTCTGATAATTTTGGCAGTTAAATTGAGCTATAACTCACATGAATTAACTTTACATATACAAAGCATAAAATCTGATGAGTTTTGACAGAGGTATACGCTTGTGAAACCATCACTACTTTCAAGATAGGGAACACAGCTCTTATCGCCCCCAAATTTCCTCATGCCCCTTGGTAACTCCTTCCTGCCACCTCCCCGACCTTCCGTCCAGGTAACTACTGGTCTGCTTTATGTCACTATACATTTGTTTTCATTTCCTAGAATTTTATAAAATAGAATCATACTCTATTTTGTTTGGCTTCTTCACTCAGTAGAATTATTCTGAGGTCTCCCTAAATTGCTATGTATATCAATAGTTCATTTTTATTACTCAGGAATATTCCACTGTATGGATATACCACAATTTGTTTATCCTTTTCCCTTTCAATGGACATGTGGGCTGTTTCTAATTTTGGTGACTAGAAATAAAGCTGCCATGAACATTAGTGTACAAATCTCTGAATGAAACACGTGATGGAGCTGGAATGGCTGGGCTGTATGGTTGGTATATGTTTAACTTTTCAACAAACTGCCAAACTGGTTTCCAAAGTGGTTGCACCGTTTTACAGTCCCATCAGCAGTGTGTGAGTTCTTAACCTATCCGCACTGACACTTGGTATGGTCAGTCTTTTTCATGTTAGACATTATAATAGTGTATATTGATATCTCATTGTGGTTTTAATTTGCATTTCCCTGTTTGGCTAATGATGTGGGGCACATTTTCATGTGCTTGTTTGACATTTGTATCATATATCTTCCTTGGCAAAGTATCTGTTCAAATTTTTTGCCCATTTCTGGTTTTTATTTGTTGACTTTTAAAAGTTCATGATGTATCCTGGACTTGTTTTTTCATTCTGTTAACAAAGTCATTTGAAGAGCGAAAGTTCTTATTTTTGAGGAAGTCTAGTTTCTCCACTTTTTCTTTAATGGCTCAAGGTCACAAAGATCTTCTCTTACATCTTCTTTCAGAAGTTTTATAACTTTAGATTTTACATTTAGGCCTATTATTTATCTTGAGTTCATTTTTATATATTGTGTGAGGTATGGATCAAAGTTAATTTGTAAAGTACAGATGTCCAATTGTTCAGCACCGTGTCTTGACAAGGCTACTGCTATGACTTTGTTAAATTAACACTTGTTAAGTAGAGCACAGGGCGTGGGATGGTGAGTCTCAGTTCAACATGAGACCACAAAAGACATCAAAATAGAGAAATTTATTACTCACGGGTCCAGAGGAAGCACATGGCATACCTCAAGGGGCCACAGGGGGAGGTCAAGGCAGGGTGCAGACAGTGAGAGCAATAGGACCTAGGGCAACAACCCTTTATTAGGATCCACGGGTGGTGCGCTTTGGGGTTCCCAAGCCAATCCCAATCCTAAAGCCAGATTGGTGAATTCAAACCAAAAGAGCAAGTTTTTGGTAAACTCTATGGGGTCTCATCTAAGGGGTGTAAAAGGGGAAGGTCCTGGGAGGTGGGGTTGACTTGATCAACAAGGACTTTTGGTCATATCAGGACTTATACTTGCTCCTGACTCTTCAAGCTTCTATCTAGGTCATGCGCTTGCTTGAGGAAGCTGGTATTATTTTAAGGGTGCTGCAGGCCACTTGGCCAAACAAAACAGATGTCATGGCTGCAATACATGGAATAGTCTAGCTAAACTCTCAAAAACTATCCTTTCTCCACTGAATTGCCTTTGTACCTCCAAAATCATTTAATCGTATACACATGAGTCTAGTTACAGACTATTAGTTCCATCAAACTGTTTGTCTATTTTTGATGCTAGTACCACACTGTTTTGATTACTGTAGCTTTACACTAAGTCCTGAAATGAGGTAGTATAAGTCTTCCAACTCTGTTCTTCTTTTTCAAAATTGTTTTAGCTGATTCTAGGTCCTTCACATGGCCAAATGAATTTTAGAATGAGTTTGTCAGTGTCTGAATCTGTAGATTGATCTGAGGAGAATTGACATATTAACAACACTGAGCCTTCCAATCCATGAACGCAGTATGTCTCTCCATTTATTTTAGCCTTCTTTAACCTCTCTCAGCAATGTTTGGTAGTTTTCAGCGTACAGGTTTTTCACATCTTTTCTCAGATTTATCCTTAAGTTTTTCATACTTTTGATAGATTATAAGTGATATTTTTTGCTTCATTTTCCTATTGTGACCAGTATATTGAAATACAGTTAATTTTTGTATATTGATCTTATATCCCATCACCTTTATCAATTCACTTATTAGTTATTGAAGTATTTTTGCTATTCCAGGGGATTAGTCGCATAGATCATCATGTCACTTGAAAATAAAGGCAGTTTTACTTCTTCCTTTCAAATCAGAATCTCTTTTATTTCTTTTTCTTGCCACATGCACTGGCCAGAACCTGCCGTACAATGTTGAATTGAAGTGGTGACAGGGGACATCCTTGCCTTCTTCCTGATCTTGGGGGAAAAACACTCAGTCTTTCATCATTAAGTATGATGTTAGTTGTAGGGTTTTATAGTTGCCCTTTTTTATGTTGAGGAAGTTCCCTTCTATTTTATTCTATTGCTGAGAGTTTTTATAAGGAATGGATATTGGATTTGACAAATGCTCTTATTTCTTCCATTCAGATGATCAAATGGCTTTTCTTTTTTTAAGTCCCTTAATAGGATGATTTATATTTATTGATTTTTGAATGTTAAGCCAACCTTACATTTTTGAAATAAAACCACACTTGGTGTGATGCATTACCAATTTAATGGCTATCATTAAAGAGTCAGATAATGGGCTTCCCTGGTGGCGCAGTGGTTGAGAATCTGCCTGCCAATACAGGGGACACGGCTTCGAGCCCTGGTCTGGGAAGATCCCACATGCCGCGGAGCCACCAGGCCCGTGAGCCACAACTACTGAGCCTGCGCGTCTGGAGCCTGTGCTCCACAACAAGAGAGGCCGCGATAGTGAGAGGCCCGCGCACCGTGACAAAGAGTGGCCCCCGCTTGCCGCAACTAGAGAAAGCCCTTGCACAGAAACGAAGACCCAACACAGCCAAAAATAAATAAAAATAAATAAATAAATTAAAAAGTCAGATAATAATAAGTGTTGGAGAGGGTGTGGAGAAATTGGAACCCTGACACTTTGCTAATGTGGTGCAGCCAGGTTGGAAAAATCTGTCAGTTCCTCAAAAGGTCAAACATAGAGTTTTACCATATGACCCGGCAATTCCAGTCCTAGAAAACAGACGTCTACACAAAAACTTATACATGAATGTTCATAGCATCTTCATTCATAATAGCCGAAAAGTAGAAACAACCCAAATGTCCTTTGGCTGATGAATGGCTGGGTAAAATGTCTATCAGACAATGGATATTATTTGGCAGTAAAAAGGAAGGAAGTACTGAGACATGCTGCAACCTGGGTGAACCTTAGAAAAATTATGCTAAGTGAAAGAAGTCAGTCACAAAGCAGCACGTAGTGTGTGATTCCATTTATGTGAAATGTCCAGAACAGGGAAATCTATAGAGACAGAAAGTTGAACGTAGTGGCTACTTAGGGCTGGGGATTTTGAGAGAAGTGGGGAGTGACTGCTCATGGGCAGGGGGTATCTTTCAGGGGTGATGAAAATGTTTTAAAATTGATCATTGTGCAACCCTGTGAACATACTAAAAACCACTGAATTGCAAACTTTAAATCGGTGAATTGTGTGGTATATGAATTATACCTTAATAAAGCTACTATTTAAAAGAAGAAAGGCAGAAGCATACAAGCAAACATAGGCTCAAAGATTAAAAAATAACTAACTTAGAGCTGGAATTTAACTTTTGATTGAGTCTAAAATTTGGTCTTTTAATGAGAACATTTAGTCCATTTGTATTGATTGTGATTACTGTTTAATGGGTTTATTCCCACCATTTTATTTTGTGCGTTTATTTGTACAGCTTTTCCTGTTTCTTTTCTTTTATGCTTCACTTTGAATTAAATGGGTTTGGCCCTCACTGAAGAACACATTAACAGGAGAAAAACAAACAGGAGGGACAAAAAGTAATGTTATCCACCAATGCCCCTAGATCCAGCCCCCAGAAAAGTCAATCTGTTTTATTTTTGTTTTTTTTTTCTTGTTTAATTTGTTTTCCTATTTCTTTATTTTATTTCTTTATTTATTTGGCTGCGTTGGGTCTTCATTGCTGCGTGCAGGCTTTCTCTAGTTGCAGCGAGCAGAGGCTACTCTTTGTTGCAGTGCGCGGGCTTCTCATTGCGGTGGCTTCTCTTGTTGTGGAGCAGGGGCTCTAGGTGCGCAGGCTCAGTAGTTGTGGTGCACAGGCTTAGTTGCTCTGCGGCATGTGGGATCTTCCCAGACCAGGGCATGAACCCGTGTCCCCTGCACTGGCAGGCAGATTCTTAACCACTGCGCCATCAGGGAAGCCCTGGTCAATCTGTTCTGAAGTGAGCTTTATCTTCTCTATGGCACTCTGACCGTAGAGCCAGCTGCTCTGTGATCTGCTTATATGCCCAGTAATAATACGAGGTCCAGATTTCCATGCATATTGAGTTCCATTCCCTCCCCACTAGTTCAGCAGTTTTATTTTCTTTATCAAGTCTTTGTTACCTTTAATATTTTCACATTCTTACGTAGCATAACAAAGCTAAGTTCTACCTCGTTATACTAGACTCTCTTCAATTAGACATTATTTGCTTTGTATGATACAGTCATTGGGTTTAGAATTTAACCACACATTTACAATCAGCTTTGCTCACCATTCTTTCTTGCATCTCAGTCCTTCCAACTCTGAGATATTTTCTTTTCTGCCTAGAGTACATTTTTTAAAAACTGCTTTATTGAGTTAAAATTCATATACCATATAATTCACTCATTTAAATTGTACAATTCAATGATTTTGTAACATATTCACAGAGTTGTGTAAACACCACCACAGTCAACTTTTGAGCATTTTCATCACCCCAGTAGGAAACTCCGTAACCTTAACCATTTGTAGTCATTCCACATTTCCCCCCAAATCTCCCAGCCCTAGGAAACAACTAAACTATTTTCTATTTCTGTAGATTTGCCTATTCTGACATTTCACATAAATGGAATCATACAGTACATGGTTTATTTTGTGATTGGCTTCTTTCACTTAGCATAATCCTTTCAAATTTATCACGTTGTAGCGTGTATTAGTACTTCATTCCTTTTTATTGCCAAATAATGTTCCATTGTATGAATATACCACATTTTATTTATCTATTCATCAGCCAAAGGACATATGGGTTGTTTCCACTTTTTTACTGAGTTGTTTCCAACAATGCTGCTATGAACATTTGTGTATAATTTTTTTGTGTGGATGTATGTTTTCATTTCTCTTGGGTATATATCTAGGA
This sequence comes from Delphinus delphis, assembly GCF_949987515.2. NCBI lineage: Eukaryota > Metazoa > Chordata > Mammalia > Artiodactyla > Delphinidae > Delphinus > Delphinus delphis. The sequence goes on along the minus strand of NC_082690.1, from coordinate 95,213,677 downwards.
GTGGAATTGCTGGCTTATACGGTAACTCCATGTTTAATATTTTGAGGAATTGCCAAACTGGTTTCCCAAGTGACTGCACCATTTTACATTCCCATCAGCAATGTATGAGGGTTCTAATTTCCCCCAGTCCTCACCAATACTTGACATTTTCTTTCCTTCTGGGTGTAAAGTGGTATCTCATTGTAGTTTTGAATTGCAGCTTTGTGATGACCTTATATTAAGCATGTTCTTTATATATTCTTTATATATTCTGGTTAGTTCTTTATCAGATAGATGATTTGCAAATGTATTCTCCCATTCTCTGTTTGTTTTTTCATTTTCTTGTTGGTGTCCTTTGAAACATGAAAGTTTTAAATTTTGATTAAGTCTAATTTATCTATTTTGTCTTTTGTTGCTTGTGCTTTTGGTATTGTATTCAAGAAGGATCTAAGATTTACACCAAGGTCACTAATATTTACACCTATGCTTTCTTCTAAGAGTTTTATAGTTTTAGCTCTTACATTTTGGTTTATGATCTATTCTTTTTCATTTTTTTTTTTTTTTTTTTTTGCGGTACACGGGCCTCTCACTGTCGTGGCCTCTCCCGTTGCGGAGCACAGGCTCCGGACGCACAGGCTCAGCGGCCATGGCTCACGGGCCCAGCCGCTCCGCGGCATGTGGGATCTTCCCGGACCAGGGCATGAACCCGTGTCCCCTGCATCAGCAGGTGGACTCTCAACCACTGCACCACCAGGGAAGCCCTATAATCTATTCTAAGTTAGTTTTCATGTGTGATGTAGAGAAGGGTCCAACTTCATTCTTTTGTACGGGGATATCCAGTTGTCCCCATTTAAATTGCTAAATTGTTGAAAAGACTATTCTTTCCCCATTGAATTGTCTTGGCACCCTTTGCCATAAATGTACTAGCTTATTCCTGGATTCTGAGTTCTGTTCCATTGATCTATATGTCTATTGTTATGCCAGTACCACACTGTCTTGATTACTACAGCTTTGTAATAGGTTTTAAATTCAGGAAATCTGAGTCCTCCACTTTGTTCTTTTTCCAGTTTTAGCTATTCTTGATCTCTTGAATTTCCATATGAATTTTAGAATCAGCTCATCATTTTTCTTTTTTTCTGGAAACAGCCAGCTGGGATTTTGAAAGAGGTTGCCTTGAATTTGTAAATTAATTTGTAGTGTATTGCCATCTCAACAATACTAAATCTCCCAATCCATGAACAGGAGATCTCTTCCCATTTACTTTGTTCTTCTTGATTTATTTCACTAGTGTCCAGCAGGTGAAAGCTGACATTGATATTGATTTACATCCCAGATTTCCTGAATCGAAAATCATTTGGGGCCTCTGCTAGTTTTTGTTTTATAATATTTTATCTGGCTTGTTTTAGTTGGTGTATTTAGGAGGGAATGTCAGAGTAGCTCATTCTTCATATGACTTGAAGAGCCCAAGCATTTTACATGTATAAACTCACTTAATATTCTTCACAACCCTGTATATAGGTACTATTATTATTCCCTTTTACAGAAAAGAAAACTGAGGTGTAGGGAAGTTAATTAACGTGTCGACCATTGCACAGCTAGCAGTGCGGAAGTGGAGATTTTAGCCCAGGGACTCTGGCTCCAGATTCATGCACTCAGCCACTGTGCTCCAGCTGCCTCTAAGTGCAAGGGAGGACGAAACCAGTGGCAGCTTCCAGATGGAAAAGCTCAAATGGAAATTATTTGAGTCATCCTGAAGGTCACCTATACTGGCTGCCATTAGGTGACATGTTCTTTAGTAATAGCCACGATTAAACCCTCAATCCAAACTTCTCAATGATCCAGAGTTGATCAGGTTCATGGACGCTGATTCACACCTCCCACCTCCCAAAGGATGCTGTATAAATCAGAATGCCAGCTGGTAACATACATAATCACGAGTGCCTGTGTGTCACCCTCCCACCAGGAAAGCCAAGGCTCCAGACGTTAGCATGGGGAAAGGGGAGCTAGAGGTGTGATTTGAGTGTGCACTAGTTCCCAAGTATACTCTGAAAGTCACCCCTTCTACAAGATTAGTGTTATGGATGTCAGAGGAGTTTGACAAATACCAAAGGAGGAGGAAAAAAGGTAAAGCCATTTTTTTTTACTGAAGTATAGGTGATTTACAATGTTGTGCTGTTTTTTAATACCAGAGCTCATTTGTTCATTCATTTATTCACTCAAAAATATTAACTGAGCATCTACTCTATGCCTGGCTCTGTACTTGTCACTGGGGACACAGTGAAGAAGAGCAAAGCAGGCAGAAGTCCCTGCCCTCATGAAGCTGCCAGTCTAGTGAAGTACAGATGACAAACCTATATGCTAAACGATCCACAGCACAGTGTCAGGTGGTGTTTTGTGCTATGAAGGAAAACGAAGCTGGGTGAGGACAGCAGAGCATAACATGGGTTGGGGGACTATCTAATTAGGGCGGCCAGGGAAGGTGTCCAAAGAGGGGACATGAGCTGAATCCTGAGTGAGCGGAGGAACTTTATCTTCAGTTTATATTTGTCTCCATCGTGTGAGCTTTTTACTGTAACCATGTGTTATTTTTATAACAGAAGCTTGAAGTGTTCACCATGAAAAGCTGAGGTGGGGTTGGGTAGATGGGGGGAGGTGGGGAAGGCTTTTTGCCTTGCTTGCCGCATTCACTCAACCACATACCCTCACTACCATTAATTTACTGGTGGCAGTGGTGTGTGTGGGTGTGCATCTGATGAAGCACCTTGCAGGACTGGCATCCCGGGGGACACAGCTGAGAGGTGCTGGCTGGGTGGCACCGGCTGGGGCAGCCTGGGGGATCTCTTCCCTGGAGAACTCCAGGGGCAGCCAGAAGATGCGATGCGGGAGAGTGATCTCCCGGCGGGAGGGACAGGGAGGTTCTCCCCTCTCCCTGCCAAGCCAGCCGCCCTCTGCATTCGAATTCTGGGTCCCAGGTGGCCGCGGGTGGGGATTAAGAGCCTCACTGTGTTTCAACGTCATTCCTGAATAAAACCTCCATCCAGGTATTTGCTCGGGAGTCACAATCCCCTTGATGGGAAGGATGAACAGCCCGTGCTGGTATTGTAGCCTCGGCTCCCATTGAGGAACTGGAGCTCCTGCAACCAGAGCAGGTCCGGTGCCGGGAATTTGCACCCGTGGCCGTGCCTCACACTGGGGAGGTGGGTGTTGAAAGCATGAGTGGGAGGTCCTTGTCCCCCAGATGGCCATGACAGCAAAGGACCAGACACTTAACTTTGAAATGGACCTTGAGGACTTAGGAATAAACATCCCACGGGCAACCAAGATGGCCCAAAGTTCACCTTCCCCCGGGCGGGACCCTGATGGACATGACCTCATTTAAGCCTCACAATCTTCCTGTGAGGCAAGTCTGATTACTATCCTCGTTTTAGAGATGAGGCTTAAGGAGATAAAGTTACTTGTCCAGGGCCGCCCAGCTGGTGAATGGAGAAGCCTGAGTGTGTATTTGTATCTGATGGCTCTGCCTACAGGACCGTGACTGCTCCAGCAAGACAGAGAAGCCGGGCTTCCCTGGTGGCGCAGTGGTTGAGAGTCCGCCTGCCAATGCAGGGGACACGGGTTCGTGCTCCGGTCCGAGAGGATCCCACGTGCCGCAGAGCGGCTGGGCCCGTGAGCCATGGCCGCTGAGCCTGCGCGTCCGGAGCCTGTGCTCCGCAACAGGAGGGGCCACAACAGTGAGAGGCCCGCGTACCGCAAAAAAAAAAAAAAAAAAAAAAAAAAAAAAAAAAAAGACAGAGAAGCCTCGAGCTCGGAGGGGAGGCAAGGCAGCCTGAGCACGCTGAGCCCAGGGCTGAGGACCCAGGGGACAGCTCCCTCCCCCACCCAGGATGTGTTAGATTCTCAGGGGCAGCCAAGGGTGAAGGGTAAGCTGGCCGGGGTGGCGTGGGACTCTGGAGGGTGACGTCGCCGCCCTCTCAGTAATGCTTTGGCAGACCTGAAGCTCCCACCTTGGGAGGGAGGGGTGAGGAGGGCCAGTACTGGGGCTAGCAGCCGGGAGGCTGCCAAGCTGGTGATCAGGAATGGGTACCCTGCCGTGAGCACCCAGGACCAGGCCTCCTGGGCAGGGGGTCTCCGGGAAAGGAGAATTCCCAGAGTCTTGGGAGGGAACTCTGGAAGGGGAGTGTCCATGTCGGGTTGAGTGTGGAGCGGTGGTCTGTCTGTCTGGCAAGGCTGACAGCCGGACGTCCCCTGATCGATGCTCTACTCTCTGATGGCCTAACCATCCATTCTCTTCACTGTGTGATGGACTGTCTGAGTTACGTGACTGACACTTGAAGATGGCGGCAGGGATGGGCTGAATCTGTCTACTTTTCTGAAGCCTTGGGCTAGCCTCTCACAGGTGCCAGATGCCATCCTTTCTTAGCACTCAGGGTCAGGTGGAAGGCAGGGAGGAAATTAACATCCAAGGGTGGCCAGGTGCCAGAGGAACGGAGGTGAATCCGACAAAGGCCTGCCCACACGCAGCTTGCAGTTCTGGGAGGGGAGACAAATTCATACCCATGAGGACAGAAACCAGTGAGCACTTGGGACAAGCTGGACTCATGGGGCGGACATGGAAAGCAGTTTTACCCTTGTCTCCTGATGTCTGTTTACGATCTCTTCACGGGAGAAAGTTCTTCCCCCATTCCTGGATGAAAACTCAGGCAGTTCCTCTAGTTTTCTGTCTTCCTTAGGACAAAAATCCTTAGGTCACTTTAAGTTGCAAACATGAAGTCAAGCTAACCATTCAGAGCATCTGGTCCCAGGTAAGAGTCACACCTTTGAACTTGGTTTAGATTGAATACTCCTGCCCTTGCTGTCCCCCACTGCCTGCGAGCTGGAGAAGGTTGTTAGACCCTCCTTCACCCCTGCATGGGCCCTTGCTCTTCCACCCTCTTCCCTCACCTTGTTTTTGAGTTTCAGAGGCTGCCAGAGTCTAGAGAGGAAGAGGCAGAAGTCGAGGGAAGGAGAGGTGTCATTTCTCTGGTCCCTTTCTGAGCTGGATTCTGCTCATGGGGCCCTGCAGAGGGTAGGACTGACTCTGGGGGTCCTCAGGCCCTGTTTCCAACTCTCAAGATGTGGGCATGTGCCTTCTCCATGTGGCTGCTCCCCAGTCAACCTCAGGCTCTCCAGGGCCACACAGACTCTCTGTTTATTGTTTCTCGAATTTACTAGACCGCATAATGGTGATGATGATGAAGACGGTGATGATGTTCTGTGTCTTGTAAAACACCTCGGCAGACCAGGCCCATGTGTGGACCACAGAAAACACACATGGGTCCTGTACAAGCTCTGGGGTCCTGGGCCATTCTGCTCATCCCTAGCAGGTAGCAGCCCTCTTCTGGCCCTTTTAGATTTCCCTGGTGGGAGCCAACTACGTCTGGGCCACTATGTGCCAACCTACTGGAGACACTCGTGACCATCTTCTTATGGTCCCCTGGGAAGCCTCTCACCAAGCTGGAAGGAGGGGTGAGTAGTCCCACCTCTCCCCCCTTCACAGGGGCCGGAAATTCAAGCACCCCCAGATCTCCCTCTAAAGAAGTCCTTTTGACAAAATCTCTCTCCTCCTCTCCAGCCACCTGACCCATTTACACCCTCAACATGGCATGTCGAAAATCTGTTTTCTGCCCAAGTTCCTATTCATCATGGCCCCTTATCTGTTCCCAGTCATGCCCCTCCTCCAGGTTCCCAAGCTTGTAAATGTCCCTTCATCATATTCAGTTGCCCAAGCTGGAACCTGGGAACCTTCTCTGACCCTTCCTCTCTAACCCCAATCGGCCCCCTCGTTCAGGGGACTCACCCATCCTGGAGTGACCAACGCATGCCGTTTGCCTGGGACTTTCCAGGTTTTAGCACTGACAATCCCAAATCCCGGAGAATCCCTCAGTCCCAGGCAGACCAGGATGGCTGGTCACCCTCCTCCATCTCCCGTGCTCCAAATGGTCCAGGCTGCCGACACCTCTTATTCGGACTACTGGTCTCCCTGCCCCTACTCAAGCCCTTCCAACCTGCTTTCCACACAGCAGCCAGAGTTATTCTTCAAGGTACAAATAGGATCCTGGCTCCCTCCTCTGACACCCTCCCAAACCCTCAATCACTTGGTCCTCACTCACCTCTCCTCCCTCCTCTCTCTCCTCTCCCTAGCTCTGTACCTTCTGCCCCAACCGTGGGGCCTGGAAATTTCCATCGCTAAGAAGAGATTCAGGTGATCGTTAAATCAGGCAAGTATGGGGCACTGCTCAAAGGATCGTTGCCTGAGTTCTTTTCTGCATCACCCTATTTCATTCTGGCATGGAAATGACATTATATTCATTCATTCAACAGATATGCATCAAAGGTCTGTCTGTGCCAGGCATTGTGTTCCAAGCTGGGGGCACGGCAAAGAACAAGCCAGAAGCCCCCTGCCCTCCGAGAACTTAGAGTTCAACAGAAGGTACAAACTTTAACCAGCAATTACAATTCACTGTCACCAGAGCTCCAATGGGGAAACAGTGCCCGTATCTGGCACTGAGAGTCTGCTGCTGGTTGGGCAGCAGTTCTATGCCTGCACATGTGCTAACTCACTCCGTCCTTCCAGCAACCCTTTGAGGTGGGACTATTATTATGCCCGTTTTTCAGAGGAAGAAACAGAAGGTTAACCCACTCACTGAGGGTCACACAGCTTGGGAGGGCAGGGTCTGGATTTGACCCCGTGGCCCATGTGCGGGCAGCCAGGAGGCCGTGCTATCTTGTCTTGGGAGGAGAGGGCCGTGGGCGAGCAGAGCAAGGCCACCAATGTCGTTAGGGGGTGTGGTCAGGGAAGCTCCCTGAAGGCTGACCTGAAGGCGGAGCAGGGCTCGACAGGAGACCAGAGGGAGATTGTTTCAGGCGAAGCGGACTCGTTTCTGAGCGCGCTCGCACAACAGAGGAATTCAGGGTGCTCAGGGAGCACAGGGTCAGCAACAGTCCAGAGCACCAGGTGCATAAGTGTGGGAGGGCCACCTGCCCAGCAGCTGGAGAATCTGGCAGGGTATCCACGCATTTGCAAATGGTACCTCCCCCAGAAGGGGGGCCAGCGGCCATGAGGCCGAGCCCCTGTGCTGGAAATTGGAGTGGCTCAGTTCAAATGCCCTGTGGCCACCCATTTGCCAGCTGCGTGACTCTGGGCAAGCTACCTAACCTCGCCAAGCCTCCTCAGTTTTCTCACCCGTAAATGGGGAGGATGCTAAGAATTTTTCCGTCTTAGGGTTGTTTGGAAAAATAACTAAGATGCTGTGCGTGAAGTTCTGAGCACTTGCTAAACGTTGGTTTTAGCTTCCGTGCGTTTGTGGCTCTGAGTGCTCTCTGTCCAGTTTAAAGATGAAGAGATGGAGGACCAGAGAGACAGAGTGACTTGTCGAAGGTTTCCCAGCCAGTGGGGGCCCCTAGTGCAGGGATCTTCCCGGCACCCAAGTTGAGCCAGGGGAAGAGAGCCACGTGCAGTTGAGGGGTGTGAAACCCTGCTGTCGCCAAGAAGACCCTCAGGCCTCCTAGCCTAGTCTCTCTGTGCCCTTCCTGCCCTGCAGACACACCTGCTGCTGCTCCTGGGCACGCGAAGGCTCCTTGCAGCTAGACTGATCGGCCAGGGCAGCTAGGTGAGGCCTGCTGCCAGCCTAGGGGAGACAGCCTTGGTGAGAACAGGGCTCTGGCAAACTTTGAAGGCCTACGGCTAAGCCCCCAGCCTGGGAGTGTAATACCCCTGGGAGGAGGAGACAGCCTGGACCGTCCCTGAATTCCCCGTTTGTAAACAGTTCAGTCAGGAGGAACAGGGCACTGTGCCCGGTGCCTGGCGCTGGAAGATGGCTGCGGTCCAGCAGCTAAGCAGAGGGGAGGGGCTGGTGGGCGGGGGATGAAGGATGGCTGGGACTTGTCAGCTGTGGACACAGGGGAGCAAGACGGAGGCTGTGGTTGTCTCTCCACCCCACCAGCACATGCTCCCTCCTTCCTGGCCTGACGCCGCTCACAGGGTTACCTGGTCCTGAGCACTGTGGCAGGGTGCCTGACAGCTCTTGGAGTTAGGGAACATTTTCCAGCACCCCACTACACTTTCTTTCTTGTCTCAGCCTCCCAGTCCCCTGTCTGCCATACTCAGAGCCCAGGGTAAATTTCAAATAAAGTCTTTTTTAAAAAAGCCATAGCTATGGTGATAGAGTAAGAAGAAGACCATCCTGAACTCAGCCGAATCTGGAATAAAATCATGTCCCAGCCACTTACTAGTTAGGCGGCCTCAGGGTGGCCACTTCACTTCTCTGGAACCTCAGTTTTCCCGTCTGTAAAGTGGGGATGATCTTAACTACCCCAGTGTTACTGTAAGGATTACATATGCTAAGTGAGGGTCTGCCACACAATAGGGCTTCAGGAAATGTCATGAGAGAAAGAATGCGATGGAAATAGGCACATGATAGACCCTCAAATATTTTCTGATTAAATAGGAGGTTGAATAAAAAAGAAATAAATGACCCCAACATCTGTGCCTTTGTCTTTCTAAAACACTTGGGAATTAGAGGTATTGGCTGGGGTGACAGAGGAGCAGGGCGAGACACGGCATAATTCTGGGGGGATGGAAGGCTGAGAACATTCTTAATGACATCAGCTCCTGTGTGCAGAATACATTATGATCTCAAGGGCTGCTGGCTTGCTCTGACACTGAGGTTCGTCTAGGAAGGAGATTCAGAACTGAGTCCATGAAAACAGGCTTTAGATTCCAATCTTGCTTCTGCCACCAGCCATTCAGGCAGGCTTGGACGAGGCCCATGTCTTCCCCGAGTCTCAGTTTTCTTGACTGTAAAGCAAAGATCTGAATAGCAATGCTCAGAGCTGCTAGGAGGATTAAGTGAGGTGATCTATGTCGAGAGCTTGGTACTGGGCCTGGTGTACAGTAGGCTCAACAGATGATAGCCGTCATTCTTATTACCTAAGCTCATCACTGCATCAGTTAGCTATTGCCATGTAATAACTACCCCCAAATTTAGGGGCTTAAAACGACCCCCATTTAGTTAGCTCACGATTCTGTTTAGCACGTTAACAATTTAGTTGGGCTCAGCTGGGTGATCCTTTGGCTCTCCTCTTGCGTCTGTGGCTGGCCAGAGGTGAGCTGGGCATCTCTGCTTCCAAGGGGATGCTGGCTACCAGCTGGGGCTATGAGGTGACTGAGAGGATGCTTCTCATCCTCCAGCAGGCCAACCTGGGCTTCTTCACTGGGCAGTGGCAGGGTTTTGAGAGAGAGAGAGTGGCAGTGCACAAAACTTCCTGAGGCTTGGACTCAGATCTGACCTTCTGCCCCTTCCCCAACATCCCATTCACCATAGCAATTCTCAAAGCTAGTCAAGATTCGGGGTCGGGGCAGGGGGCAGCTAGCTGGACAGTCATGGTGCAAAGGGCATTGACACAGGAAGGGGGAGAGTGTGACCATTTCTGGAAACAACTGACCACAGTGCAGCCTATGAGGGGACCTCTGGGACAGGAACCAGGTCTCTTGATTCGCAGTGCAGTGACCCCACCTCAGCTGCCTGCTCTGTCCTGCGACACCAGCAGCAAAGTCTGGTGCTTTCTCAGGTGGCTCCACTGCTCCATGCCCCAACCCCGGTCAGAGCCAGGTTGCCACCTTCAAACGCCTGCACCCTTAGGAGATGGAGCCCAGGCTCTGCACAGGGCCAGCCACGTGCATCCCATTCATTCATGGAGTCACGGGAACCTGATGACCTGCCTCCTGCATGGAAACTCTACGGAGTCCCTGTCCCCTCAGTCCTCAGGGGAAGGAAATATACACAGCACAGCCGGACATGCATGTGTCCTCTGCCCTCCCCACAGGGCAGCCCCAGCTGTCTGCTAAAGAAACTCATTAAACTTATCTCTGACAAGGTGTTTTAGACCATCGTAAGCTACAGATAGCTCCTTCTGCCCACGTTGCATGTCAGTTCCCCTTGGGGGTAGGGGTACCTGGTTCTCATTTGCATTCACATTTTGATCGTTTCCTGTGCATCCTCTCGGGTCGGCCAGCCTCCTGGTAGAGTGGCAGCCCCGCAGTGCTCCAGGCAATGAGGACGTCGGGTCAGATGGGCAGTCTGGGGACAGGCTTCTTCCATCCTCTGTGCATTGACTGGCAGGCAGAGACAGTGTCTTGGTCATATGTCCCCGATAGGGGGCACATTTTCCAGTTTATGTTTGTATTTACGGCCTGTGCCCCACCCTAGACTGTAAGCTCCAGCATGTCAGGGATGATGGCGAACCCCGATTCCTTCCACAGAGCCTGGCACAGAGTGGGTGCCCCATAGCTATTGCACAGATGGATGGATGAAAAGTTGGGTTTAATTGCATTGAGCCTCCTCACAGAAGGCTTACCTCCTCTACTCCTTTTCTGAACCAGGGGTCTTTATTCCCATTGGCCTTGAGGCCTAGTAGAAAGAGCCATGAACACAGAGCCACAGGCCTGGGGGCCAATCCCAGCTCCTCTGCTTACTGTGTGACCGTGGACACGAGGTGGTCACGTGCCGTGGTACTGGTTGTCCACTGCCACCTCCAGGGGGAGCCATTTATTTAGACTACAATGTGAAGGACTCCTCCTGGGTTCATGTAGTGGGGCAGGCCTGCAGCAAGCGACTTAGATTTTCCACGTCTCAGTTTCCACGACCATAGCGTGTGTCTACTGTGCTGAGGTGGGAAGGGTAAAGGTTGACACTAAGTACATGGCGGCTACTGTGACGGTGATGATGATGGTGATGATGACTGGGAAGGAAGCAGGTGCCAGGGAGATGCGCCTGGCCCGCACGCCTTGCCTCCCCGCCTGCCCCCTGTCAAGTCATGCCTTGCCCTGCAGAGTCGGCCCAGCTCTTACTCCCAGCTCCACCGCCGGCCAGGGTCCTGTTCACAGCATCCTTCTCACCCTCGCCCTCCTGACCTCCTCTCTGCGGCTCCCTGGTGAGCCTGCCCCTGTCCTCTCATCCTAGCAGACCCCAGGACAGGGACACCTCTGGGCCCCCCAAGACCCTGAGTCCCCCAGGGACCGTCACCAAGAGGGTCACTGTCCCCCTGGAAGCCCCAGAGTGGGCTCACCCAGGTGTGTGATGCAGGGCAGAGGCCAGACCGCTCCACTCCTGTCAGCTGCCGTCAGCAATTTCCCGCCCCCGCTCCCCCCGACCCCCGGAGGCTGCTGGGGCCTCTCCAGCTCCCACCTTGCATCCTTCCCTCGCGCCAGCCCCTCTGAACTTGCAGCTTTTCCTGCCGATGCCCCTACACCCCCAGCATCCTGCAGGAAGCCCACTCCTGTTCCCAGAGGGCGCTGCTTGAAGCATCCGAGGTAACGTTAGTGAGGGAGCAGGGAGCTTGGCTCTGGGCCTGACATTCCCCCAGACCAGAAGGCAGGTGCTGGGGAAGTGACTTCAGAGGGGGCAGCTGGGGTGAGGGGGTGCTCATAGCTCGCTGCCCTCTAGCGGCCCCTCCTACCCCCTGCACCTTCCCCAGAAGCTGGGAGGCTCCGCCCCACCAGGCAGGGGCCTGGACACAGATTCCTTCCAGCAGCAGCCTCTTGGACCAACCAGCAGTTCCTGGGCCGGAGGCTCCAACCTGCCCGTTCCGGTCCAAGGAGGCCCACCGCAAGGGGATGAGGAATTCCACCGAGGCCAAGGACAGTCATAGGAATAGGCGGCATGGGAAGTAGCCCATTATGTACCTTACATCATTTGATTCCCACTATAACCCTGGGAGTTAGGAATTATCGTCCCCATTTCACAGATGAGACTAACAGAGGTGAAGTCACTGGGCCCATCAGCCCCCAAGACCAGGAGGTGTTTTGATTTTATTTGGTTTCGGCTGGAAAGGGGGTTGCCAGGGGAATGGCTGATTCCTGTGGAGTGTGACTGGAGCGGAGGGGGCTGAGTGATGAGCCTTCCACCCCTTTCCTGTTTGTTCCACTCGCTGTTCATTATTCTACTTCCTTCCACAGGATGCCGGAGGCCTTGGATGGGCCCCAGGGGTCCCAAGCAGCGCTCAGCAGGGATCGTGCTGTCAGCAGCGGGCGGTTGTGTGCGTGTACACGTAGGTGCATGCAGGTGAGCGTACAAGACTCCCTACGTTCACCAGAACACAAATGCCACGTAGGTGTCATCACAGCCGTGTTCTCAAGAGCCTAGAACAGGGCCTGGCACACAGCAGGTGGCCATTAAGTATTCTTGGCATGAATAAATGAATGAATGAATGAGCCTTAGCCCACAGGTTCCAAAGACCCCGGGGAGCAGTGGGATATCTTCCCTGAGGCAGTGTAGTAACTTCGGTCTCTGTCCGTCTGCAGGGGAAGGAGGTGGTGGCAGTCCTGGCCCACAACAAGTGCTGGTGGCTGGCCACTCCAGTGTCACCGTGACCCCCTTCACTGCTCCTTGGCCTGAGGGACTTGCTTACCTGGAAGACCCCAGGGCAGGGCCTGGAGGAGGCTCTGCCCTGAAACAGGCAGGCTCGGGGTCGGCAGTGGGTTGCTCTGTCTGTCCTGGAATGTTCCAGGCTGGCAGACATTTGACCTTTCCTGCCTACCACTGGCTGGCCACCCACAGCTTAGTGTGAGCAGAGAAGAGCTGGGAGTCTTCCCAGCCAGGAATGGACTGAGCTCAGGGGGTTTCAGGGCCCCTGTGTGTGTGTGTGTGTGTGTGTGTGTGTGCGCGCGCACACAGGGGTGGCGTCCAGCAGTCCTCACCCATACAGCCATGCCAGTTATTAAAACACTACTACAGTTCTCTACTGGTGGATGACAGTCCCCCCAGGCCAGCCCCTAGGTGGCCCTGCACCGCCCACCAATCCACACAGAAGGACCCTATTCCAGCTCAAGTCGGGCTTCCACTCCCATTGGTCAGTGTCCGTGCCACACAGCTCCCCTGAAGGCCAGCCTCCTGGACACTTCCTGGGCACTGCCATTGGCTTCCCCCAAAACCCAGAGAGCAAGCTGGCGCCCACCTAGGCCTCCTGCCTGGCCCCAGGGGCTCAGCAGCCAGGCACCGTGGGACCCTTGGCCAGTCCTCAGAACGGCATGTGCCCTGGCCTGGAACTTGATGGGAGAGACAGCGGCCCGGGGGTGGCCCCACCCCACAGAAGGCCTGGCAGCAGCTCAGCTGGCCCAGCCGCCAGGGAGGGACGTCAGAGGCTAGAAGCCCATGGCCCCTGTGGACACATGACTGGCTCTCGGGGCCAGCTGGGAATTAGAGAAGCCAGTCCACAGCACCTCCCTGTGGAATTTCACGGGCCTGGGGCAGAAGCGGGAGGAGAAACTCGGTCCTCCCAGGAGGTAGGAGTGAGTGGCCAGCAGGCTCAGGGCGATGGTGACCAGGTTTCACAACACAACCCTGGGGTCATCCCAGGAAATCTGGGGCAGAGGGAGGCTGTGGAGGCAGGAGGATGTCCTTAGAGTCCGCTCCATGACGCTCCAGTCCTGCTGCCAGGCCAGCACGTGCCTCAGGAGGCGGGCATGCCAGAGGAAGCCGGCTGCGGCACTTAGCCCACCCCCTAATCACTTACGACATCTTCCCTGTCTTCTCTAAAATATTTTCAGGCACAGTTTTGAACCCACTCCTACTCTCTGTGGCACAGGACCCGTGAGGAGAGGCCAGGTAGAACCTTCTATACTCCCCCATCCCTCCCCTTCACCCACTCGAGAGGGAGGTAGCCAAGGTCCATTTAGGTCGGAGGTCAGCTGGTGGCTGGGACAGGAGTTACCTCAGGTCTCGCTTGCCCCCCACCTTCTTGAGACTCCCAGCCTCAGCCCCAGAGTCCCAGGCATTTCACGCTGTGTTCTCAGCTAACATCTGCTGTTGCTCTTTGGGGAAGGGGCTCTGGGCTTCCTGGACCATCCTGGCGCTCCCATTCTTCCACCCAGGACGAGGAGGGTGGAGGAGAGTTGTGCATGGGGAAGAAAGGGGCCCGAGGTTTCCTTGTGCTCAGTTGATTACTAGCCCCAGCCTGGTGTCGTCCCCAACTCCTGGGTCCTGATGGATCCTGAGAAAGCGCCCGGGCAGAGACCCCTGTCTGCAACACCCAACACCCTCACACCTACCTTTCCAGGTGTCCCACTAGGGGCCCCATCCGCAGGCGTCACTGAAGGGCAGGGAAGCGCCGCCCTGTGGCCACCTAGACTCTCCCGCCACTGCCTACAGGGCCCCGGGCTCCTCAGCGCCCTCCTCCTGCAGCCCCTCACTGTGCATTTGCCATCAGCAGGTTGGGCAAATCAAATAAACGCGTGTTTATTTCACCCAAGTCTATACTTCCTCATAACTTTACTTTTCTCTAAGTTTTTATATTTTTTTAGATGCACTTCCTTTGTGGAATGAGGCAGATTATACACGAAATAAGCTGGGACAGCTTCACTCAGAGCCCTCAGCCCTCTGAGCTTGGGAAGAGCTCCAGGGAGAGTCCCTGACTGCGGCGAACAGCCCCTTGGAGTTGAAGGTTTTTTCAGCCCAGGGCTGTGCCCGGCACCTCCCACAGGCCCGAGAGCGGGTTTGCCCTGGATTTTAGCGGCAGAAAGCCTCTTGCAAGAAATTAACTGGATTCAGATCAAGAATTAGACTGTCTCTAAGGTGCACCCCTCCCTCCTTCCTGTCCAGACAAGGGCTCTTTCCCAGGTCCACCCTCCAGCCCATCTCTCTTTGGGGAGCATCTGTAGCTAACATCTTTTCAGAGCCCGAGGAACTAAAGCAACTTGATTCAGGAATTACCTTGGAGGGCTGCTAAAGATGCAGTTTCCTTCTCCCCAGCCCAGATCTGCTGAGCCCTGGAATCTGCACTTTAACCAACCCACCCGACTGAGAGACCCACAGGCCTGGAGCTGGTGACGCACCTGGAGTGACCTGACAACAACTCTGGGTTCCACCAGCTCCAAGGCTGGGGCGGCAGCGCCACCTGGTGGGTCCCGCTGAAACACCTCCACTACCCTTCTCGCCCCGCTTCAGGGAGGCAAGTCCCCCAACGGCCCCTTCCTCTGCCTCCAGGGCCCCGTCCCGGAGAAGTTGGAGAGGAGGAGATGGCGGAACAAGTGCCACCCTAGACTGGCCATTCTCCCAGCCTGCCCCACCCACCACACCGCCCCCTCCACCCCAGGGAACTTCCTCCTCATAAGTCCTAAAGCCGCCATGATGGCAGAGCATCTGAACACCTCCTCTGGGCTTTGTGATGCTGGGCAGGGGGTGTGTGGGGCTCACCCCTGTGCACAAGTAAGAGCTTCCTTTAAAGTCTCATCTTGCGTCTTTAAAAACCTCCTGAACTCTGCACATCTTACTCCATCACATTTCTTTAATATGAAAACGTTTCCTTCCTTTGTGAAAAACAGATGCTCTAGAAAGAGGCGGAGTTCATTCTGTGGCTTCACTGATGCACCCCCGCGGCCAGCCCAGGGGCACCTGTACCCTGGTCTCGGAGGCCGGAACCTAGGGGTACCATCTACACCTGTTTGAACACACAAATCCAACTCCAGCCACGCCGGCAGCCACGCAAATGGACAAGAGGCAGGCGTCACACTTCTCATGGCTCCAGCTTGAACAGGGGACCAGAGATGCCCCCAAAGGGCCCCCGGCCCTGGAGACAGCAGTCAGGCGCCCACAACGCTCTCCTGCAGACCCAGCCACTCTGTTAACATTACCTCTCCCCTGCGGTCCTCCCCCAACCCGGGGAAGCAGCATCCCCACCATGGCCGGCTGGATCGTTACAAATCTCTTTAATAATCAGTCATCTATGTTTTACAGAACTGTACACAGGGCCCCTCCCCACTCCCCTACAAGGCACAGCCTTACCCACCCA
This sequence comes from Delphinus delphis, assembly GCF_949987515.2. Taxonomy (NCBI): domain Eukaryota; kingdom Metazoa; phylum Chordata; class Mammalia; order Artiodactyla; family Delphinidae; genus Delphinus; species Delphinus delphis. The sequence goes on along the minus strand of NC_082690.1, from coordinate 95,197,873 downwards.
GTCCCCAGGGGACAGAGGACAGGAAAAAGCATCCTCTAGCTTCCCTGGACAGCTCAGGGTCCTGGAGAATGCAGGGCCAGCTCTGTGCCACACCCGGAGGGTTCACCCGTCTGATTCCCTAGGCGGCCCAGGGCCAGTCCAGACCCTCTGGCCCAGGCAGTCCCGCTCCAGCCCAGCTCACCTAGGCACCGCTCACAGCACGGCCCAGACTGATCTGAGCTGCCCGGGTGGGGCTGGCTCAGGCTGGGGAAGGGGTGCTCTCCTCATGTCAGGTAAAGCCCCCCCTCCCACCTCAACGAAAATGTGAAAACCGAGGACAGTAGAAACAAAGTAGTGGAAACAAAGTTGACCCACGCAGTGGGCAGTCACCCGACAGCCCAGGGCGCCTTATCCACCCCGCCCCCAAGTTTTTAATACACTTCCTCCCGCGCCATATACACAGCCCCCAAGGCAGGTAGAAACCCAGCCCACCTGTGCAGGGAGCGTTTCCTCGGAGTCGCTAAGGCAACCCTGGCAGACAGTGAGCGGAGGAGCCACAGAAGAGCTGGGGCTTAAGGCTGGCGGCAGAAAAGCAAAGGAGAGGGGTCCAGGCCCCAGGACGCCCCCCACTTCCAGCCAGCACAGGACGGACAAGGGGTCTTGGCAGTGAGGTGGGAGGCAGGCCTGCAGGGGGAGCCAGGGAGACCCCTAGGAGCCCTGAGGTTGGGGGACAGGCAGGGAGGTGGGGACAGCGGCCACTTCAGTACTTGGGGACCTTGCTGTAGTCTTCGGAATGGATGTGCCGGCACAAGGATATGGAGAGGAGCATCCCCAGAAGCTGTCGAGGGAGAAGGTGAGAGTCAGAGTCAGGCCGGGCTGCCCAGGTCCCCAGAGGCCCCAGGTCAACACACGGGCCTTGACCTGGATGAAGCTGATCCTCAACTAGAGCCTCAGGACCAGCCCGTGATTCAGGCGGCAGAGGGGCCGGCGAGGGGCAGCGGTCAGGCCACGCTAGCCGCAGGGCCTCTAGAAGCTGAAGAGCCTCAACCCGCCCCTCCCCGCACTGGAGGCCTGCAGAGCAGGGACGACCCGGGAGGGCAGCATGGGGAGGGTTGGAGGGGGTGGGACCCAGACCTCGATGACAGCGACGCCCACACACACGCCAAGGATGACGCCCAGGTTCTCCTGCAGCCAGGCCTGCACCTTCTCCATGCAGCCCTACAAGTGGAGAACACAGCCACGTCACCCCACGATGGGCCACTTCACCCCATCACTCAGAATCCCCAGGAGGGGCCACCCCCAGCCTGGAGGGCCAGCACAGAGGGGTCTGGGTGTTCCTTGAATGGAGACATTGATGAATACACAGATGAGCGAGCCGGGGGGACTGAGGGTCTGAACCCCCTGTGCACCGAGCCCAGCCCTACCCGACAGCCATCCACGCACCTCCTTGTACACAGGCCACTCGTCGGGGTTGTTGCTGCTCTGGGTCCCATTGCCAACGGGGGCCTCGCAGAAGCCCGTCTGTGGCGAAATGCTGCTGTTGTCCTTGCTCTTGTTCTTGCAGGAACAGGGGTAGGTGATGTTGATGCGATTCATGAGCTCGGCGTTTTCTGTCCAGTTGTAGAAGCTGGCCCAGCCGCAGCACTTCACCTGGGCAGAGAAGGGGACAGTCTGTTCGAGTCCATCGCCCGCTCAGCTGGGGTCTTCCTGGACAGGAGCTCAGATCTGCCCCTTCCAGCTGCCCCCAAGCCCGGTCTCGGCCAATCCACCAGGATTAGAGTTTACGCTTCACTTTGGCATTTGTGAGCCACAAGGGATTTAAAGGGGCTCTCGGGATATACCATAAACGATGAAAACAGGAGGAAACAAAATCAGCAAAAATATAAAGCAGAGCAGGAGGGACGGTCAAGTTGGAAGAAGATGGTCAAGGTATACGGGACGTGAGGCGGGCAGACGGCACACGGCTAAGGGTTTGGGGGCTGGAGTCAGGCTACCGGGTTCAAATCCCATTTCTGCCACCTACCAGCTACTCAACTCTGATCAAAGTGCTGACCTCAACTTCCCCATCTGCAAAATGCAGGGAACAAAGGTTCCTAACTCGGTCTGTTATAAGGACTAAATGAGACGAGGCAGGCAAGGCATCCAGCTCAGGCTGGAGAGCACGGTAATCGCCCGGGGAAGGCCAGTTCCACTTTTCGGCTCTGAGAACATGCTGGAGCTGAGGTTTGGCGCTGAGCTTCCTGGTTGCCAGAGTGAAAGGGGAAACACGGTACATCTGCCTTTTTAGAGGAGAAAATGCTCTAGTTCCTGAGGCAAAGAGTCTTTCTGGGGGCTCATGAAGGGGACCGCGAGAGGCTTCAGATCACACGTGGGCTTGAATTCCCGACAGGACTGGGACCTCAGGGACTAAGCCTGTGCCGGGAAATGCCCGGGAAGGCAGAGCAGAGTCGGGGGAGGGTCCTTTCCATTTCTGGCCCTACCCTGTGCACAGGCAAGCCGCTGCACTTCTCTGAGCCCCGATTTCCTCACCGGAGAATGGGGTGATGACAGCCACTCTGCTAGGGCCCCCGGGAGGCTGAAGGGCTAGCATGGGAGAGCTGTGTGACACCTTGCCCAGCGCGAGGTCGCTTCCCCACCTGCTTCCTTCCTATCTCTGGTGGGAAGTGCCTGACGAGCAGCCTGGTGGCCAGCAGAGGGCGTGCCAGGCTCGCTCAGGCGTTCTCCGGCTCCAGGCAGTTGCTGGTCTAGGATTTATTCTTTATGTTGCAGGTGCCTGGCTGCCTCCTCTCCAGCAAGAAAGGCTGGCACCTCAGACCTCTGAGGGGCACCCACAGGCCCTCCCACACCCAAGCAAAATGAGGCAGCTTGCCTTGGTCCTTCGACTGCAGCAGGCAAAGCCCCGCTCACCAGGAGCCCCTGCACTGACGCCCCCGGTGTCTCAGTGGTTGTGCGTGATGATTAAACATCACCACCCACATGCCACATGACAAGTGCCTCGGGCTTTATAAACTCATCTCACGTAAGCATGGGTCAACAGTCCCATTTTATACATGAGGAAACAGGCTCAGAGAAGGCCTGGCCAGGAAGTAGCTGAGTTTTGTATTTCAGCCCTGGGAGCCTGACTCACCCTCTGTTTTCTTACCACCATCCCAAGCAGCATCTGACAGACGTCAAATCACCTAGAGGCCCTGCAACCTGCAGGAATCCCCAAGCCAGTCCACCACCTCCCATGATGGGTGCTCATCACCTCCCCAGGGACCCGCCTCTGTCCCCAGGCTCCTTGAAGGGTAACACTTGTTCACCCTGGGACACCCCGCTCCCTCTAATCTTAGCAGAGGGTCTCAGCCACTGCGGATCAAACCAAAGGGGGCATGAAAAACGTCTCCCTGTGCTCCTGGAGCCCTCCAGATGCCACAGGCCCCCTGTGTCACCAAAACTCTGTGCAGCACGCAGGCTAGAATGTGTCACCCTCCCTTCCTCCCAGCTCACATGATGGACATGCCCATGTTGCCGGGACAGAGACCCATCTCTAGTCTCCACGCTCTCCTGGTGTCAGGCTTTCTCGTGCTGTCCTGTCCCTGCCCCTCACATCCCACAGGTCTCCCCGAAGGCAGCCGGCAGGCAGTGCCGGCAGGTCCTAAGTGACTGTTGTCTGCAGGGCCCTCTGTGACAGAGGGGGAGCTGCAGCATGGAGAGGGCGGCTCCTGGCCAAGGGCACACAACACCTGGGACCACCAAAGCGGGGCAGCTGGGGTCCCATCACTGAGGGCGCTTTGCGTGTGTGCTGATTGGTCCATCATCGAGGCAGGCTGGGAACCCAGTCAGTCAGTCAGTCAGTCGTCAGTTGTTTCATCCATCAGTCAGTCATTCATTCATTTAGACAATCGGTCAGTCATTCTGTTAGTCATTCAGCCGGTTTGTCAGTCATTCTGTCAGTCAGTCTGCTTGTTAGTCAGTCAGCCAATCAGTCATTCTGTTAGTCAGTCAGTCATTCTATCAAGCAGTCAGTCAGTCAGCCAGCCAGCCAGTCTCTCTCTTTCGCTTTGAGGTGGAACACACACACACACACACCAAAGTGTACAAATTCAGCTTGATGAACTTTGCCACCCATATTGGCATAACCACCACCTGGACCAAGATTTGAATAGAACATGCCTTTCACCCCTGAAGGTTCCCGCGGCTCCTCCCCAAAGGCAGCCTCCACTCGGACCTGTGTCAGCATCTCAGCTCTGGCACCCAGTTTCTTTTTTTTTTTTTGATCAAATATTTTTATTTTAGGAATTTAAGGCTAATCAGTAGTAAGAAATCTGACAACATACTTTATTATATCAGCAAATCATAGAATCATTTTCATAGATATGGAAGCTGTCAATAAACGTTAACTTTCATTCCCAATTAAACTAGAAGTAAAATGGAAACAAGGGGATTCCTTGGGGCTGTGCATTTCAGCTGACAACCATTATTTAAAAACTTAAGCTTTCTAACCTTTATGATAAAATACAAGGATTCTGAACCTGCTAACCAGCTGATTGCAAACAGCTGGCCCGGTAACCACATAACTTTCCAGAGAACTAGTTAGCCAGACAAGTTCTCCGTTTTTAGCTATAACCACCAAACTCTCTTATGTTACAAAATGCTCAAGACATTCTGCAGACTGTCACGGCACCCGGTTTCTTAACCTCCAGGGGGAGCTGTCAGCACGCCCCAGTCCGGCTTCAGAGGAGAGGGTCGAGGGCTACCCCTGCTTCTGGCCACTTGGGGACAGCCCTGGACAGGCTCCAGCGCCCGGAGCCCCTGGGCGAGGAAATGCTGGGGGTGGCAGGAAGCGGGGCTGCTCAGGAGCCCTGCCCCCAACAGATACACACTGACACTCAAACCGCTAACATCGTCTGTCTGTCAGGCACACGCAGGCCCACAGACGACCAGCCACAGACACACAGACACACAGAGGCCAGTCTCCCACGTCCCCTCACCTGGGCCTGCACGTAGTCCCAGGCCTCCTGAAGGCTGTCCTCGTGACCATCCGTGTAGTTCTGAATGAGCTTGGTCACGATGCCGCCCATCTCCTGCTTCAGCTGCAGAGGGAGAGTGAGGACCGAGGTCAGATTCCCTGAAACCCGCACCCCACCTCCGGTCATATGTGCTTAAGCTGCCTCTCCCCCACTCCCCCCAAACACTGGGGACACGCTCAGAGCTCAAAAGCGTTTCGTCACCCATTCCAACCAATTTTCACTTTCCTGGTACTTCCTGGGTACCTTCTCCCCCGGTCACCACGCTAAGCCCAGTGTGGTCAGGGTCAAAAGCTCCCACCTGGGCTTCCCTGGCGGCGCAGTGGCTGAGAGTCCGCCTGCCGATGCAGGGGACACGGGTTCGTGCCCCGGTCCGGGAAGATCCCACATGCCGCGGAGCGGCTGAGCCTGTGAGCCATGACCGCTGGGCCTGTGTGTCCGGAGCCTGTGCTCCACAACGGGAGAGGCCACAACAGTGAGAGGCCCACGTACCACACAAAAAAAACAAAAAAAAAACCCTCCCACCTGACCGTCTCCTCAGTACTCAGCAGCACATGGCCCTTTAGATGGGAATCTGTCCACGTCACTGCTGAAAACCAGCCAGGGCCCTCTCACCACGCTCTGCAGACACACCGCTGTCTTCTCAACAGCCCACAAGGCCCTACGCCATTTGGCCCTGCTCTTTCCAGACTTCGTGTCCTCTGATTGTCCTCCCTCTATTTCAGTTACACAGGTCTTGCTGTCTTTGTGCGAGGCATACTCCTGCCTCAGGGCCTTTGCACTTGCTGTCCCCTCCGCCTAGGACCCTGTTTCCCCAAATATGAATGCGGCTGACTCTTCCACTTTCTTTACAGCTCTACTCAAATGGCACCTCCTCAGAAAGGCCTTCCTGGACCACCCAGAAAATGTCAGCCCTTCTCTGTCTCCTCCAAGACCCTCCTTATCCTACAAGGGGAAGCATGATATATTTTTCTTCATAGTCTCGTCATTACCTGCTCCCCTGTTTCCAGGATTTATGGTCTCTCTCCCCCACTGGAACATCAGCTCTGCGGGGGCAGGGACTGGGTCTGACCCAGCCTGGCCAGAGTAAGTGTGTGGCGAGCACGGGTAAGGGACGCGTGTGTAACCCCGCCACCTGCCCCACACCAGGGCCCCACAAAGTTTGCATCCCGCCTGTGCTGGGACTCCAGGGTCCCCCATGGAGGAAGAGAGAAGCACCTGCTTTTCACTAACCCCCCAGAGAAAACAGTCATTTACAGTGAAGGCAGGAGCGGGGTGCAGAGATCAAAGGGCTTCAGCCCCCAAGGCCTCTTACTGGGGCTCTGAATAGAGGATCTCACCACCGCAGCTTTTCAGGAGCAAGTCAGCTGTGCAAGGGAGGCAAACCCGAAACCAGCCTAAGAGCTGCGGACACGCTTCCCTCGGCCCAGAGGCCGGGCCCCACCTGCCGACTTTGCCCAGGGGCCTCCCCGGGTGCCCCAGCAGGGACAGGCTGGTCATGGTCACCTGCTGTCCCTGCAGAACCCTGGGGCAAGGTGCCCGAGAGGGGTAGGGGCACCGAAGGGACAGCCCCGCACCTGGTCCTCTGCTGCTGAGAAAGAGGAATTGGGGAGATGGGACAGGTGCCTCCAGGGGGGCGCTTACAGAGCCTGGCTCAGAAGCCCGTGAACAGGGCTTCCGCCAGCTCCTCACGAATGCAGCGCTCAGAGAACCCACATCCTCCAGACCGACCTTCGAGCTGCTGCGGGCCTTCACCAACCCTGCGAGACCAGCCCCACCCCCAGGCAGCCCCACCCTCTGGAACTGCTCTCTGCCCCCTCCCTTTCCATAAAACTCTTAGCGAAGCATCAATACTTCTTTGATATCACGCACACGGAGCTCTACAATTTGCAGAGCTTGCCTGTCAGTAATCACAACAGCTGCAGCTAACTTTGATCTCATGCTTATTATTACCAGCGCCATGCTAAGGACTTTTAATGCAGTATTTCACTTGAATCCTCTGAGCAGACCTATGGCCCAGGTACTGACCTCGTTCCCTCATTAGGGAGGTGCAGAAAACGAGGCCCAGAGAGGTTAATTAACTTGCCCAAGGACTCACAGCCAACATGTGAAGAGCTGGGGTTTGGACCCAGGCTCTTCTGATTCCGGAACCCAAGTTTTTACCCATTAAGCTCTATCGGCATTTAAACCACATGGCCGTACCTTGCAGCAGGTCAGAGCAGTTTTAAGGAGGGCCCAGAGAAGCTCAGTGGTTTGCCCATGTCACACAGCGGGGGTTGTCTGCCTGCGGAATCTCAGTCTTTTTGCCCCGACTGTCTCTGCTCCACCTCGACTCCCCGGTGAGCAGATGATCCCTGAGGCGTGGAAAGGAGGGGGTTCCCAGAGGCATATGCATAGACAGCCATCTCCCCACATCCTCCCACCCACCCTCCCCCACCGACCTGGGCTCTATTTATACCCGGCATGGTTGCCGCAGCAGCAGCACAGACTTCCCTGTTTCAGGCCCCAGAAATGAGAAGGTCATGGAAGCTGGGTGGTTTCCACTGAGGCTGGGTGGTTTCCATGGAAACACCACAACCATCCTCCAGCCCAGAATGGGGCTGAGGGACACAACTGGGCCACGGGGACCATGGCTGCAGGGGCTGGTTCAGCTTGGAGCTGAAGCAAATGCCCAAGAGGCAGTGTCAGGAGCCCAGGGAAGTTACCCTGGCAACCAGGCCATTCTTGAGACAAGAAGGAGCAGGGAGGGAGAGTGAGAAGACACTCGCCCTCTCACTTCATCCCTGCTGCAACCTCTCTGTGGTTTCTGCCTGCCCCACAGCTACTCTCCCTTCTTGAAACAGCAGTTCCCTTGCTTAGCAGTAAGCACCCCTCAATCCCTCCATGTGGCTGGGAAGCCCTGCCCCCTTGCTGCCATGGGCAAAGACCCAGGCTGCCACTTAGTGCCTTCCACACCCTGACCACAGCAAGCGGTCTAGGGATGGGCATGTGACCCGAGGTCACAAACATGGGCCCTCTATTTCTGCTGATCTGGTGGGATGAGGGCCTGAGCTGTTGGTGGCCACCCCAAGAGCCACTGGGGATAGCTGGCCTGAGGAGGGAGCCAATGGAGGGGAGCAGGGCCGAGCCTGGAGAGGGACAGTCTTGGTGGCAGCCTTCAGAAGCCTGGATCCAGCTGAGCCTGCAGCCAGATCTGGGTTGCTTTCACATGTAATAAAGAGTCTTGCCCAGGAATGGCCGCATAATTTACAACCCAGTGCAAAATGAAAATGCAGGACTCCTTATTTCAAAGTGATTACGAATTTCAAGACATCAAACCAAGCACGGCACCCTTCTAAGTGTGGGACACCGTGTGGCTGCTCGGGGTACACACCCAGGAAGCCAGCCCTGGTTCTGCCCAATACCATCCTCCCCACTTCCCAGAAGACAAAACCAGGGCTCAGACAGTGAGAACAACTTCCCAAGATTAGACAGCCGGCAAGCAGACGAGATATGACCATAACCTGCCATATGCAGCTCTGGAACCCTGAGATTCTAATCACAGCAGGCCACCCACCATATCCACCTGGCCTGAGATCCTTCCATCCTCTGGCATGACTCTCTTTCCCCCCAACCCCATGCTGTGTTTTTATGTCACCTTGTAGTGTGACTTTTCTCAGAGAGGTAGAATTAGAAGACACCTTTGAGTCCAACATATCAACCAAACGTAAGAATCCTCCCCATACTTTTCCACGCTCTGCTTAAATGCTCCCTGTGATGGGGACCTCAGTATCACACAAAATAGCACATTGCAGGTTGGGGAGGCTCTTGATACAAGCAATTCATTTTAAGTTGAGCCTAAATGACTTCTACCCATTAGTTTTTATCCTCCCTCTCCCTCCCAAGTCCCAGCTGGGACCACAGAAAACAAATCAAATTGTTCTCTCCCAGGACAAACATCATTCAGATAGTTGAGACTCACCCACGTCCTCCTTTACCCCCTCCTCCCCAGGGTAAGTCTCCAGGCTCCTTTGATGGCCCTTTGGGATGGTGTTCAGCCCTCTCTCCATGCTCTAATGTGTCAAATTGCCTCTTACAATGAGGTACCCCCATGCAACGTAAGGGACCCACACCTTCCTGTCCCCTCCCGGTTTCCCACAGAAGGTGTTGCCAATGCTTTGAGGCTTCATCCTGGGATCCTGGCAAGAAATGAGGACCCTTTGCCCTGGTGAATGTGGAGGGGGTGGCATGTTTACTTTCAGTGACCATCCAAGTCTTTTCTGAGAGTCCGGCCGCAATCTACATGACCAGTTACCCCAGATTTCAGCAGGAGGACGACGTCGTTTGCTCCCGGCCCCGCCCCCACAGGCTCCCTGAGGGTGGGGCCTGAGTCAGGTATGGGAGCCCTGCACGCAGGTGCTTGAGAGTCTCCGCCCATTGTTCTCCACATTCCTTTCCAGAAGGACAGCCTGGACGCCTTCTTCCCCCCTTCCCAAAAGGGAAGAGGAAGGTCACCATCGCCTCCCCCTGTCCTGGCTCCAGCTGCCTCCCTATGGCAGTAGAAACCCAAGCTAGTGGATCAGGAAGCTTCCATCGCAGGGAAACAGACATCTCAGATGTCTCACAGAGCGGCACTGTCCTCAAGGAGCACGTTTCACCACGTGTGCACTCAGTCCTATGCGCGTGGCTATTTGGCTACTTTGGGCTTCTTAGGTGGGAGAGGGAAGGAGGAGGGAGGGAATCACAGTTCTCCTGGCTGGCCACCCTCTCTGGGGAGCACACAGCAGTCCAGCCCAGCCAAGGTCACCACCCCCAACCCCCGGCTCCCATCCAGACCCTGCGAGCCCCTTCCCTCCACGCTCTCAGCCCTCAGACCTTCTGCACAAGCCCCTGATATGACCTTTCAGAGCCTCAGCGGTCTCACACGCGCAGGTCAGTGGTGCAGCCTGCATGAGTGCACCAAACCCGGCTCCCAGCACATGCTGGGAAACAGTTACAAGTTCACCTCCTTCCTCACTGACCTCCCACCCTTCACTGCCTGGAGAGAACAAGTCAGAATCCCAGAGTATCAGAGCTGGGAATGGCCCAAGAGGTCACCTGAGGCTCAGAGAGGCTGGGTAACATGTTCAAGGTCACACAGCAAATAGCGGCGCCCCCCCCCATCTCAAATGCCGGACACAGGGCCCTGAATCCCAGACCTGTCCTTTTCCCACTAAACAGGGGCTAGATAGTGATCAGATGAGGAAACAGCCAGAGGAATCTTAACTCCACACCTAAATCCTGGTTCCCACAGCCCTTGTTAATACGAACATTAATACTGGTGACAACAGGAACAGCTGCCATTTACTGGGCCCTTACTAGGCATTAGTGAAGTTAGTAATGGTGACAGTAATAATAAACTCTTGCAACGATGCCAGCAAACATCTGCTCTGCACCAGGCGGACACTATGCCCTTCCCATCTGTCAACGCTCTCCAGCCTTGCCACCACGCTATCAGGTGGCCTTTGGGGCCAGTGGGCTCTGGCACTGAGAAACGTTCAGATTTTAGGAAGGGCTGGGAGCTATGTGTCACCCGCCCCCCCACAATCTCTCCCATTCATATTTCCCAAGGGGCACCTAAAGGGGGTAAACCATGGCCATCAACAAGCTCATTTCCGTTCCGGTTCCATTTTGCCACCAAATGAGTTGCAAATGGTATTTTTGTTTTTCAAAGTGTTTTTTGGACTTCGGAATCGCAGATAAATAGAGCAGACCTGTAGGATTACTGCCATTTGACAAAGGAGGGAACTGAGGCACAGAGAGGCTGAGTAACTTGCCGAGGGTGTCAGAGCAGGGCTCCAGCATGGGCAGTTTGGTTCCGGGGTCCGGGCCCTGGGCCACCCCTCTATGTTTTCTACAAGCCTTGCAGTCTGGGTTCCCTGCAACGCTGACAGGGGTGGGGGCCAGCCAGGTCTATTCTCCTCCATTGACAGACACAGAACCCACGGCTTGGAAGGCCTGTGCTTTGCCCAAGGCATCCAGCCTCCCCTGTTGCTGCCCTGGGAACAGTGGCTGCTGGGAGGAAGGACAGATAACGGCCCTGGAGACCACCTCAGGGGGAGCCCAGAGGCTCAGTCCCTCCAACCCGCCCAGGAGGCCTGGAGAGAGAAGGAAGATCGGACCCATCGCCTTCCAGAAAGCCTGCTTCCTTCAGGCTCACACAAGTCCCACCTCCCCAACTGGGCCTCATCTGCAGGAATAAACACCACCCGGGCATGTTTAGTCTTCCACTGGGATTTACAATGCGCTAGGAAAGAAAACATAAATCATTCATTCCAACTCGGGCGATCGAGTGGCGCCAGCACTTCCCCAGCAAAGCCAGGAAATTTCCCCGCTTTCCAGAAAAGGAGGTGGGCCAAGGTGAGGCCAGCTGGGGCTGGGGGCGGGAGGTGTGAGGTGTGGAGCCTGGGGGTTGCGGGGAAGCACAGGAGGGGACGGTGAGGTACCACGACAGACACAGCCTGGACTGGAGTCAGGAGAGCTGATTCTCCAAACAAGCCCTGCTCTGGGGCTGGGGGCGTCTCTAAGGCATGGCTCCCTGTCAGCGGCCAGGCAGATTATACCAGCTCGAGGGGAGGAGCATGGAGTAGAGGAAGGCGTGGCCTTGGGTCGGAGGGATGGAGATGGAAATCTCTGCTCTGATGCATCTGAGCTGAGTGTGACCGTGGCCCAAAGTCACTGTTTTTCTGGGCCTCAGTTTCTTAAACTTGAAAATGCTCTCAAAACTAAAACGTGCGCCAAGTGACTAGCTCAGCCCCTGGGACGTGGTTGGCGCTCACAGATGGGCACCGTCTTTATTACTGTGAGATGGGGAAACAGGGGTGAAAAGGTGGACTGCCTGACACCCCTGCCATGTTGGCCAGCTTCTGAGTCACAGGAACCGGCTCACTGGGGCCCAGTTCTTAACCACTCTCTTTGTAATGTACCAGTGACTGGGTCCCAGAGAAGCCCCAGGTGTCACAGGGTGGAAATGAAGACCTAATCCCATAGTGCTTGCACTGGAAAAGTAGTTTCCCTTCCCTAAACACTGGCTTTCTGTCTGGCACCAAGCCATCTTTCATCTACTAAACTTCCTTTCCTTTCATCTACTAAACTGCTATTTCCCCTTTTGCCTTGGCTGCCAGGAAGCTCAGTGTTCAAGTTAGCTCTCAGCTGCTGTTGAGTATGCTGTCCCCTAGCTTCAGGAACAGTGGCCTTCTTCTGTCTCAGTGTGCATTCGGATCTTTCTCATATTGATTTTAGTTGCTCTATGCCTATGTTGGAAGCCAGCTCCAATTCTCCTGGGAAACAGGCTGGGCGGATTATAAATAAGTAAAGCAGATTCAGGTAGGAACCACTATAATGAAAATTTCACCAGCATGAACCCAGAAGCCAGGCTGCCAGGGTTCAAATCCTGGCTTTGCCACTTACTAGCTGTGTGACCTTTGGCCCGGTGACTTAACCTCTCTGTGCCTCAGCTTCCACATCTGAAAATGAGGGTATTCATACCCGTGACCTCAAAGGCTTGCTGTGAGGAACGAATAATTAAATGCAGTACATGCAAAGCGTTTGCTGCCAGGCTTGTTCTAAATTCTATTAAGCATTAGTTGTTGATGTTGCTGTAATGTTTTCTCAGCTTCCTTCCAAGAGAGATCTGTGGCAACTTGACCTTCAAGTGGTAAAATGTAGGAGATCACCTGGCCGCTGGCTCTGCCAGCCCAGTCAGTGGACAAGAACTGTAGCCCTGGAGGAAGGCAGGGTCCCAGCCTCAGCTGAGCCATGGGTGAACTCCGACTGGCCTCAGGGAGCCTGGGCTCTCACCTGGCCTGGCCACTGACCACTCTGTGCCCTCACCCCTCACCTGCAGGATGAGGAGGTGAGGCTCAGGGAAAGAAGGAACGTAACGTGGCTAACACTGTGCCCAGGATCTGGTGTGTGCCGAAGAGGGATTAGGGATGAGGGGTTATCATCACTACTACCGCTGCTGTCGTTGTTACTCATCTCTCTGGGCATCTGCTTCTCTGCCCATCAACGTAACACTTACACGGCAGAGCTGCTGGGAGGACGAGACAATGTGTATAAAGCTTCTAGAAAATACCACGTGCATGGAGTAGGTGCTCCACAATAACCGTGACAGCCACAATCGACTGGCAGGCCCAATAGTCATCGCCAGCTCCCTCCTCTCTTACGTCTCTGTCTTTAGAGCCTGAAGGCTGGATACTCACTTTCTCAGCCCCCTTGAAGCTAGGGGTGTGTTAATAACCCAGACTGGGGGAGAATTTTGGGAGGCTTGCTTTTCTGATAAAAGGGGTGGCCATGGCTGGCACTAGCCCACTCCCTTTCTTCAGGCCACAGCAGCACAGATGTCGTACCTGGTGCTGTGGCAGCCATCTTGCGGCCATGAGGTGAGTGGCAAGATGAAGGAAAGCCGTCACAATGAGGATGCTGAACAGACAGCCAGAACCAGGGCCTCCGAGCTTCCGAACCTGACTTCTGGTTCAGTCAACAACAAATGTCCTTAGAGTTGAAGCCCAGCATGTCTGATTTTTTATTCCTCAACGCTGAGTGTCTTCCCGCTGACACGGGAATAATGTTTTCATGGACAGTCTCCTCCCTGGGCCTCATCTGTGGATGAGGTGCCGAGAACTGTGCTAAGTGTTTTGCTAAGATAAAGATCATCTCACTGAATCATCACAGAAACCCTGAGAGTTAAATTTATTAATGTCCCCAGTTTACAGAAGGTGAAACAGGCACAGAGAGGAAAGCAGCTTGCCCACGGCCACACAGCTAGAAAGTAGTGGGATCGAGCCAAGATCTGGGCCCAGCAGCGCCTCCACCGACCTGTACTGTCCTCTCCTCTAACCTTCTGCCATGTGGCCACAGGGGGCTGGAAGCCTGGGAGGCTGACCTGGCACCTGTGGGTTCCGGTTTTTCTTTTCTCGGCAGCAACGCATGGCTTGCGGGATCCTAGTTCCCTGACCAGGGATTGAACCCGCACCCCTGGCCGTGAAAGTGCGGAGTCCTAACCACTGCACCGCCAGGAAATTCCCCACCTATGGGTTTCTCTGTGACAACTAAGAGGCCTCTTGTCTAGCCCCCGTCCCAGGCCAACCCTGCCCCCCACCCCACGTGGCTGGTCCAGCCCAGGTCGGGGGGTGGGGACGAGGAGGGTGCTTACCTTGCCCATGTTGAAGTAGAATAAGACCCCAGCAGTCACCTGGGCGATGAGAATCAGGAGGACGAAGGCAAAGTACTGGGAACACAGAGCAGGCACAGAGTCAGCTGGGGGCTCCCACCAAGTCCTACGCGCCTCAGACGCCCTCACCCAGGCTGGGCCGGGGCTCTACTCAGGCCCCTCTGGGCGGGATGAGGGGGGCTGGGCGGGCGGTGCTGGAGGACCGTACTCACCATCCCCAGCAGGCAGCGGACCTCATTGACAGCACCAATGCAGCCCAGGAAGCCCATGAGCATGGTGAAGCCGCCCACGCCAATGAAGACATACGCCCCCACCTTGAGCGAGGTGGACGAGGTTTCTGCGGGTGGACAAGAGCATCCGATTCAGCCTATCTCGCCCGTACTAAGTACAAAACCGGGGCAGGGCTGCTACCAAATCCCTGCCTTGGGGTCAGGCTCTGGGGTCAGCCATCCAGCCGGAAGCCCGTTCCTTCACCAGCTGTGGAAGCTGGTCCCCTAGACGTGCGCCCCACCCCCCATCTATCCTATCCCCACCTCCCAACCGTCCCGCTTTCATTTTTCTCCTTAGCGCTTACCAGGATTGAAAAGACTCTCGTTCTACCGGCCTATCTCGCTCATTGTCTGCTGCCTCCACAAGCCTGTGAGCTGCACAAAGGCAGGGACTCTAGTCCCTGCTGAACCCCCCACCCCCAGAACTGTGTCTGGCACAGCAAAGTGCTGGATGAATAACTGTTGAATGAAAGAACCACAGACTGGCAGGTTCCGCTGAGGCCACAGATGCTGAGGGCCTGCCTCCCTCCTCGTCCGTGACCAAATGCCGGCCTCCCTTGCCCACTCCCTAGGCCTCAGGGGCTTCACATGTGCCGTCTCCCCTCTGCCAGAACTCTACCCAGTAGGTACCAGCACGGCCATCTCACAGATGAGAAAACTGAGGCTCAGAGAGGCCCACCAGCACGGGCCAGAGCTGGGACTTGGAGACAGGCAAGCCCCCAGCGCCACACTCTGCACTGAAGCACCGGGCACGTGTACGGACACAGGCGTGCCGCCCATTCATGTGCTCAGCCCCCAAAGGTTTACCCGGGGCCCACCGTATGCCAGGCTCTGTGCCACCTGCTGGGGATACAGCCGTCAGCCTGCCCAGGTCCCCACGCCACGAAGCTGATGGGGTGAGGAGTGTCTCTTCTGGCTGTGGGAAGGGTCGGGAAGCTACTGAAGCCGGCTAAGGTCAAGGACATGGGCAGGGAGGGGCCGGCGTGGTGGGGGAAGGCTGGTCTGAGCAGGTGACATGATCGCTCAGCTGAGAATGAAGCCGTCAGCCGAGGGAAGAGCTGAGGAAAAGCATTCCAGGCCGTGGGAACAGCAGGTGCAAAGGCCTGAGGAAGGAGTAAGCTCGGCGTGTTTGGAAAATAAAAAGAAGGTCAGAAAGAACGGATCAGTGTGAGTGAGAGAGGAGTCTGACAGGCGACATGCCTGAGGCGGAGAGACAGGGGCCTAAGGGCGATGACAGAGCCCCCGGGGTAGGTGGAGGTCAGAAGTTTCATCGGGGCACTTGACCAGCATTTCCCAAGAATCCCAACGGATCACACAGGGAGAAGCTCATGTCCTTCTCCAGCTCCCCGGTGTGGGGTGCGTGGGGTCCCCTCTACCCTGAGGCTGTGACGCGCTAGGTGGACCAGGGTGGACGCGCCCCCCGGCAGGCAGGGCGCTGCGGGCTCTCTCCCCTGACAGCCCAGGCACTCCAGGGAGGCTGGCGCGGCACTCTCAGGGTGTGGGGTGTTTCCAGAAGGGGGCCTCAGCAGATCAGGAGGACCTCTCAGGGATGCAGACTCCCGGGTCTGTCAGAGCCAGGCAGACTTTCCAGGAGACCGTCTGGAATCTGCATGGTGAATGTGCTTCCCCGATGTCTCGGGCACAGCCAGGGCTGCCACAGTTGCCCGTCAATAAGCTGACTGACCACCATTCCCTGGGGGCACCTCAGAGGGGCTGAGATCCCCACCTCGACCACGGACGGGGCGTTAGGGCCCTTAGGGAATAACGACAAAGCTGGAGTGTGGGTGGGGAGGAAAGTGTGATCCAGCTCCATCCACTTCCTGGGCACAGACAGAATGTTCTGGAGCTCAGGAAAAGCCCTGGCCAGCCCACTCCACTCTCAGGCACCAGGGGAGGGAGGCCCCCGCTCAGCTCCTCACAGGAGCCCCCAGGAGCCGGACAGAGGCCCCGAGGGGCTGAGTGAGGGGCTTCCTTTTTGCTCCAGGCCCTCACCGCCCTGGCTCTCAGCCATCAACCACAGCAGGGGAAGGCCAGCAAAGTTTGCTTTTCTTAAACTTCCTGGGTTTGGGTTCCAACAAGCCCTCCCAGCGAATACTCCCCCCATCAAAAGGCAAGTGGCACTGCCTGGAAATCCACTGTGTGCCAGCCCTGAGAAAGGCCCTTTATCCAAACCATCTTGCTGAATTTCTGCCGTGGCCCAATGAGGGTAGATCTGCACCCTGATCTGTCTGTAAGGGCCCAGAGGCCCAGAGCAGGCAAGAGGCCGCAGATGGGGCCCAAGGGGCAAGGCTGGAGGCTGAGACCCCCACTCGGGTCCTTCTCTTGGGAGGCCAGCCGAGCTGCAGTGTGGCGTCTCTCTTTTCTCAGAAAATTTCATCAATACCAGTCCCTGTCTTCCTCCTGGGTCTCAGGCTGGCCCTGATCTGAGCAACCTGACTTAGGAAGGAGTGGGGTAGCCCGCACACTGTGAACCAAGGCCAGCATCTTCCCTTGGTTTTATTGGGCCTCGGAGGTACCAGCGAGGTGGGAAGGAAGTGGCCCAAACTGAAAGGGACTGAGGAGCACGAGAAGAGGGTGCCACGTAATCCCAGCTTCGCTGCTAACAGGCTCTGACCCCGGGCAAGCCGTTTTCTGGGCCTCTATTTTCGGCTCTGTGAAATAAAACTAATTCCTACTTCTTAAAGATGTTCTAAGGTTCAGATGGTACTATAAACTAATTTAACAATCACTCATGTAGGGTTTACTATTTACTAGAAACTCTTATTAACTCGCCTCATTTCTCACGATAGCCTTATGACCTACTGTCTGTTATTGTCTCCATTTCACAGATGAGGAGACACAGAGCGTGGAGTAACTTGCCCAGGATCACACAGCTTGCAGACAGCAGAGCCAGGATGGGAACCCTGGCGGCCCGGCTCCACGGTCTGTGCCCTTAACCACTGTGCTTGATTCCGCTCGTTACGGTGTGAACGCGGGGCGTGCTGCAGAGCCCTGCGGTACAGGGGATGGGGTCTCAGGAGCCATGCCCCCTGGTCCACATCCCAGCTCCCTCACCCTCTAGCTGTGTGTGTGCCCTTGGACAAGTTCCTTCCCTTCCCTTCAATTTCCTCCATTGTAAAATGGGGTTAGTAATGCCTAGCCCCATGGACGGAGAGGATTCAGTTGGTAAGGGAAGAGCCGTGCCATGCAGGCCTGGCACACGATAGGCCCTGGGTTCCCAGATCTGACCTCACTTGCTGTGTGACTCTCAGCGAGTCTTTTTCTCCTCTTCTCTGAGCCTCAGTTTACCCAAGGGTATAGTGACCGGACTAGCAGATTGGTGTTTTTGAACCCTGGCTGCCCTGGGAACCCCTGGGAAGATTCTTAAAAACCTCAGTGCTGATCTGAAGTCAGATCCCTTGGAGGGGGCTAGGTCTTGGTATTTGTAAAGGCACTCGGGTTCATCCAGGGGGCCTCTAAGGCTTGGCCAGCCTGAGGTTCTCAGCCCCGAACAGGGAGGAGCAGCAGGACGTCCCCGGGGCCCCAGTCGGGGTGCAGAGGGCACAAACGCCGTGGGCGGGCTGGGCCTTGAGACTTTGCCCCGAGATGCAGTGCCCGCTGGGTGTGGGCCACAGCCCAGGAAGCGGGAGCCTGGGCCGAGCAGGGCCAAGGGGGATGTGTCCCATGCGGGGAGGGCGTGGGGCTGGAAACCTAAACCTTAGCCCAGAATGGGGAGCAGTCCCAGCAGAAGTGAGGACTGACAGCCCCAGACGGCATCGGAAGTGGCTGGAGGGTGGATCTTCCTTGCTTCCCTTCATGTGTGAGGGGAGGCCTAGCCCCCAGGGCCCCTCCATCACCCATCCTAGCCTGGTTCCGTTTCATTCAAATCAAGCAGCTGTCACAGGCCTGAGTCCAGGGGAGGGCAGCTGCTGGGAGGGGAAGTGAGCCAAGGTCGCACTTGCTGAGGGGAGTGGCATCTCTGTGCTCTGCTCTGCTTCCCTCCCTCCTCAGGACGTCCACTAGACGCTAGCGCAGCAAGCCTGGCAGACTTCCTGGTGGTGACTGTGAGTAGATCGGAAAGGGCGCTCATCATCATCATTGGGCTTCTTTTCCTCCAGCTTCAAGAGTGAGACAAGGGGCTTCCCCTACCACGTGCAGCATTTAGGACCAAAGCTCTGGGGGTTCGAGTCCCACACCTATCACTCAGAGGCTGGGTGAACTCGAGCGAGGGACGTTACTTCTCTGAGCCTCATTTCTTCATTTGTAAGGCAGGAAGTTGCTACTGCACAGGGCTGTTGTGAGATTAAGACAGTTTATCTATGCCAAATGCTTGGCCCCATGCCTGGCACATCATGACCACAAACGACAGACACTGGGCCCGGCACCTCCTCGTCAGCACACTTGCCTGACCCACCTGGCTGGTGCCAGGCACACAGTAGGCGCTTCACGCATATCTGACGATCTGCCACTCCTGGCCCTTTTTCTGAACTAGGAAGGGGAGGGGCTGTTGGCCACGTTTTGCTGAGCCGGCAAATGGAAGAACTGAGGGTGTAAGAGGCTTTCTCAGGTCAGGGCAGAGGGAGGGGGCCAGGATGGAGAACAAGCCTCTCTCATCCCCCACCCAGTGTTCTCCAGACAACGGCAGCTTTGTTTGGGGAGGGAGAGAAAATTCCTTCTGGAAACCCCTGCAGAGAGGCCCAAGGCGGAGCGGTCAGCATGCAGGACCTGGGCGAGGCCCAAGGTGGAATGGTCAGCATGCAGGACCTAAGCGAGGCCCTGAGGGCAGCTGGAAAAGGGACGGCGTTGAGGTTCAAGTACTCGTGGGAGCAGCCCTGCCTGCGGCCCCGGCCCCCTTTCAGAGGCAGCTGGGGCAGGCGGAGCAGAGGGGTCCTTACGCAGGACAGAGATGAAGCTGCTCCTGTCGGCCAGGATCCACACCCCGAAGCCCAGGATCACCGCGCCCAGGACCTGCAAGGTGAAAGGGGCAGTTAGTGGGGGCCGCTCCCAGCTGCCCCTGCAGCCTGGCCGGGGGGACACAGGGGAGCTGCCTACATCCTTGTCCAGCCAGGGATGTCAGGGTGGCCTCAGGCCCCGCACCTCAAGTCCAGCCAACTCCAGCAACCCAGACAGCAGGGCCATGAGTGGGGAGGCCCTCCTACCCCCACGTGTGGTCAACCTGAGCATACCGGCTCTGGGGGTGCAGCCTGTACCCTCCTACTTATCTCCTGGCCCTGCCCCAGCCTGGGGGCTGGGAGCTTCCCCAACAAGCCAGGCTCAGGGTGGGGAAACCCTCGGGGGACATGACCGTCGGAGCCCAACCCGTCTTCCAGATCTCTCAGCTCCAAGGCCACCTTCCGCAGGAGGCTTCCTGACCCCCAGGCAGACTAAGGGGCCTCTACTGTGTGGCAACCACCGTGGGACACTTCCTTAATAGCCTTTCCCTCTGGGTTTAACTCTGCCACTTGTCTCTCTGGCTAGACTGTGAGCTCCCTGAGGGCAGGGCTGGGTTGCATGCAGCTCTGTGGGCCTGGGCGCACCAGGTGCTGAGGGCCCCCCCGCGGATGAGTGAGTTCATGAACCCAACTGTGTAAAGGCAGGATTAGAAAAGCAAACGAATGGTGGTGGGGATGGGGTAGGGTGGCTGGCATAGGCCCAGGTATTCCCTGCCTCTCTTCCCTCCACCAGGGGGCAGACCCACAACCGGAGCCCACCTCCCCCAGCCAAGATCAGCCCAGCAAGACCCCATTAAGCCAGCCACGGCTGGGGAAGGGCCTGCAGTCCCGGCAAAAGCATAGGTTCCCTTGAGGGGATGGAGGCGGGGAGGCTTGCATCACCCCATAAGTCTGGCCTTTCCCTGGGGCCTGGCCTGGGTCTACCTGGGGGATAACCCACCTTCAGGGTCCCAGCATGTCCCCACCCACCTTTACTACCAGCCCTGGGTCCCCGCCTCAGCCACCATCCCGTAACCTCTGGTGCAAGAGCAGCAGCTACTGATAACGCCCTCAGCCTGCGATGAGCCGCTGGGTCCCAGGGGTTTATCAGCCTTGCCCTACAGACCTTAACCACCAGAGCTGGGACGCTGGGTAAGGTGAACGGGGCATTTGCCGCACATGTGAAAATTCAGGGGACACCAAAAACACGCAGGAACCAAGATAAACGAGTTTATAGCAATCATTTTTAAGAAATGGAAATTCATGGGGGGAAAAGAATCCATCATGATGAACAAAATATCAAGCTTTTCAATAAAGACAGGCTTGGTGTTCCTGATTTTTCCTTTTGAAAAGGAGCGGGGCCCCGATGTCATGCAGTGCCGCGCTGTTTCTGATCCCACAGTGAGTGCCTCACTCGTCTCGCCCTGGCCCAGGTTCCTTAAAGACAACAGCGGCTGACGACCAGGAAGAGGAAAGTACAAGGACCTCCCCACATTTGTCCCCAGCCACTCATTTGTCCCCTCCTCTCTCCTTGTCTGATGGGCCCTGTTATCGTCCTCACTTGACAGATGGGGAAACTGAGGTCCTAACCTCACCCGAGGTCACCCAATTCACTCATCAGGGGCTCCAAGTCAGGTCTGACTATACAGCTGTGCCAGATGTCGGCACATCAGCTGCAGGGATACTTCAGGTCCGTCCCGGGCCTTAGCCTAGAAAGCCAGTCCCTGGGGAGAGGAAGTCCCCACCCGAAAGTGCGGGCACCTCAGACTGCACAGCTTGCGGGGAGGAAGGTGGGCTTTACAGGACCCGGCAGTCAGGTTCCCAAAGACTCCTGAAGCCCTGCTCACCCCAGCCTCACACCTCACAGCACAGCTGGCCCGTGGTCTGCCCCTGCCACCTCAGACCCACGTGGCGGAGCCCCTGTCCGCTCACCTCCTGCACTCACGGGGCAGGGCTGCAGGGGGAACAGTCCTCCCAAATAGAGAATTCAAGACAGGGCAGAAACTTCCCTCTGGCAAATATAATCCCAAAGAGAGTAAAATCCCAGACTGCCCAGCCAAGCTCCTCGGCTCGCCTCCCGGAACCCAGGGAGCGAAGTACCTGGCGCTGCCGTTTCAGCTCCCCTGCACGTCTGATGACTATGGCCTGAGCACCAGGTGTGCCTGGATCAGCGCCAGGCCACGGGACAGCCAGAAGCGAGGCCAGGGCAGGGGGCCGACCAGACTGGGGGAGGAACCACAAAACCCCCTTTCTCTGTGAACCACGACTGGGGCCGCGGGACACACCCCACATTAACCCACCCCACCCAGACCCACCAGAATCTCCCGACAGGAGCCAGGAGTCTCACAGCCAGCGTCCTACCCCCAGAACGGCCACGGCAGCTGCGGCCTCAGGGTCTCCTAGGATCTGAGAAAAGCTGACGACAGGGCAGTTTTCTGGGGAGTTTGGGGTCCGGAGGGAGTGAAGGCGAGGGGGTACATGTGCACCCGCGTGCATGCATGAGCACACACGGCAACCAGAGCGATTCTGCCAGACCATGAGTTCAATCGTGTAACCGCTTCCCACTGTGCATGAAACAAAGACCCAGGTCCTTCCTGGAAGGGCCACGCCGCCCAAGCCCCGGAGAGGCACCCGCTGGCCCACTCCCCCTGTGCTGGACTTCCGCTCCTGCTGCCGGGACCCTGCTCTCCCCAGCCTCACACGGAACTCCAGGCAGCTCTTGCTGACCACCCTGACAAGGTCAAGTGCCTTGTTATCTGCTCTCTCTTAGGGGCCATATCCATCTTTCCCAGGAGCGCCTACAACTGCAATTTTATCATCCATTGGAGTGAGCGTTTGATCGAAGCCCATCACCCCCCAGAACAGAAGCCCTGTGAGTGAAGAAGTCGCGGCTCTCCTGCTGGCGAATGTCTAGCCGGCACCCAGGACGGGGTCTGAATACACAGGGGTGTCAAAGACACATTTGGTGGAGAAGTATTTGTGAATGAACACACACACACACACACACACACACACACACACACACAGTCTCCTCTCACTCTTTCCTTTCCCTCTCACCCTCCTGTGATAAAAGCTTCCCCTCTCCCCCACGACACCCCCTCCACCACCATCCTGATGGGCCCCGTCCTGGGCCCCAGCACACAGGGAGTGAACACCTGCCCCCCAGGACCCTGGAGTGGCTGGGAGGAGGCCAAGCGAGACCGGTCCCCAGAGCTCGGGCCCAAGGGAGGCTCTTCTAGGCTCTGGCTCCATAGGTGAGACTGGGAGCGGAAGGGACGCCTTGGCCCCAGACCATCAACCCCTCTCCCTTTCTCCATGAAGTCTCTACCTCCCTCCCTCCCACTGCATGGGGGGAGAGGGGGTGTCTGTGCCCTTGAACCCCAAGCCCTGCCACCTCCTAGGCTATAGCCCAGACTCCTCCCTCCAGTCCCTAGAGCCCCAGGGACAGAACCACAGGGCTCCCACTCTCCCCACCCAACCCTGGCCAGCTGGCCCTTAAAGCTGGGCCTCAGCCTGGGAGCCAAGTGCCTGCCAGGAAAGGCGTGCCTGTGTGGGCAGCCACTTTTTTCCAGAAGCCTGGCCCAGCTGGGAAGGACCTGACCGCCAAGCTGGGAAACCCAGGTGCCCAGGCCCGGCTGCCATCAGTGGAGGGCCAGAGCTGCAGTGGGGCCCCAGTGCCGTCCTTGAGAGGGGAGCTGGGGTTGGAGCCAAGGTGGACGACCAGTAGGGCAGGCAACACCAGGGCTGTCCACGTGCATGTGCGTGTGCGTGTGTGTGTGTGCACGTGGGTGTACTTGTGTGTGCCAGGAACACACTTGTAAGTAGCTGTGTGTTGGGTTAAAGTTATGAGGGGGAGTTTAGAAAGATTCTTTATTTTCCAAACTTTCTATAATCCTATGTAACTTGTAATGTAAAACTTTTTTTTTCTACAAGAAATTCATGCCTGTTGTAGAAAATTTGGAAACTGCAGAGAAGCAAAAAGAATAAAACCCAAATTCCCAGGAATCCCAACACTAACATTTGGAGGTATTTTCTTCTCCTCTCAAAAATATTCATGTATGTGTACATTTTAAAAACTAAAATTGAATCATAATAAATATCCTATTAAAAAATCTGATGTTTTTAACAGTATAGGGTGAACCAACACCATGGGAGGCCACAGTCCCCAGCAGCACTCCTTTGAAGGTCCCTCCAGGCCACTCTCCCCACAGCCCCACCCCCATCACACACACTCACACTCTCACACATGCACACTCATACACTCACACACACACTCGCTCACACACCCATATATACTCACACATACACACACACACATAACCTCACATATACTCACACATATATACTTACACATAATCTCGCACACGCACACGCACACGCACACGCGCGCACACACACACACACACACACACACACTCATTCCATCATCCTGGCAATTCCAAGGCAGGAGTCTGTCTTGCCAAACCAGAGAGGAAAATTGGGGCCCCAGGAAAAGCAGCCCCAGATGTGCACAGAGCTTATATCTGGGCGGCCCCGGGGCTCATGACCGGGTGACGCCTGCCAGGGTGGGTCTGGGGAAGGACCACTGTGACCTCACCCCGGCCCAGAGGCCAGCCTCCTCTTGCCCACTCTCTGGGAGCTCCAGGGACACCCCCCACCGTGTGGGTGGGAGTGTGATGGGGGCAGTTGAGACCCAGACGTGTTAACAGGCAAGTTCTTCGGAGCGGGTGGAGGAGGATGGAGAGTCGGGACAGGACGAGAAAGATCCCAGAGGCTCCCCTACAACTTCCCGATGAGGAGTCAGGGGATGCCCCGGGGGTTCTCCTCTCCCCACGCCCACCTCCGGCCCTGAGAGCCCGGGTGTGGCAGCCTCGGTGCTCCAGGAAGGGGGAAGGCTGGGGGAGCCATCCAGTGCTCTGCCATCCAGCCAGCTGGGAACGCTGGGAATCCTCACTGCTCCCACCTGCTTCCATTTCCAACAGTCTGGCCTCAGCCCCCTGGCCCCAGCCACACCCCACCACCATCCCCAGGCTGGAGGGTCTTGGACTGGGACGTGCCCGGGAGGAGCATCTCTTCTGGAGGCATCTGGGTAGCATGGGTCATACTTACAAAGAAGAGCAAGTTGAAGAGGAAGAGGAAGTATTTGGTGACTTTGATGCAGGATGACCCCATCCTGCTGGTCCGGGAGCTCCCTGCGGAGAAGGCAGGTCAGTCAGCGTGGGGCGGGACCTGGCTGGGGGCTGGGGAGAGGAGAGGGAATCAATGCTGGTGGGTACCCCAGACCCACCGGCCCCAGATCATCCCAGCTCACCCCCCCCAACTACCTCATGAGGTAGGTACTAAGGTCAGGTCCTGTTTCAGGGGACCCGGAGGCCCAGAGAGCTTAGATGACTGACCCAAAGCCATGCAGTAGGGTGTGGGGGGTAGGTGGCAGCTGGGGTCTGGGTCAGCGACTTCACCAGGGCTCAGCCTAGAGGAAAATTATGGAGGAGACCCTCAGGCTCCCTGAGGCCAGAAACCCCAGGAATGGCCATGGCCCTCAGGCCCCATGGGGCTAAGGGAGCCAGCACAGGCAGCTGGGGCCGAGACAGCTGGACTGGGACAGCTGTGTGGGCAGAGCTGGGCTGGGGGGTGGGGAGAAGCAGGCCACTGAGCAGAGGGAACAGAGGGCCCAAGGCATGGGCTTTATCCCTTCTTCCTCCTGCAAGGGTGCAAGGCAGTCCTAAGCCTTGTGACTCTCCCCTGTCCACACGGAGGTCCCCTCGCCCTTCTCGCATCATTTTTGCCAAGTGGGAGCCCAGCTTCGACACCTCCAGCGACCAGGGTAGGGGAGTTAAGGGGGAGATTCGGGCACAGCACGAAGCAAAGCCTCCAACAAAGCAAAAGACGGCCTGGCCACGAGCACCCCGTCACAAGTGGCATGGAAGCAACATCTGACTAAAGCCTTACGGGGAATCCAAGAGCTACGTGGGGAGATGAGACTGAACACTCCTCCAGGCTCCAGGGTCCAAGACCTGGGTCTGAGAAATGCGGGGACAGCAGTGACTCAGAACCAGGGAAGTCTGGCCTCAGCAACTCCACCTGGGGCTTCCCCCAGGCCCAGAGGGGGAGAAAACAAGGGCTTCCCCTCCGTGCCCTCCCCCCACCCCCGCCCCGTGTCGGGAGATCCAGAGATCTGAGATCCTGAACCCAGGCCTGGCCCCAGGAACTGCTGGGGATGGTCCACATGAAGGAGAGCTTTGTTTCCTCTCTCCCTTCCCAGCGCAGCGCCTGACAACCACAGGCGCTTCGTAAACGGGCGCGGAGTGAAACGGCAAGAGAGGAAGGAGTCTCTCACCAAAGGAGGCCTGTTTTTCTTTCCTATCAGGGACCTGCTTGAGTCTCTCAGCCCCAAGCAGCTTATAGATAAATCATCATTTCCCCAGAAGAACTCCAGCACAGCATTTGAGCGGGCAGCAGCGGGAACGGGACGCCGGCTGTATTCTTGTGAAATTGGAGAAGTGTTGAAACAGTCCTTTGGTAACTGATGTCCGCCAGCCGTGTTGCACAGGCAAGGGAGTTTCTCCACTCTCTGGCTCCCACATCCTCCGCTCAGGCTGGGTGTCTGAGGCAGCCTCGCTGGGCGGCGGGTGTTCAGAAAGGGGCAGTTCTTGTTCACTGTTCACAACAGTGAACACCTGGCATCCCCCTGAACAGCATCGGCTCTGGACAGCCATTGGCATGTGTCATCCCTTTAATCCTCACGACCTGCCCAGAAGGTGAGGAAGGTCTTCCTGTCCTGGGGAGCATGGGGTGGGGGGACAGCCTCAGAGAGATGAGGTAACTTGCCCGAGAAACATAGCTCGTTAGGCAGTGGTAACTCCCGAGGTCAAGATCTGTGAAGGGCTGCCTTCCGGGGAGCGGCCAAGGCTGTATAAAGGGGTCTCTGGGGATGGCTGGGATTCCATTGTCCAGGTAGGTGGTGAGCACCAAGGTCACTGCTCAAAGGAGCTCTGGTGTGTGGGCAAGGAGGCAGAGGCTGCTGGGCTGGTATCCCCCGATTCTCCGGGCAACCCCGCTGGCCTCTTGTCACTCACAAAAACTGAAGCAGGCGTAGGGCAAAGAAAGCTCTTCAGCATCCTACAAGCAAACTAAAGCTCAGAGCGGTGAAGCAGCTTGCCCAAGGCCACATGGACCAGCAAGGACAGAACCCAGTCCTCCCGGCCCCTTAGGCCGCCTCCTCCTCTCCAGGAGGCAGCTGGGTGGGTTCCGACACTAAAACAGGAGCCAGGCAGCCCCATGACTGGCAGGTGGGTTGGCCAATCAGGGCAGGCCCAGAGACTACCTGGGAATCGCCTGAGGGAAGAGAAGGGGCTGAGAATCAGAGCCCGGGGTGCGTCGCTCCAGGGCCTCTTGGCCAAGATCCAGGATACAAAGTGTTTCTGTCCCGCAAGTGTTGACATTCCCCGCTCACAGAAACAGGGAGCAGGAGATGAACACGTTCTCCATACTGGGCAGAAGCTGGGCGGTTCCACGAAGGGCTGGGAGTCAGCTCAGTCTGGGGACGTATCCAGGTTGCCCCGTGATGGGGTCTGGCATCAACCTCAGGGAACCCATAACCACCACCAAGCCCCGAGGAGACCCCAAAGTCGGATTCAGAGGGCCCGGGGTTACGCTCTAGCTCTGCCCGCCCACCCTGAGGCCTGAACCTCAGTTTCCTCATCCACAACAATAAGAATAAGGATTGGTGTAGGGCAGGGATTAGCCAGGTGGGGCCTGTGGATCAAATCCAACCCACCACCTCTATTCTGTACGGCTTGCAAGCTAAGAACAGATTTTTCATTTTTAAATAGATGGGAAAAAATAAAGACTATTTTGTAACACGGAAAATTAAAATAAATAAGTTCAGTTGTATTGGCACCCAGCTGCATTGTCCACAGCTGCTGTCACAGGCAACGGCAGCGTGGGCCGGTTATGACAAGAGGCCACTGCCCCGCAAAGCCTAAAACATTTACTGCCTGGCCCTGTATGGAAGAAGTTTGCAGGCCCCTGGGGCAGGGGATCAGATGGCACACACACAAGTGTCTGTAAAAGGTGGCAAGGATCAGGACTGCCATTAGCTCGGGATCTTGGGGGAGAACGAGCTGGGCGGCAGGAATCGAATAGACAAGGGTTCGAATTCTAGATCAGCCAACGCACAGCCACAGAGAAAGGACTCACAGGGCCTCATTTCCCAACTGAACCCCCTGTTATAAAGAAAAGTGAGATCAGCGCCTCGCACAGTCGGGGCTGGGTGAGCTGGAGCTGGGTAAGCGTCTTTATCGGCACTTGTGGAAGGAGTGAAGGGTGAGCGTTTCACTTGCTCATGAAACTAAACAAAGAGAGAGTCTCCCAATATTGTGCTTTACAGAAACACTAGAAGGTCTGCCCATGCTTTCCTGTGAGGATGTCTGGAAAGCCACAAAACAAGGGAACGAGATGCAAGTACATCTTATTTGGAAAATTCTGGAACAGGCATTGACAGCTCTGTGAGCAGTAGGAAGGAGGTGCTGATTTTATGCTATACTCTATAGCAGGTAAACTGACCATTTCTAAGCAACTCCAATTTAAATTGACCAAATATATAATTTTATGCCAAATCAGTTTATACAATGGAATTATTATGCTACTAATATTTTACTAACTCCTGCTCATCCTTTAATACAGACCTCAGACATCCACCTCCTCCAGGACACCTCCTACTCCAGCCACCCTTGTGACCACCATCAGGGCCACACGCTCCCCACCAACACATATGCTGGTTAGGAGCCCTCCCCCTCTGCTTCCTTCCAATGGCACTGGATACTAGAGCAGTTCCTGCGATGGGCTCTGGCATCAAACTGCCTGGGTTTGAATGATGTTCTGTCACCTCCTAGCTGTGTGACCTTGGACAAGTGACTTAACCTCTCTGAATCCCAACTAACTCATCTGTGAGAAGAGGAAAATAAAACCTTTTTGGCAGATTTGCCCAGAGATTAAATTAGATAATGTGGGTAAAATGCCTGGCATGGAGCAGGTTTTCAATAAGTGGAGGTTACTATTATAACTCATGATGCTGTACAGTAATTTTCTACTTACTTGCCCGTCTCCCCCGTGGACTGTGATACCTTGAGGGGAGAGACTATGTATTATTTACGAGGTCAAAGTAGGCTCCCAACAAATTTGCTGAATGAAAGACTAGATGCATGGATGGAGGAAGGGATGGAGGGAGAGAAGGAGGGATGAGTACATGGATGAAGGGATAGATGGGGGATGGAGGGATGGGTGGATGGAAGGAGGGATGAGTGGAGGGATGGTTGGGTGGATAGATGGAGAGGTGAAGGGGAGGGGAAGGAACTTCCACATAGAACACCAAGACTTTCAAGTACTCAGTCACACAAAGGGAGTCTGAGCTCCACTGCCCCTAAATCAGCTGAGACTCTGTTTTCAGCCTTCTTCTGTCTTCCCCCAAGGGGTGGGGTGGGGGATGTGTAGGGTGAGCACCCTGAGCCACCTCTGCATGCCAGGACCCACAAGCAAGGCTCCCTCGCCTTCCCCGGAGCCCCTGGGGAAGATCCCCTTCTTTAAGAGAACCTCTTGTCTGTGTTGGGGCTCTGTGAGTCCACCCCTGCAGAGTAGGAGGTTGGTTTATCCTTCACTTGAGGTTGGGTGAGGAGCCCTCCAGCCTGACCCCAGAACCTGGGTGTCCCTGAATAGCCTTGGGGAAACCAAGTGGTGTGGTGGTGCAGCCCCTCAAGTCCAGAGGTTCGTGCTCGGCGCCTGCTCTGATGGGACGTGCTGTTTGAGACCCAGCACAGGTGACTGTCCCCGGACCTCCCCGCCCCCCGCCCCGGACCTGCCTCCTCAACGGTCAAACAACAGGCTGGGACCAGAGCAGCAGCATTTTCCACAGTAGTTCTTCCAAACACAAGTCCTAGAAGACACGCCCTTAAGAACAAGAGTCTTTGCTGTCACCAAGTTTGTGGAGCGCCAATTCTCCCCGAGTCACTGTACATTAGACACTTAGTGTCTCCAAGACACCTGGCAGTAAACACCGCTGACTTAAAACCATCTTTCACTCAACAGCCTAACATCACGTGGAATACACATTAGGCCCCCGAGTGTCCCTTGGGGGCCAGGGCTCCTGGACTCTACGTGCTGCAGGATTCAAAGGAGGCGAGGAGATGCACGGCCCTTCGACCCACCAGCTGGCTCAGACCCAGCACCTGAGAGCCATGCTCGGGTCTCTTCCTCATTCCCCTCATCCCACAGCCCACATGCGTCTCCTCCAATCCACCACCTCTCCTGGCCCCATGCCTCACCTCCCCCCTGGACCAGTGCTGCTCCCTGATTGGTCACAGGCTCCACTCCTGCCCTTGTCAAGCTGTTATGCACACTGCAGGGAGGGCTCTTTGAAAAATGCTAACTAGATCTTGTCACTCCCTTGCCTGCAACCCTCCAATGGCGATGTAGCTGACACTTTGCTATAAAATCCAGACTCTTATGTGGCCAGCGGGGCCCTGCCTGGTTGGCCCTGCCCCTCCTCGGTCCTCAGCACCTCCGTCCTCCCCATCCCACCTTCATCCCTAAGGCCGCTCTTTCTTATTGTTCTGTACACCAGGCCCCTGCCCACCTGAGCGCCTTTGCCCTCACGGTTCCTCTGCCAGGAGCATCTTCCCCCAAAGCCCCCGGCTGGCTCCTTCCCTTCCTATAAGTAGACTGAGCTACTCCTCCCAGAGGCCCTACCCGAACACCTGATCTATACAGCGGGCCTCAACTCCAGCTGCGCATTAGAACCAAAAAATGCCCATGCACAGCCGCCTGTCCTTGCCCTACGCAAGTCATCAGACTCGGGTATGGGGGCTTCCCTGAGAACTGTAAGGAACAGCGGCTTTGACACCTGCGCCTGTCACATGACCCTGCTCATTGCAGTCATCCTACTGGTCCACTGGGGTATCCGGAGCCCCCATGAGAATATGGTTCCTTCAGGGGAGGGGCTGCGTCTGTCTCACTTGCCCTGTACCCCAGAGCCTAGGACAGTGCCTAGCACGTAGTAACCCCTGGATGTGTATTTGCAGGAAGAAGGAACAGAAAGGGGAGTCTGGGGAGGTCAGGAAAGGTTTCTTAGAGGAGATAAGAAAAACCAACTTTGATCCTGCAACCGGAGGCTTTTGGGCCTTAAAAATGACATCATTGGCTTGTGGGGAGGGGTTGCTTCCTCCCAGGACTGGATTTTAATCTCCTTTGGGTCAGAAAAGCCCGATAGAAGCCGTGAACCCTCTCTCTATAAAGATGCATGAAGACAGGCAGGCGCACGCTTTCATCCAGTTTCAGGGGGCCACTAACCCCGGAAAGCCAGGACTTACTTTCCCCGTCTCCCAGTTGCTCTAGAGCAGTGGCCCCCAGTCTTGGCCATACATTAGAATTATCCGGAGAGCTCTAAAACGTGCTGGTGCCTGCCCCGCCAATCCCCTGCCCCAAGCCCCTGAGATCCTGCTTTAATTGGCCTGGGGTGCAGCCTGGGCATAGGGTTTTTTTTTTTTTTAAGCTTCCCAGGGGATTCTCATCTATTGAGACCCAGCATGGCCTGGTCCCTCTGCTCTGAGTGGGATGCAGGAAGGCCTGGGGTCCCTGATGCAGCAGGTCCTGGCCGGGGAGAATCTCACATGAAGCTTCCTGGACCTCTGCTCCATCCTCCACTTCCTGAAGGCACATTCCCCGCATCCTTCATCAGAGAGCGATATCCACTGTGCAGAAGACTTTTGAGATCATTGCCTTTCTCAGAGGGGCCAGAGAAAGCAGGAGACCACAGGTCACAGAGCAAAATCAGGGCTGCACACACAGTGGAGGACCTGCAGATTCCTGGTCCAGGCTTTTCTCTTTCCATCTGCTGTCCTGCCCCAGCTCACCAGGCCTTCCGTATAGAGATTGAAGGAGAACTGGACTCAGAGTCACACAGCAGCCCTTGGTTCCCACCCCTGGATCTGCTCCATACGGGCCACGTAACCTACAGAGCTGCCTCCTTATCAGTGAATGGGGAGACTAAACCCACCCACCCCTCACAGGTGTGAAGGTGAACTGTAATCAGGCTAGCACCTAGCAGGGCTCGATCCATGCTGGCCCCCTGGCCCCCTCCTCCCTCCCACTCTCCGCCTGAAGATGCCAAATCTGCCACATCTTTCCAGCTGTGTGGCTTTGGGCAATCGCTTCACCCCTCTGCCTCAACTTTCCCACTTGTGAAATGGACTTAATAATGGGCTATGGTGAGGCTTACATGAGTTAGTATCCATAAAATGCCTGGCACCCAGTAAGTGTCAAGTAAAAGCCACCAATGACGATGACGATGATGATTATCCGGAAGTTGTTGATTTCATGACCAACAGTCTGAAGCCCTCTGGGGGCCTAGATCCAGCCTCCAGATACGTGCCCAGCCTGGAGGCTTCTGTGCCAGAGAGTAACTACTGCTGCTCTCAGGCAGCGGGGTGGGGTGAAACAGGGCAGGGCTGGGCCCCCTAAGGAAGGAGGCCTCTGCCCTCCACAGGGTGGGGGGCCCTCTGTCCCTAAGCCTCCGGGCTGTGCCTCAGGGGCCTGCCTGACACCTGGACGTCCAGCCAGTTTGGTGAGTCAGACAACTGATCCCGTGGGAGCTCAGTCAGCTTGGATAGAAAGTGGAGTGAGAAAGCCTGGCCTGGCTGTTCTACTCTGGAAACCTGCCTGTCAGCAGACACTCCACCTGCAAGCTGATTCTTGGCCACCCAGATCTGCAGTTCTCTGGACTTTGTCCCGATTGCCTGTGAAAAGAGACTGGTCACAGGTGGCTGTGTTTGTTTTCATGTGTGACAGGTGATGTGTTTCCTGAAACCCATGCTGACTCCAGGGGCTGGCTTTTTGACCTTCCTACTACCTTGTTTTTCCATCTTGGGTCTTACCTTTTCCCCTTGTTGTTAAAACAGAGAAATAAAAATAAAAAGCTGTTACCCGGGACCTCCCTGGTGGCACAGTGGTTAGGAATCTGCCTGCCAATGCAGGGGCCACGGGTTCGAGCCCTGGCCCGGGAAGATCCCACATGCCGCGGAGCAACTAAGCCCGTACGCCACAACTACTAAGCCTGCTCTCTAGAGCCCGCAAGCTACAACTACTGAGCCTGCGTGCCACAACTACTGAAGCCTGTGCACCTAGAGCCCGTGCTCCGCAACAAGAGAAGCCACCGCAATGAGAAGCCCACGCACCACAACAAACAGTAGCTCCTGCTCGCCACAACTAGAGAAAGCCAGCGCGTGCAGCAATGAAAGACCCAACACAGCCAAACATAAATTAAAAAAAAAAAAAAAAAAACTCTTACCCTGGCAACCAGAAAATCAGGAGGCCATAAAGCACGATTAGGATCTCACATTTCCTTCAAGACTTAGGTTTGCATCCCAGCTCTGCTTCCTCCTGTGTGACCTTAAGCAAGGGAGTTACTGAACCTCTCTCTGAGGCCAACATCTCATCTCTAACATGGGGATACTAGCAGGACCCCCTGTCTCGTAGGGTTGTTGGGGGACTGAGATGGGGCAAATAAAGAGCTCTGGGGGCACTGTCAGCTGCTCACAACGCAAGTGAGCAAACGCCACCACCAACAACACCATGGGGTGGAAGAAACACATCCAGATCAGACGTCCCCAGGAATCGCAGGATTTTGGAGCCCAAGGCCTCCTGTTTGTCTTACAGATGCTGAACCCAAGGAGCAATGATCCCAGGAGCCGGTGTGACAGGCTCCTGTTCTCCTGAGGACCTTAACAGCCTGAAGCTGGGACTGACCCCTGACATTTGGGGGAAGGAGGCCAGGGGTAGCAGCGGAATGCAGGCCACCAGCCACCCTGGCCAGACCATGGCTGTAGAGTGACAGCACTTTTTCATTTGTATAATGCCATTCCCACTGTCTCTCGTTTAATCTCTGTAACAACCCCCTGAGATATTACTACCCCTATTCAGCAGATGAAGAAACTGAGACTCAGGTTCAGTGACTTGCCTAAGGTCACACAAGTAAGTGGCTAAGCCCTGATTGAACTTCAGGTCTGACCTGAGACAAGAGCTCCTTTCTCTTCACCTGCTGCCAAAGTGAATTAGGTCAATGGTGGAGCCTGCCCGCTCCACCCTGCCACACCTCAGTCTGCTTGCCTGACACCCCATCTTACCCCAGTTCTGAGGCCTGACTCTTGGCTTCCGTCAGGAAGGAAAAGATCGGCCCCACCAATCCTGGCCACACTGTTCCTTCACTGGCTGATGAGGCCAACAGATGTGGTCCTTCCTTGCTTTTCTCTGAAACCCAAGCAATGAGACCAGAGGGCTTTCAGCATGAAGAAGGGGCCACTCTGACAGAGGGTGCAGTTTTGGGGAGAGCAGACACTTTGAAACTTGCAGCTTCCCCACCTGGCCCAATGCAGCCAAAGGTTCAAGTTGAGGTTGAGCCATAGTCTCTGACCTCTCCCTCTCCATGGCTCCCCTTCCTATTTTTTGCAGGCTGCTTGGGCCCCATGCAAACCCTGCTCCCTCTCAACCCCGGGTTCTAAGGCTTGTACACTCAGATTCACAGTGCTAGAAAGGCCTTGGACATCACCTACTTCCGTCTCCACTTGTAAGATGAAGAGACTGAGGCCCAGAGAGGACCACGAATCCCCACCCTTCTGGGGAGTGTATTTGTACAGGGCAGGGAGGGGACTGGTTAGAGCCGTCAGTACTTCCCAACGTGCTTCACATCATGATACACGTAGAGAAGTACACATATTTGTTCAGCGCCCTGATGTGGACAGACAACACTGGGCCTGGTCTGAGGTGACCCACCCAGAGCTCTGTTCCCA
This sequence comes from Delphinus delphis, assembly GCF_949987515.2. Classification (NCBI taxonomy): domain Eukaryota; kingdom Metazoa; phylum Chordata; class Mammalia; order Artiodactyla; family Delphinidae; genus Delphinus; species Delphinus delphis. Next base: position 95,163,676 of record NC_082690.1, on the reverse strand, counting down.
GGGCTGAGGAGATAACCAGCCATTCGGGTACATCAGTTGGGAAGCCCTAAGTTAGACAGATATTTAGGACTATATGAGAGGCTGCCCAGGAGCCCCACAGTCTAGGGGCCCTAACAAGAAGACCCAGATTCCCAGGTGGGCTCTCAGGGGTCAACTACCTTCTGAGGACCCCTCCCCAGCCCCATGGTGGGAGGGAGAATAATGGACCAGTTCATAGTATGGACTTTGAATTGAGGGAGACCTACATTCTAATCCCATTTCACAGAGCTGTGTAATCCTTGGCAAGCTGCCTACCCCACCGAGCCTCAGTGCCTTTATCTGTAAAATAGGGATATCAAGGCTTGTCCAGGAAGATGGTGGAATCGGCTTGCCAAAGCCTAGAAAGTAAGCATGACAGAGGCAGGAGTCGCTGAGAAGAGGTCACGTTGGGCAAAGAGTCCCTTCCTTACGTGGCAGGAGGAGGGTAGGCATAGAGACTCTCCCTTGAGATGTGGGACACACAAAGATTCCTACAAACTGACCCTGGAAAGTTATTGTCACCCAAGAACTTGAAATAGGTGTCAGGCAGAGGGAGGACTGATGAAATGAATGTTAATGAAAGCATCCCCATGTGAACGGCGCCTCACAGATCTTATCTTGTTTAACCGCACATCCCCCGCCATGTGGAGAGCATGGCTTCATCATCTCTGTTTTACAAGCTGGGCGTCTGGGGCTCAGGAAGGCGGTGGCGCTTGCTCCAGTCACATGGAGGACAGTGGCCGAGCTGAACTTTGTCCTCCAGACCCTCTGACTCTGGAGTCCAATGTCCTACCTGCTTTGTGATACTGCTCCTTACTGCCAAGCCTTCTCACATGGGGCCACCCAGCATCAAAGCCCATGGAATCAGAGTACCCAGGAGTGGGGCCAGGTGTCTGCAGGTGTAACAAGCACACAGGGGCTGTGGAACTCTTACCCTAGACCAGCCAGCTATGGCAGTGGTGGGTGCAGAGGGCCAGGCTGAACCACCAGGATGTGAGTGAACCCAGGCCTAACCCTCAGAGGCGACCTCAAGGGGGTCAGAACCGCTCATGGGTCAGAAGGCCTGAGGGGCTGCCCTCCCAGAGGGCTCCCAAGAGGCCATCTCTGCTCAGTTTCCATCCTGAATCAATGCAGTTCTTTGACCCCCCCCCCGCAACTCTGGCTGGGCCGGAGCTGGACACAGGAAGTGGATGGATGAAACCCATCCCTGCCCTCAGGGAGTGCTCAGTCTGGAGAAGGCAGAGACAGGAAACTAAGCAATTACACACCAGCATCATCTTAAAGCAGCACGGGGATTCTACCCAGCCTCCAGCTCTTCCTCTGTGGGACGGGATGGGCTCTTCAGAACACAGCCCTCAGTATTCGATAATAACAAAAGTCAATGTTTTTACAGTTACTATTTGCCAGAGATTGTGCTAAGCGCTTCACGTGGCTTACTTTGTCCTTGCAATGACCCTATGAGGTAAGTACTGCTTTTAACCCCATTTCACAGTTGAAGAAACTGAGACTCAGGGTGAAGGGACTTGCCCATGGTTACACAGACCACAGGGCTGGGAGTTGAACCCCAAAACCTGACCCAGAGCCCCTGAGCATTACTGTCATGCTGCACTGCCTGCAGAAATGAAGTTATAAATGATACGTAATTAAAATAACCTCACCAAGGCCCAACCTACATTAACTGGGTTTCACAACACAGCCTCCAGACCCAGCCAACTGAAGACACTCTGGGAAGGCACTAGGCATCAGGGACCAGCTCACACACCCATCCCGGGGCCTGGCCAGCTGGGCACAGGTGGCTAACAAAGGGTTACCCTCTGGGTCAGGGCTGCGGAGACGGAGGCTGGGAGCTGGGTGTGGGGAGGCTGGGAGCTGGGTGTGGGCCCTCCGCAGGGTGGCAGGGTGATTAGGGAGAAGGAGGGGGGCTCTAATCAGGGACCTCACATGGCAGCAGTCACAGCACACACCCTCCAGATCCTGGGTTCAGGAAGGAAGAGATGGGGCCCCTGAGATGCCACCTCCTCCGAGCAGCCTTCCCAGAGCATCCTCCTGCACAGACGCTCATGGAGCACCATCTGGCAGCCTCAATCATCTTGGCATGAGTAGTTAGGGTGGGCATCGGACAGATGTGGGTTCAAACCCTGGCTCTGTCTACCCATCACTGTCACTTAACTTTTCTGAGCCTCAGTTCCCTCATCTGTAAAATGGGCTAATACTTCCTACTTCCCAAGCTGTACTTCTCAGCACCTTTCTAGGCTTAAGAGCTATTCTGGCTTTGGGGACATTTGATGAGAGAGAGACAGACAGAGAGGGAGGTGAGTGAGACACAGTAAAGGCCAAGTGCTGCACACACAGGTATACACAGGTACGTTTTCTCTCATAGGTCCTGGGGGAAAACACAGAAAAGATGGAGAGCGAGGAGGGCAAGGGCAGGTCTGTAACTCCAAGAATTTGGAGGTGCAGGGTAGGGGGTAGAGGGGGTCTTCCACCTGAGACCCAGCTAGAGGCCACTCGGCCAGGGGAGGAGGGGGCACCGCAGGGCCTCTGGGCCCTCCCCACTCTGTCCTTCAGTCCCTCCGCCTCCCCAGTCTCTTCCCCTCTGTACCTGTCCCTCTCTCTGCTGGTGGCTTCCTCCAGCCTTCCCCTCTGTCCGTCCCTCCCTGTTTCTGAGACCAGCTCTCAGGCCTCTCCCTCTCATATCCTGAGGGCCTCAGAGCACCCAGGGCACTCACTCCAGACACAGGGCCCGGACTCCAGCACAGCCAATCCTCCCCGTGGCGGGCACCTGGCTCCAGCAAGGGGTGGCCTGGGGGCCCCATTTCCACAGTCAGCTGCAGGGGTCCAGGCCCTCCGGGGCTGGGAGGAAGGGCTGCACCTCCCACATGGCAGGCAGAGCCCAAGCCCCAAGTTCCCAGGCAGGGCGGCGGCCGTTTAACCCACCCGGACACCTGGCAGTTGGGGCAGGAAAGCGGGTCACAGAGGAGACCAGCACAGCCTGTCAGGGATCCCTGTCCAGGGCTCCCTGGGCCTCTTGGGTCCTCAGGGATTGCTAAGGAGCGGGGCTGGGACGGCTCCAGCTCCCCTAGACTGGGCTCAGCCAGGGTGGCCTTGGGCCTCAACACCTGCTACACCTCCAGAGATGCTCTGGCTTCAGAGGCATGGGAGACTGAAGGGGGCATTGGCTGTGAGGCAGGTAAAAAGAGAGGCAGGGGAGAGTGAGAGAGGCAGAGGCAGAGATGAGGGAAGAGAGACAGAGAATGGCAGGCAGAGAAGGACAGACAGATCCCAGGTGAAGGGAGCCTCCCGTGCAGCCAGGGCTCCAGCCCACAGACCTCAGGCCCTCTCTGGTCTCCACGGGAAGCCCCCGGGGGGGCCTGAAGCAAAAGCTCACCTGGCGCGCAGGCCTTGCTGGCCCAGGCAGGACCCCACCCTGGGAGCCAGCCCAGCTCTGCCCTGCAGCCCACCCGGGCTGTTCACCACCCTCCGCCCCCAGTCTCCAACAATGGCCCATCCCTTCCCCAGACCATTCTTCTTAGCCTTGGCCTCCCCCAGATTCTGGGAGCGCCAAGCGGTGCCTGGACAAACACACCCACCCCGTCACACACACGCACGCACGCACGCACGCGCGCGCGCGTGCACCCCTCCGGAGACTCGTAAGCAGGCTGGGTCTTTATCACCAGAAAGGTGCTGGAGCCACTCCCAGGCCCTACGGGAGCTGAGACAGGGTGAGGGACTTGACCTCAGCCCGCAGCGCCTAAGGCACAATGAGTACCCAGGTCCCACACAGCCCCATGGAATCCCCCCAACTCAAGCCCTGGGGAGGAAAGAGCAAAGCCCAGCCAGGTCCTCACTATCTCATTCCTCTCCCTTAAACCTCAACTTCCCCCCCTCAGCAATGGGGACAGTCCCTACGCCAGCCCCAGAAGCAGGGATACTGCCCCTGCAACCCTGGAGACCTAGGACTCCGCCACCCTCGCCTCCTCTCAACCCACTTCCCACTCCCAACTCCAGGGGCGTGCCTACACTGAGGGCTGGGGGACGGGGCTGAGCAGAGAGGTCGTGAGTCCCCACTGAGGGCTGTGAAAAGTCCTTTCCCCTCTCTGGGATGACAGCAATTCACTCCTACCTTACAGGGAGGAGACAGGCTTGAGGAGTCAGAATGCTCCAGCACAACAAAGGGAACCATGGTGATTATTATCACCGTGAGAAGGTTCCAGGCCATAGAGAGGTAGGAGGGGTGTGTGCAGACAGACAGAAACGGAAAGGAAAGGGGCTTGGTCCTACTGGAAGGGGTCTGTGCCCCCGGTGAGCCCCAGGGGCCAGGGGTGGGGTTCTGAGAGTTCTCAGCGCAGGGACCTTGAGTCAGGCAGGCCTTCAGGCCTGGGCCGGCTCCCTGAGCTGCACAGGAAGAAACGAGTCCAGACGGATGGTGACCCCGTACGCCAGGCCCAGAGCCAAGAGCACAGCAGCCTGATGAGCCTCCAGGTGGCCAGAGGGAAAGGGGGCTGTCTGTGTCGCAGCAGGAAAGCAGACATGGAAATGAACTGGGACTGGCCGGACTCCAGGCTCCTGCGAGGGAGCACGCAGCACTTCAGGTCACCTGGATTCCCACCCCCACTCCTCCAGCTCTCCCAGGAAGCCCTGTGTGACCCTGAGAACACAGGTCACAGGCGTATGCCCCCTCCACAGACCTGGAAACTGAGGCTCAGGAGGTACTGTGCCCAGGCTCACAACGTGAGGCTGGCAGAGCCTGTTTGGAGCTAATTCTGTCCCTCTGCCCTATCCTTCCCCTGTTATCTGCCTCGAATACCTCCCAGCTAGAGAAGATAGAGTTCAGGCCTGACACCAATGCCCAACCAGACACCCATCCCAGGGGACTGGGTGGGTGGAGGAGGAATGAAACCCAAGCTGACTGCAGGCAAGGGGAGGGAGCTGCACTTCCCGAGCACCTGGAACCCACAAGACATCAGCGGCAGGTGTTTTGCATATTGCATATCACGCCAGCCTCACAGTGGTTGGTGAGGAAGACATCTTTCTTATTTTTATAAAGAAGCCAGTGGTTAGAGAAGAGAAGTGGCTTGCTCGGGTGGGGCGGGGGGGAGGGGGGCCAAAGTATGAGTCACAGGTCTGAGGCTGACCCTGAGGGACTCAGCTGTCCCCAGCCCATGCAGACCCAGCGCCCTGAACCCTGCCAGCCTGGCAGACCCCCCAGGGCTTGGGCCCAATGGAACCACAGTCCCTGCTCTCATGGCCACCCTGGTGAGTTATCTAACCCTGTTAGCCAGTTTACTCATTGGACAGAACCCAAGACAGTTGAGTTGGCTTGGCCACAGGGAAGAAGGCGGCTAGAACTGGGTCTGGAGGGACAAGGAAGATGTAGATCAGGAGATAAGGGATGAGCTGAGGGCATTCAGGCTGAACCACAGGGCAGGGGCACTGAGGCCTGAGAGGCTGGAAAATTCTGTATCGTGTATCTGGAGGGCAGGCACAGTCCTCAGAGCAACCAGGAGCTGAGGTGGGAGGGGGACCGTGGCCAGACCCCCCTTCCCACCAGGGACCTCAAATGTCCAGGTCTGGGCAGGAACCGGTAACAGGGGCAGCCTGGACCACCCTATCTTCCTTCCCCAAGGTCTCTGGCCCAGAGTGAGGATCTCCGGCCAGCCTTTCCCGGGGTCCTGGGCCCCTGGCACCCAAGAGCCACCCCCCCAACTAAGAGCCCTGGGATCCACAATCCTGAGCTGAGAATAGAGGAGCCCAGAGTTCTCCCTCCTTACTGAGGATGCCGCTTGGGGTGACGGACCAGCCTCAGGACGGGGAGCAAAGACAACACAGATTCAAGTCCTGGCTCTATCCCCTCCTCAGCTGTAGGATCCTGGGCAGCTCACTCACAGCCTCTGTCGTGATCTGTAAAATGGGCTCAGTAATAATACCCTCCCTGCCTATTTCATAAGGTGCTGGGAGGCTTGCAGGAGTAAGTACGTGAGAGAATGTCCACTGCTAAAAGCTATAAAGCATAAGGTATCATTCTGAGGTGAATGAAGTATGATTTGAACTGGGTCTCCTAGTGGCTGGGCCAGGGTCCTCCCACTGCAAGACCCTGAGTCCCAGGGGAGCCCTGCCCCTCGGGCTGACCCTCTTTGCATGGATGGTGGTGGAGCACAGGCTGAGTCCCCCACATCCCAGTTCCTTCCGTCCAGGATCCGCTGCCACTCCAGACCAGGGGGCCCAGCCTTGGAGTTTGGAACTGAAAGCCCAGCTCTGCCTCCTTCAGCTGTGACGTTGGGCAAGTCATTTCAGCCCTGGGAGACTCAGTTCCCTCATCTGTAAATGGGGGCTGATGATAACCTCTGCTGGGGGGAGGGTGCTGCTGGGAGGATGACCTGACATCACGGCTGCAAAGTGCCCAGGGCCGGGCCTGGCACACATCAGATGCTCAACAGGTGAGCGTTCTCTCCCCTCCCTCTGCTGTGCCCACCACACAGTGCCCAGGCTCAACCAGAGAAAGTTTCTAGCCTCCCGGAAAAGTGGCCCAGAACAATAACTGGGAACATGAACTGGCTGGAGAACACTAGATCTCGGAAGAAGATCACGTTGCTGAATGGTTAGTGGGGGTAAAAAGCAGAGCAAGACCCTGGCTCAGAGATGATGGGGAACCTGCCTTCCCAGCCCCCTCACTTGGAGTCCCCCAGGGCAGGCACAGGGTTCAGGGAAGGCACCTCTGCTCCTGCATCACACCTGCATGAGGTAAGCCCAGAGAGTGTGTGTGTGTGTTGGGGGGGCGGGGGGCGGGTGGGGAATGAGATTCAGGAGGAGCAGGGAGAGGTGACAAGGCCAGGGGTCCTGTATTAGCGCTCCTGCCAGCTTTCAGAGCATCCCTGGATCTATCAGATCGCCTGTCAGAGCCTCAGTTTTCCTTTCTGTAAAATGGGGATGGTGGTAATCATCTTATCCTCTTGCACGTGGCTACTGGAGAGTGCATACTGGAGAAGGGGTGATGAAGTGGGGGTAGGGGGAAGGTGAGTTCAGATCTCACACAAGCCTTTATTAAACAAGGCAAGGTTCCTACGGGCAGCAGCCCCAGGAGCTGAAATTCACTACACAGCCTCCCCTGCCCCAATCCACTACTCCATTGGTTCTCAAAGTGTGGTCCCACACCCAGAGCAGCAGCATCTCCTGGGAACATGTTAGCAACACACATTCGTAGGCTGCGCCCCAGACCAATGGAACCAGAAACTCTGGGGGTATGATCTGTGCTTTAACAAACCCTCCAGGAGACTCTGAGGTATATCAGGGTTTGAGAACCACTGCGCCAGCCCATGACCCCCCCAGCCCTACTCCAGAGAAACCTCCTCCTACCGACTCATCTCACTTTCCCTGGCTCCCAGAAGGCTGTTGGGGAGGAAGGAGTCACCATGGAGAGAGGTCATTAAAGAGTAAAGATCCCATAATTAGTTAATGACACCGCAGGCTCCCGGAGAGGAGGAGGGTCCAAAGTCAGACTACAGTGGAGGAGGAACAGCTCCTCCACATCTGTCTTTCTCTTTCTGTCTGACTCCTGTGCACCCACACACGCCCCGAGAGCCTGCCCCCTTCCCTCCGTGAGCTTGCTAATCAGCACAGGGGGACGGACAGTGCCTCTCGCCCCAGGAGAGCTGGAGCGACATGTGCGGGTACACGCTGGTGCGTATCAGGGAAAGAGCTTTCTCCCAAGAATCTGGTCCTTGGACCTTGAGTTTAAAAACCATCTGATGAGACAGCCACTTCGAAGAATTCAGTCTGTGAAGATCATTAAAGTTGAGAACAAAACAGACGTACGGACCAGCTGGTCACTATAGCAATGTGGGTACTAATGAAAAATTCTAAACAGCCTAAGTGTGCAACAGCAGGGGAATGCTTAACTGGGTCACGGCAGATCCACGTGGTATGATACTAGGGAGCCGGGAAACACGCTGTGGAAGAATATTGAATAACGTGGAAAAATCCTCCCTCTACAATGTCAACCTAAAAGTGGCAGCACAGGAAGTGGTTCATAGGGTATGATCCCAATCGTGTGTGTGTGTGTGTGTGTGTGTGTGTGTGTGTGTGTGTGTTTGTGTGAACACCAAACTGTTCGCAGGACATCTCTGAGCGGTTATTTCCTCCTTTGCATCTGTTCTTCACCCTCCAACTTTTCCCACAAAACTATGTCTTCAATGGGCCTTTTTTTAAAGGGTCCATTGGTTCAGGTAGAGATGAAGCCTTTTTAAAAAAGTTGACAGAAATGGATCGGGATTGACATACACACACTACAATGTATAAAATAGATAGCTCGCAGGAACCTACTGTATTGCACAGGGAACAGTGCTCAACACTCTGTAATGACCAAAATGGGGAAAGAATCTAAAAAAGAGTGGGTATATGTATAACTGATTCACTAACACAACATTGTAAATCAACTATGCTCCAATAAAAATTAGCAAAATAAACAACAACAAAAAGTTGACATAAATGTCTCTTTCTGGCCTGAGGGTGGGGCGGGGCGCTACAAGGGAGGTCTGGTTACCCTCCCCCACACCCAGAGAGCCTTCGTACTCCACATGTTCCCCAAGTGGTCCCCAAAGCATGATCAGGACCAACAAGTCAAGGGAGAGTGGGTTTGTTCAAATTCTACACAATATTTTTTAAGAGTCAGATATGCCCAGACATGAAAGGTAGTGAGCTCTCCAAGCCTTGAGATGTGCGAGCAAAGGCTGAATGTTGTCCGTGGGATCGGACTGAGTAGGTAGGTTGACTCAATGAACTATAATGCTGCTCACAAGACTACGATCTTGTGACGCGAGTCACGAGCCTCCATCTTTGCCCTCATGCTAAGTCAAAAGCACCCAGGTTGAGGCTGGGCTCAGACTGTCTTATAGAGGACCAGGCCCATAGAGGCCTAAGGCCCTCCTGACCCCCAGATCTCCAAACAGCCCTGGAAAGCTCCTTTACTCCAGACCGGGGACCTCGGTCTTTGGGGAGGAGGACTCTGTCATTTCCTCAAAGGGGTGGAAGGCGCAGCGTTCGTTCATCACTATCACCCTCATCAACCTCTGGCTTGTATGGAAGGAGTTTTACGTGCTGGGCCCACCACTAAGCATGTTACCCAGAGCCATTATCTCATTTAATCCTCACCGAAACTGGTGAGAGAGGGGATCAGAGGGGCATTTGAGAGCCCCTGAATGACACAGCCTCCTGCCGCAGTTACTCCTCTGCTGTGAGTTCAGAGAGGTCAAAGCGTCAGGGAGGTGACTTGCCTACGTGACCGTCAGTGACCCAGGGCCTAGCTAGCCACCCACTCATTTGCGGTGGGATCTCAGACAAATCTGTCATCCCCCAGCCCCACTGAGTTTCTATTTCCTTTATAAATGAGGACGTCTCATCATGTCCCGTTGCAACAACATTCTAATGTTCCATATCCTAAGACAGTGGGTGGGAGAGTAATTTTCCAACTTCAGTAGTAGAATTACTCATTGCTACCATTATTGTTAGCAACGTCAAATTAACATTGAGTGTTTGCCTACCAGGCATCGCTGGAAGCGCCTTGTACTTATGAGGAGGAACACATATTTCTCTCTCCACTTGTTTCCCTGAGGAGGGACCTCTACAGGGAGAACACCTCTGGCCTCGCTCCACCCACTTCTTCACTTCAGGCCAGGACCCCAGCAGTGGGTTATCTGATTGGTTCATCTGGGAGACGTACTGGGCACGCTCGGCGGCTGCCCGCAGGCAGCGTCCATTCCGGGCTGCTCCTCTGGGAGCAGGGAGGCTGGCCCCTGTTCAGAGTTGCCTGTGACCGGACCGGAACTCTGCCAGTTCCAGGGCAGACGGTTAGCCAGTCCTCTGGGGACTGGATCTAAAGCCACGTTCTCGGGGCTTCCTTTGGAGCTCCATCTTTGTCGACTGTTCTTTTCACTTGGTTCCAAATTCAGAAGAAGAGGGCTTCCCTCGCAACTTAAACAAGTGTGAAGCTCCTTTAACCTTCACAGCACCGCTCTGAGTTACGTATTATTATTATCCCCATTTTACGCGTGAAGAAAGCAAGCCCGTCGGCGTCAAGGATTGTTGAAAAGCTTTCTAAACACCAGGCGGCACTTGGGGTGTGTCCACCACAATGGAACTAGGATTATGATCCCATTCAGAATCTGACTCTTGTCTCCCTCCAAAGACACTCCCTCAGTCTTCTGAGGCTTGACAAATTGACATTCACTTCAAACCAACACCCGACCCCCTTTTGAAATAAATATGATTTGTTAACAACAACAAGAACTTCAATATGATCCCACGTTCGTATAATGCATTTTTGTTTAAATATTTATAGTACGTTTTTTGATAGCTTTATTGTATAAGTGTGTTCTTTCTTTCTTTCTGGAGCATAAAAATAATATGGGCTTACTGCAGAAGATTCAGAAAATGGGGAAAAGTAAAAAAAAAAAAGTCTGTAATATGATCTAGATAATCCCATTATGTGTATACTTAAATGTTTCACCTACTTTTTAGCCTTGTTGAGTGCCATTGTGGGGAGCTGCCCTGTCGTTCTGTGTCTGCAGTACCTCTGTGACAGTGTGGACACCTGCCCACCTACTGTGGCTGTCTCAGGGCAGGAGAACAGGCTGGGCACCCAGAAGTCCTTTCCCTGAATAAAACCCTGCAGCTCCGCACTGTGATATCACATGTGTCTGTCTCACAATAGCCAAGTGCAGCAAATGCAGGATAATAGAGTTTTGCAGCCCAAAAAGGGCTGCAACTTGCCCAAGGTCACATGGCAAGTAAAGGATGAGCTGGGATCAGAACCCAGGGCTCCAAATTCCCAGACTCAAGCCATTCACCAAAGACTGCCCCCAAAGACTTAAATCCTGCTTCCTATTAATAACAGCAACGCTATCCAAAACATCTGGTCCATATAAAGCACTATGTGCCAGGCACGTCTCACAAATGCTTCACGTACGCTGATTCATATCATTTTCAAACAACCCTATGAAGTAAGTGTTATAACCAACTCCATGTTAGATGCTGAAACTGATGTACACAGGGGTTAAGACACTTGCCTAAGGTCTCACCCAGAAGGTAAAGAGCAGAGGCAGAAATGAGCATCCCTGGGCACTTTGATTCCAGAGTCCACGACATTGCCTATGGTTCGTCCTCCACTCTCCTGGGCCAGGGCCAGCTGGACCCCAGGCAGGCTTCTGGAGCATTTCTGCCTGAGGAGTAAGCAAACTGGCCTAGGAGGTCACTCCCCTGGAGCAGCCCACTCTGCAATGTCACAGCAGAGCCAGGAGCCGAACCCAGGCTTCCTAATGCCCAGCTTCCGGCACTTCGTCCACTTTTCTGCATGGGTCCTATGAGCCTAGGTCCAGAATCTTCAGGAACTCCCACCCCAGATCACCTCTTGACACAGAAGGGAAAGTCAGGGGTGGGGCCCAAAGAAAGGCAGAAGCTCCCACTTCCAGGAAAGAAGCCAGAGGAGAGAGTGGCGGGGCCCCCCAGAGCTGCCCACCTGGTGGTCTCCAGGGATAATGTCAGGGGTGGGCCTTCTGGAGGGCATCCTCCCATCCCCCAGCCCTGCGCCCACGCCTCACGGGGCAGGAACACCTTCCACAAATAACTGCTGACTTGAACGTGCCTTTTCTGGCTGAGTCGGGCTTCACTAAGGGCCAGAGTGGCTCCCACAAGGCTGGGGCTGGAGGAAGTTGGGCTCTTCCCCTCTCAGGAGGGGAAAGGCTGGGCCTCATGAGGGAAGCCAGAGCCCGGGCCGAAGAAATCCCAGGCCAGCCACACCATTCCCACCTCCCTGGACCCCGGTTGCAGGCACGGGACGGGCAGGCCTGAAGGGCAAGGCAGGGGCATCTAGACCCTGCTTCCCAGCTCCGCCTTTGCCAAAAGGAGCCACCGAGGATCTGGCTCTGAACTGGGTCCTACTGGGCCACCCTGAGGAGAATCACTTATTCATTCAACCAACATTTCCTGCGTGCCCGCTGTGGGCCAGGCCTTGTACCAGGAGTCAGGACACAGAGATGGATGGGGCAGTCCCTGGCTGGGAGGGTTCACAGAGATACTCCATATGCCACCAAACAGCAGCAAAGAGGCAAGTTCTCTGTGTAGGCAAGCGCAGAGGAAAGAGGGGAAGGGAAAGGAGGGGGTTTGGAGAAAGTCTGCCACTGACGTTCAGACCTACTTCCCCTCAGGAAGCTCAGAGTCACGGTGGGGAGACCCAGCCACCCCCAGGAAGAGCACCACGCAGGTGGAAATGACTGGTGTCTTGGAGCACGTACACACATGCTGGAGAGGCACAGAGGGCCCATACGGAAGGCTGGTGCTCTGGGGAATGTCTCTGGGGGCCTGAGAAGCAGCCTAGTATAAGCCTTGAAGACTGGCCAGGTGAAGAAAACAAGGGCAGCAGCAGCTCTCATTCATGGAGGATACACCATGTGTAGGTAGAAAATTGCAAAGCGCTTCACATGCACTTTTTTTTTTTTTTTTTTTTTGCAGTACGCGGGCCTCTCACTGTTGTGCCCTCTCCCGTTGCAGAGCACAGGCTCCGGATGCGCAGGCTCAGCGGCCATGGCTCATGGGCCCAGCCGCTCCGCAGCATGTGGGATCTTCCTGGACCGGGGCACGAACCCGTGTCTCCTGCATCGGCAGGCGGACCCCCAACCACTGTGCCACCAGGGAAGCCCCAACACATGCACTTTTTTGTTTTACCCTCACGTCACCCTATGAAGTAGTTACCATTATTATCCCCAATTTAGAGATTCAGAAACTGAGGCTCAGAAAGGGTCAAGTAGCTAGGAATGGTCAGGGCCAAGATTTTGCTCCAAGTCCAACTCTTCACCACCATGCTGTACCATCTCCCTAATCTGCGGACAGGCAGAAGGTAGACAAGGGTGCTTCAGGTGGGGGGCAGGCAAGGTTAGGAGGTGGAATTGTCCAGTTCCACTTTGTATTGAGACCCTGTGTTGTATGTGTGTGTGTGTGTGTGTGTGTGTGTGTGTGTGTGTGTGTGGTGTGTGTGCACTCACATGTGCCCTACTTTACAAACCACAGAGTCCAGGTTACAGAATCCCCTGAGAGCCAAGTAAAGAATAGGCCATTAGCAGAGGAGGGAAGGAAAGCCCAGAGAGGAGAAGGAACTCATGAAAGGTCACACAGCCTGTAAACAGAAGAGCTGGAACTAACTCTAAGAACCAGAAGACAGGCCTCTTCCCTCACCTCAGCTGCGTCTCCATGTCAGCACAGAGTGAATCAGCTGCTGACAGGAAAACCACAGTGTAGGGGGAACCCCAGGGGTGAGTCAGGAACCAGACAGCCCCCAGACACCAGCGGGGCCGTCACAGAGGCCCTGGGCCTGTGGCTGGCCTCCTCACAGGCAGCATCAGGGGCCGAAGGGAAGAGGGAAGCAAGTGTAGCATGGAGCTCGGCCAATGTTTACCTCCAGGCTTCCCTCCCGGCCCCTCAGATCCAGGCTTAGAGGAGGGGAAGCCGGTGGGCAGGGCAGTTCCTGCTGAGATTAAACCGGACCCCCAACCCTGGCCCCGGCCTGTCGCACACAGGGGCCCAGGCTCTTCCCTCCCGCCCGCCTCTCACACAGCCAACTCCTGACTGTTTGATTCTTCCGTGAAATCATAACCGCCCCCTGAGTTTCCCGTGGGGTGGAGGAAGTGGGTTTAAAGAATTGGAGCAGGGGGTCAAAGCTGAGCCCAAACCAGGGGGTGTCCGCTGGCCCCAGATGCTCGAAATCGAAAGGAAGGCTCGGGGCTTGGGGCTGCTCTGCCCTGGGCCAGGAGGGGCTGTCTGGTCCTCAGGGTGAACAGGGGCTGCATCCCCAGGGTTGGAGGGTAAGAGAAGGGGGTGAGGCGCTTCCAGGAAGTGGTTCAAAAGTCTGAGGCCATAGAGAGAGGGGACTGCCCCACATTGCAGAAACTTCAGAGGAGCCCTGGAGGAACCCAAAATCCACCCCCCTGCCGCATGTGGGAACTTTGTGATCCCGCTGGCTAACCTCTCACCCTGGCCTTCCCTGGGCTGGGACTGAGAGGGAAGAGCTGCAGGTACCTCTTTCCAGCCGCCCTGCTCTCCCGCCCCCCCAGCCCCTGCTGACTGGCTCAAGTTCCCTTCACTTGGCCCAGAGGCCTCCCCTTCATGGGCAAACACAGAGCCTTCTTGGGCGGCTCCCTCTCTATCACTCTGTAGCACTTGTCACCCTCCCCAGTGCCTTTACCCACCCAATCCAGCCACCTTCTTGAGCACCCGCTATGCACCAGGGTCTAGGCTCCATGGGGGATCGAAAGAAACAAAGGGCACCCACTGGGACACTTGCTCCCCCTCCCCTCCAACAGTGTCTTTCCTATCCCCCAGCTGCAGACATCCCCAAAGCCCCCCAGGCCCCTGCTTCTCCATCATCACAGCCATCGGTTCGTTATCCCTTGACCACTGGGTCCTGCACCCCAGAGCATCTGGCAAGACTATCTTTCCAAAAGTGCCACCCTGACTATGTCACTCCCCTGCTCAGAAACCTTCAGCGGCCCTCACTTTCTACAAATCAAATCCAAACATCTCACCTTGGCATTCAAGGTCCTCTACAAGTTGATCCAACCGACCATTCCCCCTTCGCATCCCTGCACAGTCCCAGCTCTTCAGCCAGACTGATCAATCTAGCAGTTTCCTAAAAATCCCCGGAACCCTCTGGTTCCCTTTCCCATCGGATCTGAACCCTGGTCTTGGTGGTTGTAAAAGTACCGAGCTGTGCTCATAGTGTCTGCTATATAGTATGTGGGCTACTTTCAAACAAGGTTGAAAAAAAAAAAAATCCCCTGAACACACTGACCTCCTTGCCTTCCCCTCGGCAACCTCCTCTTCCCAAAACACTATATTTGCTGTGGCTACCGAAACCTTTGCAATCTTTAGGGCCCACCCAAAACTCCACTTCCTCCATGAAGCTTTCCTAAAGATCCCTCTGACCCTTCATCTATCTCCTATCACAGTCCCCTTGTCTAAGTTCCTCACCACATGGTAAGCAACTAAGGATGGGGTCAGTGTGTCATCGTCCGTCATTCATCACATGGGGTGGAGGGGTGGTAGGAGGACTTTCCAGTAGATGTTTACTAAGCACTGTTTGAAATGAACATCTCCTCCCTGCCCCCCTCACAGGCAACACCTACTGACCCCTCTCCCTCCCCACCAGACCAAACTCTAATCTTAAGCCACTCAAATGCTTGGAGAGGGGAGTCTGGGGCCCCAAGTTGATCCAAGCCCAACCAGGACTTGGGATCCCAGGCAGAAAGTCCTGTTCAAGTCTCACTACCTCCCTTTCTCCCGTGTCTCACCTGCCCTGAGCACCACCCTCCCATACATACACAAGCTGTTTCCTCCACATAGCACAGCCCTCAGTCAAACACTGTCCCATAGTGTTTTCCAGCTGGTTCCACAGTGTAGGGCTCATCTCCCCAGGAGATGCAGGGAGCCAGCCACCTTCAGTGCCCAACCCTGATCAAACAGATACAAGGTGCCCACACTGGCCCTCACCTCCACCCTGAGCCAAGCATGCAATGGAAGAGCTGGATTCTGGCCACCAGACCAGTACAAACCCATGAGACCTCATCTGGCCTTGAGCTCTGGGTGTGAGTTATCCTCTCCAGCAGAGGCATGGTGGGGATGGGGACCTCACTGTCAGCAACTCAAAATGAGGGCAGAACCCAGAGGCTAGTTCACCTCTGTATCACCTAGCTCCATCTAATATATAGTAGGTGCTAAGTAAACATTTGGAGGTTTATTTAACGGGACACCTAACAACTGCAAGCAATATTACTGAAAACTCAGCTACTCTTTGGTCCAGATGACACATTCCCCAACCCCAAAACGGACAAAGTGATGCTGGTGGCAGGTGGCAAGTTTTGGCTCTCACAAGGTCAAGAGGAGCTGCAGCCAGCCCTCCAAAAACAGTCTCATTCCCAGGCAGGAAGCCAGTCTATCACCTGCCCATCCACATCAGAGCAGCTGTCATACAATGAGGCCTCACTGGGTGCCTGGCGCCTTGCTAAGCACTATATACACATTATTCTATTAAGTCCTCACTACTACCGTTGAGTACCATCACTACCCCCATTTAACAGATGAGGAAACTGAAGTTTGAAGGGGGAGTGGAATCCAAATTTGGTCCCAAGTCCTTGACCACTGAACTAGGCTGCCCAACTACTATGGCCTGGCACAGAGCACCTACCGCCACCAGGGACAGAAACCTCCAGCCCAAGGAAGGGACCCTGGGCATGCAGCAAGAGCCCCGGCTCTGGGCTTGACTCTGGGCCCAATGTTTGCGGGGTTTTCCCTTGTCTTCCCCACTCACCCGGATAAGAACTTGTCCCCTAGTTTCCGCCAGGGGCCTCCCAAGCCAGCTCACTTGGAAAAGCCCTGGGAGGGGGACAAATGCCCTGCTGAGTTTCCCACCCCAAGTCTTACTAGGCTCTCAGAGCTGGGGGGAAGGGGAGGCTGAAACCTCCCTGACTTGGGCACCCCCCCCACCCCCCACCCCCGGCTCTGCCCCCGGTTCCCAGGCCTGTGGGTTCAAGTCCCATGCGAGGAACTAGTGTGACCTTTAAAGCAATTCGCTTCACGCTCGCAGAGAGTTCACTTTGCTCAGTGTCACTCTGCAGGGAGACAAACCGTAGTCTGGGCAACGCAATCCGAATACCTGTTGAGTCCGCTCTCACCTGCCAGCCTCACCTTCCGGGGTTTCAGTAAGAAAGGGCAGTAAGAACACGGAGTCCACCTAGTCCAACCTCCTCCTTTTACTGGAACCCGAGAGGTCCTGGGCAAGGTCGGGGGACGCGCCCGGGCTCACACAGCTGGAGCACGGAGGAGCCGGAGAACTGGGGGTCAGAACTTGGGAACTTAATTAAGCTCCTTCTCACCCACCAGCTGCCTTCTTGGCCCGACCTGTCACTTGTTGCGAGAAAACTGCCCGAGCGGCCTCTGGAAGTGGGGACGAAAACTAACTTTGCTCGTGGTTGCCGGCAGGCCTCCCCCGACCCCCTTCTCACCTGCTGGCTCTGCTTTTTGCTCCGCGCTGCAAGCCTGGCGTCGCCCGCTCGCGCCCCAGTCAGCGTCCGACTGCGCAGCCCTGGGTTCAGTAGCTCGATCGTCCCCCTCCCGGCAGTCTTCGGGGAACGCAGAGGCTTCGGCCAGGCCCCGCCCTCCGGAGGCCACGCCCCAGACACACCCCCTCGGCCTCCGGACTTGGGCCCGCCAGCCCCGCCCCAAGACCCTGCAGGAATGTTGACTGGCTTCCAGCCGGATCGGGCTCTGTCCGCTACGGCCTCCCTGCTCTAACCGGCCAGCCCCGGCCCGGGTCCTGCGGGGGATGGAGCTACGCCCCTCGCCCCGCCCCGCTACGACCCAACTTCACCCTGTGGATGGGGCCGTCCCTGGGCCTGCCTCCTCGGCCGGGTCTTCTGCGCCCCTCCAGGCCCCGGGCCCTGCCCGGATAAAGCCTCGTCTGGGTGGGCATGAGCCTCAGCCCTGCCGGGTGGGAAACCTCACTCCCAGCGCTTCCTAACGGTCCCGCCCCTCCTCGGCCTCCCTCAGCCTTCCCACGCTCCTCCCAGGCCGCTGGCCACTTCCCTAGGCCCTCCCACCACCCCCGCCTCCGACTCCCTCTCCTCCGGGCTTATCCCCGCCCCCGGCCCTCCTAGCTTGAGGCCTCTCCCCAGGAACGCCCCTTCCTCGCTTCACCGCCTCCCCAATCTTGCCCTGCCCTGCACTGGCAACCCTACCCGAGGCAGGCAGGCCTCCGGATCCCCACGCTGGCATTCCGGGGCGGGTGTATCCGGGTGCAACCGGGGAACGGCGTGGGAGCGGTTTGCGTTCCAAGTCCGGGCCTCTACCAGGAGGTGGCTTGGGCCCAGGCACTTTTTGAAAATACTAACAGCTACCACTGATTGAACTTTCGTCAGGGGCCAGGCTGTGTGCCAAGCTGTGGCTTAGAAACGTACTTTAAAAGTACTGGCCGTTGAGTTTGCACAACTCTGTGCAGATGTTGCGCCCATGTTGCCAATGAGCAACTTGAGGCTTAGAGAAGGGAAGTCACGGCCCCTGAGTCTCACAAGGCTGGTGAGCAGGACCCAGTCCCAGGCCGTGAATCACAAGGCCTGATGCTGCACCAGCCTGCCTGGACTGGCCCCTGGAGGAGTAGCCCGGACCAGCCGTCTGCTGAGGCAGTGCTAGCAGGCTGCCAGAGGTAAGGGAGAAGGCATGGGGTGATGAGCTGGGGGGCAGCAGGGGCTGCTGGTCCATCCCTGAGAAGCTGGCTTTCTCCCTCGAGAAGTGGCTCAGAATTAAGATGGGCTGCAAAAGATCTCCGGATGGCTGTGGTACCCCCACCTGCATCCCAGCCCTCCACACACCCAGACCCCAGGGACCAGCCTCAGGTCCCTGGGTTATGACCAGAGCCATTGAGCTGTGCAGCTGACAAAGCTCTTTCACTCCCATTATCTCACTGGCATTTCACAAGGACGTCATTGTGGGGAAGGTCTGATTGTGCCGGTCTTGCATGGGTGGAGCAGGGCGGGGAGCTGGATCCCCGCCCAGCACGGTGGTTCCCGAAGCAGGTCCTTGGACCCGCAGCAGCAGCAGCATCTGGAAACTTGTTAGGAATGTGTGTTGGGGGCCCCATCCCAGATCTACTGAGTAAGAAACTCTGGGGGATGAGCCTAGCAGTTCGCTTTATCAAGGCTTCAAGGTGATTCTGAATCACACTTCAGTTTGAGAACCACTGTTTAGCATAAAGGTGAAGAAGTCAGGGTGCTCTGAGAATCACACAGACCAAGTAGCCTCCTGGGAGCCTTGTGACCCAAGGCGAGGCAAGGAAGGTACTTAACGCCTCTAGACTGAGCCCTTAAAAGGGATATCATGGGGCTTCCCTGGTGGCGCAGTGGTTGAGAGTCCGCCTGACGATGCGGGGGACGCGGGTTCGTACCCCGGTCCGGGAAGATCCCACGTGCCGCAGAGCGGCTAGGCCCGTGAACCACGGCCGCTGAGCCTGCGCATCCGCAGCCTGTGCTCCGCAACGGGAGAGGCCGCGGCGGTGAGAGGCCCGCGTACCGCAAAAAAAAAAAAAAGATGTCTTGATAATAAAAATAATAGCAATCTCGAGGGTGGCTGTTGAGGCTTAAATGTGGAAGTGCTCGTGAAGTGTTTCTCCACTCTTGCACACTGTGCATGCTCAGTAAATAAATGTTTTCTTTCCAGTAAAAAGTCCCTTTCATAGAATCTCCACACCAAGCCGGAGGAGTGGGGCTGGGGAGTTCTTTAAGCCCAGAAGTGTCCCATACTGTTGCCCTTCCTACAGAAGGACACCATCTTTCCTGCAAGGGGCCAAGAGCCTAAAAAACTCTAGATGATGTCGATGCTACGGGTCCAGAGACCATACTTCGGGAACCACAGTGCTATTCTGTCTTGGCCTGGACTCCAACTCCCACCCTAACCAATCCGTGCAAAATGGGCATGAAATACCTTCCCCTCCTACCTTGCTCCGGGTCCCCTCCCCTCAAGCTGGGGGTGTTGGTGATGGTGATTGGCAGGTGGCAAAACAGCTGGATTCCATCAGCAATGCCCCCCTTCCCCCAGGCAGGCATTAGATCACATGAGTCCCTTCTGCCACCCCTTCCTGTCTGTCACTCCAGATTAGAGATGGAGGCAGCTGGGGCAACATGGAGGGCAGTCTGCAGGCAGCTTCTGGAATCTCTGCCAGACTCTCCCACCATCCTTTGCAGCCCATAGAAGAGGGTTTCCCATAGGAGTTACAGCCTGGGGCACTGGTCCTGTACCACAGAGCTACTCTGAAATGTTGATAGCGAAAACCGAGGCCCACATATATATCTAAACATTTAACAGACTGTAAAATAAAATATGTCTATTCTCCTGCCTTGAGAAATATTCTTTATAATGACCAAGGAGGCCATGTTGAAATTTAGAATCCTCGTACTCTTTGTAATTCTATGCAGGGACATGGTGGGTGTCGGGGTGAGTCAGCCCTGACACTAGTCTTCAGCACACCCGTCCTAATTCTCTTCCTAGCACCATCTGTGTCCTGTGTCACAAGTAGCCTAGGACTCAGGCCTGTGAACACCTCCGCTCACATGCCCAAACTCTGTCCACACACCTTGCCTATAGCTACCACTCAAGTCACCCCTCTAGGGGTGCACACGGGGCCATGTTGTACCCTCAGACGGATGGACCTGGAGAAGTCGCTTGTGTAAAAGCCCTAAAACTGGGCTTGGGCCGTTTCGGCAGAGATTTCTAGGTTTTTAGATACCTGAAGCATGATGGAGGAGGAGGGTGGGGTGCAGGCTTTGGGTGGACACAGGTGGATTTCCTGTCCAGGTCTGTGGGTGGCGCTTTGTCTTCCCAGCACCCAGCCAAATGCTGGGCACACATTGGGAGCTTAACGGACAGTCAATGAATAGATGTGTGTCTCAGTTATTTACTGAAATGTCAAATTGGGTTGGTTTTTCAGCATTTCCTCTCTTCCAGCGGGAGTCAGGCTTCACCGTGACTTACCTCGGTCACTTTTCTAGGCAGAGAGCACAGCCACCTCTAGTGAGAGATTACTTCCATCTTTTGGGAAATTCTCCAGTCCATTCCAGAGGTGAAACCAGGAGTTTTGGAGGCAGGAAAAGGGGCAAGAAGAACCACTCTAGGGAGTTCCCTGGTTGCCTAGTGGTTAGGGTTACAGGATTTCACTGTTGTGGCCTGGGTTCAATCGCTGGTCGGGGAACTGACATCCCTCAAGCCACATGGCATGGCCAAAAAATGTCAAATGGCCAACCTGGAGGGAGGGGAGATGGTGGTTATAAGACCTCAAAAGGGTATGGCCATGGGGTTCCTAGCCTCCCAAAGATGCTCCACCCCAAAGGTGGCAAAGCAGGAGATCTGAAGGTCCTTGTGGACAAGAACATGGGTGTCAGGGTCTCATCGGTGTCTGGGCCTAGGAAAAGCCCCAAGGCTCTTGTACAGCTCTGGGAGGAAAGAGGAGGAGAGGGATGGGGGAGAGTGGTGCATCTGTTTCCTATTGTTAGGTAACAAACCACCCAGTCATTTATTTAGCCCATAAATCTGTCATTTGAGGTACGTTCAGTGGGGGAAGGCTTATCTCTCTGCTCTAGACAATATCAGCTGATTCAGCTGGAGGTTGAGGATCCACTTTCTTTTTTTTTTTTTTTTTTTTTGCGGTACGCGGGCCTCTCACTGTTGTGGCCCCTCCCGTTGCGGAGCACAGGCTCCGGACGCGCAGGCTCAGCGGCCATGGCTCAGGGGCCCAGCCGCTCCGCGGCATGTGGGATCTTCCCGGACCGGGGCGCGAACCCGTGTCCCCTGCAGCGGCAGGCGGACTCTCAACCACTGCGCCACCAGGGAAGCCCGAGGATCCACTTTCAAGATGGTGCACTCACTCAGCTGGCTAGCAAGTTGGTGCTGGCTGTCAGCTGGAGCTCAGCTAGAGCTGGCGCCCAAGGCCTCAGTTCCTCTCGATGAGGCCTCTCGGCAGGCTGCTGGGGCCTCTTCACAGCAAGATGGCTGGGTTTCAAGAGCTAACAGAGAACAAGATAGAAGCATATGGCAGTTTATGGCGTTTTATGACCTAGCCTCAGAAATCATGTAGTATCACTTCCTTTGTATTCTATGAGCGGAGGCAATTACGAAAGCCCACCTGGTTCAAGGGGAGGGGACATAGTCTCCTTCTCTCGATGAGGGGTGGCAAAGTTCTAGAAGCACTTGCAGGGCAGACAATATAGTTGCAGATATTCTAGTTGGTGGGAAACTCAATCTGGAAAACACAGTCTGTCCCAAGTGGGACCTCGGAATGACTGGAGTAGATATTCCTCTGGTGGGAACTGAGAGTCTGAATTCAGCTGATTTAAAGAAAAAGGGGCCCAATATTTTCTTACACAACCATTTGTGCACAAATGAATCAGAGGTCTGGCAGCAGACGCTTAGTCCTGAGTGTTTAGGTTACTTAGGACCATCCTTCTTCAGAGAGTACTCAGAACAGATTGAGCACCTCCCTCCCTTCGACCTGCATGGTTTCCTTAACATTATAAACTTAAATAGCACCCCTGGATCCTCATCACAACGACCCTAGGAGGTACGTACTATTACGATGCCCATTTCCAAGATGTGGGGATGGAGGCATTGAGAAGGTAAGTAACCAGCTCAAGGTCCTACAACTAGTAAGTGACAGAGGAAAGAGAAGTAATAGTTTATAGCCAACTTAGTTTTCGGTTGCAGAAATTGACCGTAACAGGAAAAGCCCAAGTTGCATAGGACCTAGGTACCCAGATTCTGACCACCAACACTAAGCCATGTGGTCTATTCCTAAAGGCTCACACTGCATCAAAGAGCACCCCCCAGGGCCTTGAAAGGACCCTGCTTCCCGCCTGAGAAGCAGAAAGAATGCTGGTCCCGGACGCTGGACATAAATCTGCTCTATACTCTGTCCTCTTGCTGGGTCTTGGGCCAGGAAATGGTTGATAGCAATTTATCAAGCCTGAGTCTATTGCTAAGCACAGTAACTCCTGCATTTGAATGGGTTCAACAGGGCCAGGGCCTTTCTTCTCCAAAGAGCTGGATGGGGATCTAAACTCTGAGCCCCTTAGAGCTGGGTTGTAGCTGGGACAGGATCCAAGTTCCCACCAAAGAGGCTGAGCCGTTGATTTTTTTCCATCTCAGCCATTTAACAAAGATCATTTAGACCCCTGCTCAAATCCCCCCCTGCCCCCTGCTACATCTGAAGTTCCAGGGGTTAATCTCACGCAGCCCTGGCCTCAGTGGGGCTTTCAGCACAGTGGGCAAGCTGACCCAGAAACCAGTGCAGTGGTGCCCCACGGTGTTACCATACCAAGAGCAACGGCAGAAATAATAACAGAGCCTCCATTTTTAAAGCAAACTCTTACCATGCTCCAGACAATTTAAAAATGACTGGGTATATTTGACTAATTTGATAACAAGCATTTGTGTAGTGCTTTACATATTATGAAGCTTTTTTTTTTTTTTTTAACAACTGTGGCACTTGGGTAATTTTGAAACTATTGAGTGATGTCTCCGCATCCACAATTCCCTGTTATGCCTGTTGTTTTCCCCTTTCAGGCATCAGGTCAACCCCACGGCAGGAGTTGGGTACCCCAAGCAGTCATGAGCCCCCATGCCAATGTATGTTAGTTTATTTATTTATAATCGAGATGTATGCACTAATTTGCTACCATTTGGCATATTCTGAGCCATACACAAAGCAAAATTTGAAAAGACAAGATAAAAAGTTATTTAAAATATTCAAGATATACAAAAATAAAAATCAACAAATATAAAGCAATCCTAATCATTTTCTCCTTGAACCCCAGTAGATCCCATGAGAGACCATTTCTTGTGACCTCTGTGCCCACAGGGAAGAGTTGTTGGAGCAGAAAAGCAGAAAACAGAAAAGGCTTCTCTGGACAACCCTGCTTTGGTGTCTCCAGATACTCCTAAGTCCCTGAGATGGATGGGGAGCTGCTACCAAAAGGGGACTAGAAATGGCAGCTCTCACTCCTGCCATTGGGTGGAGCTGCGCAAAACCAGCGTGAGATCCTTCCCTGAAACAGGCACAAGGCTAAAAAGAACATTCCTGTGGCCCAAGGAGCCAATGGTGTAGACAGTCTCCTCATTGTAAGGTTGAGAACGCCAAGGCTCAGAGAGTTGAGTTGAAAAAGTTTTGCATTTGTCACAGGTATTTCAACATTGGGGGATTTCATAACATTTAGACATACAGCTTCTGATAAAAAACAGAAAAACCCAAACAACCTGACGTGCATCCTGACAGGGCAAGAGCTGGTGGACATGAGTGTGGTGTCCCCTTCATTTGTAACAGCTGGCCACAGTCCCCACCACTCCCCATTGCCCACCCGACCTGGTTTCCTCATTTTTGTGACCTGCCTAGTCCCCATGGGCAGCTGAGGTTGCAGTCCTGGGCTCAACAGATGCTGGCTGAATTGGCATTTGTACTGAAAGCTCTCTGAGTGTCAGCGCTGCCACAGAGACCTCTGTAGGAAAACACCACAGTCTTTCCTTCCCTTCTCTCCATGACCCTCCCTAAGAAAACTACGGTGTTGACACAGTCCTCCTCTCTGAGACATGGTTTATGTTCAAGTTCCTGCCCTGATAACTTTCTAGCCATGTGACCTTAAGCTTGCATCTTCACCTGTCTGGGTCCGTTTCCTCACCTGTAAGTTGCAGGCAATGCACATACATTTGCTACATTAGGGTTATAAGACAGACTGGTTAGTTGTCTCCAAGTCCTTTCTTTCCCTAACAGAAATGTAGAGATTAAAACATACGCACACCAAAAAAAAAAAAAAAAAAAAAAAAAAAGCCACACGCTTCCCTCCAAAATGAGCATTTAGCGCCCTCTGGTGTCCATATCACCCAGTGCAGCCAATCAAGAGAAACCTGGAGTGAGACCAGGAGAAGAAAGCCTGGAGGGACAGGGGAGGGTCCCCACCTCCCACCCTGGGCCTCAGGTCAATTCACGCTCCCAGGAGCAGAGTGTAGGCCCCGCCTGAGAGCCAGGCGAGGGCAGACATGGAATTAGGTCTCCTTAACAGGTTCCAACTGCAGATTCCCCACCCAGCCCAGACAAGGAACTTGGTGTGGGATTTACCAGCCAATGCTAGTTGGCCTGCAGTCCCCCTGGGTATCTGGAGGCCTCGAAGACCGATGACTCTTGTTTAATAATGGTAATGAAATAATATTAATTCTAGTAAGCATTGTAAGCATGCGAAATACAGTCTAGTTGTTCATGCAGAAAAATTTACTACAAGGTACTTGCAAAGCCCCCTGAATTGTTGAGTGGGGAACTGGGGTTGGCTGGAGAGTCAGGCTCGAGCTCAGTTTCCAGAAATAAGACCTCAGACTACGCTGAGCACCAGCCTAATAAGACAACTATCACTGTCACATCCTCCATCCGATGCCCCTCTACCCCAGGAAGTCAACTTTGCAAACCCCTGGAATCCTACCACCAGGAGGTTACGTCCATCATGACAGCAAAACACGGAAGCTCCTCACAAAGCCTACCGCCTCTGAATCCAAACCTTGCAGCCAAGTGTCAGACCCCAGGCACCGAGGCCACTGGCCTGCAGGCTGGCTGCCAGCGAGGCTGGGAGTTAGAGTTCTGATGCCTGCTCTGGGAGGTTGAACTTGTAATGTGGGAATTTCCTCAAACATAGAAAGACTGTTCCAAAGACGCAGGGCAGCTATGAATATGACAGATGTCCACCGCAACTCCCGCTGATGGAGGGTGTACCACATGCCAAGCACTGGGCATTATCTCATCTAATCCTCATACTGACCCTCAGAGGCAGAGAAATTACCATCCCCATTTTGTGGAGAAGGTAACTAAGGCTTGGTGAGTTCAAAAAAAAGATCTCGTGGCTGGTGAGTGGCAAAGCCAGGAGCAAGTCAGGACTGCCTGACTCTAGACCCTAAAAGATATGCTATATTGTTTTCCTAAAGTGTCTCTTTTTTCCTAAAGTGACTCATGTCCCATTTACTGAGAATGAGCCAGGGAGTCTAGAATGAGGGCCTAGAAGGGAATTCAGAGGTCATTTAACCTAACTACTTCTTTAGTGCTACTCCTTAGCCCTGTATCAGTCAGCTTTTGTGAGGTTATGCTGCAGTAACAAAGAACCCTGAAAATCTTGTCGACTTAATAACAACCAAGTTTTAGTTCTCATTGATGTTAAGTGATTGCTGAAGATTGCCATGTGTCAGGTGAGGCTCTGCTCCTTGTGTCTTTGTCATTCCTACATTCAAGAGGAAAATTTGGCCCCTCTTTGGGATATGCTGCTCTCATGGGGGAAGGAAAAAGAACAATGGCCAAGCCACATGATGGCTCTCAAAGCATCTGCTCGGACGTGGCACCTGTCCCTTCTGCCCACATTCCGTTGGTTAAAGCTCCACGTCAGTGGGCAGAGACCTATCCTCCCTCAGGGAGGTGCCTCTAGTCATGTGACAATGTGCAGGGCTGTCTAATCCTCTTATAGGGATGGGGAGTGGTTAATTGGGAACCAAAGTACACTCTACCACCAGCTCTTCTAGCTCCCATAGCTGCATTCCAGGTAGCCGAGTTACCATATGAACCAGTTGCAAAGCAACCGAATGCAAAAAATCATGCTTAACACTAACTCACACTTAATGATCATTCATTCCTTCATCCCATAAATGTTTGTTGAGTGTCTAGTGTGTACTGGGCAAGATTCCAGCACTGAGAGGACAGCAGCGAACAGAACAGTCAAGGCCCTGCCTCTTGGAGCTTCTTACCTTCCAGTGAAGGACAGAAAATAATATATAGTATGGCAGGTGGCAACAAGTGGATTGGAGATATTGAAGCAGGGTAGAGGGTAGGGAGTTTCTGGAAGAGGGAAGTTGTTTCATATAACAGATCAAAGAAGCCCATCGGAGGAGGTAACATGTGAGCGGAGACCTGAATGAAGTGAGGGAGTGAGACTACCTAGAGGAAGAGCATCCCAGGCAGAGCAGGTACACGTGCAAAGGCCCTGAGGTTGAAGCTATACTGGAATAGGGTGTGTGGGGGCAAGTAATAGGAAATGAGGCCGGAGAGGTGTCAGGGCCAGATGATGGGGGGCCTTCCCAGCTTGGGCTTTTACTCAGAGGGAAGCATTTGAGCTGGGAAATGGCATCATCTGACTCATGTTTTAATAGGATCCCTTAGGCTGCTGGGTTGTAAACAGACCTTAGGGAGGCAAGGCTAGAAGAGGGGAGACCAAGAAGGAGGCTACTGCAATAATGCAGGCAGGAGATGTTGACCTGGACCAAGGGGGCCCAGCGAGCATTCAGAAGTACACTTATCGATTTACTTATATCCCCAGGAGCAACCGGCAATCACAAGAGCAGACATTATCAACAAACGCAAAAATGATGGAGGGCATGATATAAAGGAAAAGAGAAATTACATCTATAAAAAGCCCAGTTGAGAAAAGCTCTAACAAGTGAGCACAAAATCGAGCCACTGCAGTGCTGTAAATATGAAAATAATCTGGTTCAGTGCTCTTCAAGCTTTGCGGTGATGTATATCTTCATTTCTTTGTGGACGTGCCTGGAGTCCACCAGGGTGGTTCCAGGGGCGGGGCTTCGGGCTCCGCTACCCCGTTCCTCGGGCAGCTCTGCGCTCCACTGTTTTGTATATATCACAATAAGACTTCTTCAGAAGAAAGGGTGACACACACACACACACACACATACACACACACACACACACACTCTCAAAAGGACCTGAAAAAAATATTTACCCCAAATTCACTCTCTGACTAAAGAACGAAACCCTGCTCTAATGATTCTGCGGGAACACGGCGTAAAGACATTTACACCGCGGGGGGATCTGGTACAAAGACTGTGTGAGCAGCGGCAGCAGCTCAGCGGTTCTTCCCCGACATCCACGTCCAGTGTCTACACTGTGTAACGGGCCATGAGCCGACACTGTCGTCTTCTCCACGTTATGAAGTGTAAATGTTTCCTACGAAAGGGAAAAAGCCTGAGAAGAAAGAAGGTGAGTCCGGAGACCTGGACTATCTAATCTACTTAATAGAAAAGCTTGGCAATGGAGGAAATGAGGGTATGAGACCGTGCATTTGCACATACGTGTGCCTCCAGCAGTAGCATTTTTTTTCATGTGTAAGAAAGTAAAGGTAATTAGAAAGACGTTATTGGTTCTGGAATGCATTACCGCATTTCCTGAAGCGTGATGGGGTGCTTTTGAAAAACCTAGAGAAATGGTTGCGTGGCGGCCTGCAACCTTCATCCACGAAGGAGCCTGAGCTTCGTATCCACACAGCTGCACCCTGAGGACAAACAGACCCGCTCGTGAGTCCAACAGAGGTTGAGTATTTAGGCAGTCGGTGTTTTAGCTGCTTCATGTTATGCAGAAATCCTTAGTCAATTATTATATATGTTTACATGATATTTGGGGAATCAGTTGGGAATTTTGAATGGGTTAAGAGTGCATTATTTGCATTCTTATTTTTTGCACTGAGAAAAAGAAGAATGTAGTCCCTCGTGCAAAATTTACAATCTGATACTTTAGGCATGAATGAGACTTTTATACTGAGGCACACTTCTATATGTAAAATTAAAGACCTGGTCATAACGCTATCTAATATTAATGAGCCTTCCCCATGTCCTGGGGCTGTGCTTAAGCCTTTAACGTGCTGTAAATTATTTGACACTTAAAACAGGCCTATTGGTAAGATATGTTTATTATGATCAATGCTAGTTTACAAATGAGGAAAGAGAAGAGAGGAACGGAGGAACCATCCCAAGGTCACACTTCCTGGCTTGGGTAGACAAACATTTGATTTTAACATTGTCCTTGTAGTAGACACATTTTCATATACACTTGTGTTCTAAGTTTCATCATAAATAAAAGAAGATATTAATAGAAGTAAAGGGACTAATCCCTAACTCACTCTATGAAGCCAGCATTACCTTAACACCAAAAACAAAGATGTGACAAGAAAAGAAGACTACAGACCAACATCTCTCACGAACATAGATGCAAAAATTATCAACGAAATATTAGCAAATCAAAGCCAACAATGCATTCTGGTTTCCCACTATATCCTCAGCATCTAGAACAATGGCTGACACATAGCAGTGATTCTATAAATACTTTTGAACGAACTGATTGGCTCCTGAGGCAAACTAGAAACATAGCCCACCCCCAACCTGCAAGTAAATTAAAAACTAGGGCTTCCCTGGTGGCGCAGTGGTTGAGAGTCCACCTGCCGATGCAGGGGATGCGGGTTCGTGCCCCAGGCCGGGAAGATCCCACATGCCGCGGAGCGGCTGGGCCCGTGAGCCATGGCCGCTGAGCCTGCGCGTCCGGAGCCTGTGCTCTGCAACGGGAGAGGCCACAACAGTGAGAGGCCCGCGTACCGCAAAAAAAGAAAACTAGGCTTGTGGCCATATGTTCTCCATGGTGAAGACCAATCACTTTTTCACCTCTCCCCTCCTGCCCTCTGCTTCTGTGGCTGCTGGCCCAGTTCAGCCCCTTAACTCTGATCACAGTCTCCAGTCCTGAGCCCCTTGGTCCTGTCAACTGAAGAAAAATGCACAACCTAAAAGTTGCAAGTTAGGTTGTATTCGGAGACCTTACTGAGGACCATAGCCTGGGAAAGAGCCTCTCGGCTAGCTCTGAGGAAGTTCCCAAAAGGTAAGGGAGAAGCCAGGATATATAGGAGTTTTTGCTGAAAAAAAAAAAAAATGTAGTCAAATATTAAAAGATTACTGCTAATCATGAAAACCCAGACATCTCAAGTTAATGATTTTAGTGCTTTTCTATGTATGGGAAGATGCAAGAGTCTGAGTTCAATGAAATTATTCCTTAGATATGCATCTTAACTATCTAGGGCCAGTATCCTGTTTTTCTTCATCTTGAATTCCCGTCAGGGCACACCACTGGGGGAGGCTGCAGTGGCTGGTGGCTTGATGGCAGGCAACATTAGTTGTTTACTGGAATGGCAGGCAGTATTTTTTGTCCACAGCCCACCTTGGAGTAATCATTGCAAAATGCAAATCTAATTGTTCCTCTTCTGTGCTTAAAATCTGTCAACATCTCCATGTCAGGTGTGCACTGATTTCCACACTGAGGTCAACAGCTGTTGATGACCCCTTGGGTGTCCAGAGGAGGTGAGGGATGGGCTGAACAAGCATGACTCCTCAGCCACCCCCCTTCCTTTCAGCCCAAGAAGCCTCACTTGTATAACCTGTACACAGAGGCAGTGTGACATTGAGATGAAGGGCAAGGCTTCTAGAGCCATCCTGCCTGAGTTCAAATCCTGACTCTGTCTCACAAGCTGTGTGACCCTGGCCAGGTTACTCAGCTTCTCTGATCACTCGTTTGCAAATGGAGTTAATATTCTTACCATGTACATGATATCACATGTTGCTAGTAATACACTTACTATCTGAAAATGGGGCTGATGACAGTGCCTGCCTCCTAAGGTTGTTGGGAGGATTACATGAGTTTGTTCAGGTAAAGCACTTAGGACAGTTCCTGGCCTGTAGTAAATGTCCAGTAGTGTTGGATGTTACTGTAAAATTACACTTCCGTATAGGATTTAATTTGCCCTGATTAAGAGGAAAAAATATGTGAAAATTTGGTTTTCATGCTTTGCATTGCAATTATTATTATATAACAATATTATATGCTTGAAGTTTTTTGAGGGAAACTTCTCGCATGCTGGAGGTTTCTTGAAGGAAAAGATCACATTTGGCTTTGTGTCCCTAACACCTTGGACTGTGCCTGGCACAGAGCAGGCCTTCTATACACTGAGCAGCGTCTGAGGAAAGGAGAGAGTGAAAGTTCCCTGGCGTCTTCCCGGGCTACTCCCAAAGCACTTAGCAGCATGTCATACTCATGAGTTGCCACCAGGAGTCGCCCTTGTCTCTGAAATGGGGTCTTCTGGGCCTTGCCGCTGTGGTCCAGGCTCATGCAAGGGCAAGTGACGCCCGAAGATGCTGCTGACCCAGTGGATGGGCAGGAGGGGAGTTGTTCAGCAACCAAGGGAAGGCACTGGGAGAGGCGTGGAAAGCCTCACCATAGCAAGCATCACGCACTGTAGAGTCCCCAGGCCTGGATTCTGGTCCCAGCTGGGAACACCAAGACAGTCCCTTCACCCCTCTAAGCCTCAGTTTCCCCGTCTGCCAAGTGGGGGCAATAGTGCTACGTCTGGACATAGGTATCCTATCCAGGCCCTACTGGACAGTCGATAAGGATTTGCTTTGCTTTCTTGTTTCCTTGCTTGTTTTTAGGTTTCCCCTGCATTTGCCAGGGAAGCCGGGGGCATTTGCAGATCTTCCCACCTTATCCCACCTCTCTGAGTGGAATGAAGTGAAAAATTTACCAGCCTGGCGTTCTGAGGAGGTAGGGACAAATAACGAAGAATAAATGAGATTGGGTTGCCCAAAGATGTCAGAAGAGCCAATGGCCTGGGTACGCCTCTGGGTGACTCTTCTGTGCCTGCATGAACCCACCTGGGTAGACTAAAGATCTTTCTTGAGAGGCAGCCATGCTAGTGTTAAGGGGATAAGGGAGGTGGCGTGGATGCTCCTCTCTTCCCTCCGTCCCTTCAGCCTTCTTTGCTGTGTGACTCAAGCTGGTCCCTTTCCATCTCTGGGCCGTTCTATCCGTGAAATGGGATGGGCCTAGGTCAGGAGTTTGCAAGCTGATCTTCAGCAGTAGAAGCTGCTTCGAGCCACATCCCCTGTGGAAGAAGGTAAAGCAACACCGTCAGGGTCTGGAGGGGCCAGGAGAGGAGCTGTGAGCCCTCTGACCCCCTCCCCTGCAGTCACCCTGAGCATCCCCAAAGGTCCCCTCCAGGTGCAGCTTGATGACTCTGCAGGTCCTCCTCTCCCAGTCACCTCGCTGTCCTCCCACAGCCAGGCCTCCCCCACCCCTGAGACGTCTCATCCCCCCTGAACTTTCCCCACAGTCTCAGGCCTAGGGAATGTGAGGTTTGGAAGGGAGCCCCTGGAAGGGGGCCACCAGCTTCATCCACCACTTTTTGTAGATGGGGGAAGTGATCGAGAAGTGAGTTAGGGACTAGTCCAAGGTCACCAGGGCCTGGGGACAGAGCTGGGGCTGGAAGCCAGGTCCCCGGACTCCCAGGTCTGAGCCGAATCCCCCCCACCAACATGCACCCCACCTCCGCCCCTCACCCTAGAGCTTCTTCCAGGTCTGCTTGAGAGGGGCCGGATGTCTGTGGGTGCCAGGCCTGGTGTCGGGGCCACTGGGACGCCAGCCTGCCTCCGAAGGTCAACATCCTCGCCCTCCCCTCCCGGCGGCTAATCAAGTCCAGGCCGGGCCTGGCCCGCCGCAGCACCCTGGACGCTCCTGACTCCCCAGAGCTGGGGTGGGCCCAGCTTCCAGGGCCTGCTGAGGTCACGGCCCAGCCCCGCCCCCGCCCTCACTGCTCCTCCTGGCCCATCTCTCGCCACATCGTGCCGTCCCGAGGACATTTTAGGAGTTACCCACGCTCTGCAGGTTATTTGCTTGCCGTACCCACGGGGCCTGGCCTCCGAAGGGGGCACAAAGCCCTGTAAGGCCGGGCCCCGCCCTTGAGTTGCTCCCCAGGACGTCTGTCCACAGAGCACAGGCAGGTCCATTCAAAACTCCTCTCCACCCTCCCGGCAAATGGATGCCTGATCGGACCCTGCATCCCATCTGCCCTGCCTTCAGCCCAGACACCAGACCGTCTCACCCGGACAACTGCAGTTGCCACCCTGCTTCCTGTAGTGTGCCGTCCAGTCCGTTCTCAGCCAGCATCCGGAGCCATCTGTTGAAGAGGAAGATCCCATCCTGCTACAACCTGCCGAACTCCTTACCCAGACTCACCCAGCACGCCCTGGCCCTGCTCTCCTCACCCCCTTGTCAACTGGTCCTTCCCCGCATAGCTCGCCATGTTCCAGCTGCACTGGCCTTCACTCTAGTGGGAGATTTGCACCTGCCCCAGGACCCTTGCACTGGCTGTTCCCACTGCCTGGAGTACCCTTCCTCCAGAGAGTCACATCAGCCAGGTGCCAGCTCAAATGTCCCTTCTCAGAGAGTCATCTTTACGGACCCAAAGGTGGCCCTGCCACTCCCCAAAGCTCACGCCGCCATGTCTTTTCCTCACAGCTCTTACCATCTAAAATCATTGCGCCCTGTCTCTTGCCTCTCACCTCCCCATCAGCGTGTACGCCTGTGATGCAGAACTGTGTCTGCCTCCTTTTCCTGGCTCTGGGCTTTGATTTCTTTGACTTTTCCAGCGCTCGCAGCCCCACTGAGCAAGGACCCGGTGCCCAGCCATAACTGCGCGTTCAGCTCACCCTCAGAAACCCGCACCTCATAGCCTTGAGCCTCTCTTCTCACCCAGGAGCCTCTGCAGTCAGGGAACGTAACATATGTCCTTCTGGGTTTGCGGCTAGGATTAGCCGAGGAAGGGCCTCCCTGGTCCAGGGCTATCCATGCTATCATCTGAGTGCTCGGCTCGGTAGCCTGGCCACAGGTCTCTGGGACAGAGAGCATCTCCAGATGCCTCCTTGGAATGAGGAAGTCTGGGAGCAGGCTGTCCAGGAACGTAGGAGATACAAAGTGCAGACATAGAAATACGAGTTGGAAGGGAAGCCTGCCGGGCATCTGTAGACCACCTCCCGAGCTTGGTGTCCAGCCTGGAAACAGGAAGAATAATGGACCGTGTGAGCAGGAAAGAACCCAGATTGCCCTGAGGTGAGCTCCCTGGGCAGTTGGGATGTGTGCCCTGGTGGGCCAGCCCTGGAGTGCCAGAGGATAACTTTAAAAGGCTACAAAGACCCAACAGTCCATAGCATTGAGTCACAGAACCAGAGAGCTGTTTGTTCTCTTTACTTCTTTTCCTCCTTCTGAGGAAACCCATGAGGAGGTCTCAGTTTGCTGCTTCTCCATCTTTAACACCCCTTCGATATTCCCAACGTCCCCAGCTAACAGCAGCCTCCCTGCTACCTTTCTGACCCTTCCCCCAGCTCACTCGGCTACAAGGTTCCTCAGATACAGGGGAACACTCCTGCCTCAGGGCCTTTGCACTTGCCGTTCTCTCTAACCTGGATGCTCTTTTTTTAAAAATTAAATTTATTTATTTTATTATTTTATTTATTTATTGTTTCTGGCTGTGTTTGGTCTTCGTTGCTGCACGTGGGCTTTCCTCTGGTTGCGGCGAGTGGGGGCTACTCTTCATTGCGGTTTCCAGGCTTCTCACCGTGGTGGCTTCTCTTGTTGCGGAGCACGGGCTCTAGGTGTGCGGGCTTCAGTAATTGTGGCACGTGGGCTCAGTAGTTGTGGCTCGTGGGCTCTAGAGCACAGGCTCAGTAGTTGTGGCGCACGGGCTTAGCTGCTCTGCAGCGTGCGGGATCTTCCCGCATCAGGGATCGAACCCATGTCCCCTGCACTGGCAGGCGGATTATCAACCACTGCGCCACGAGGGAAGCCCTGTATGCTCTTTTCTTAAAGACCCACGTGGCTCTGTCTTCGCTCCCTTCAGAGCTTTGCTCAAATTCACATTGAGACCCTCCCCAACCCTCAGTGAGGTAGTGACCTGTCCTTCATCTGCTTTCTTTTCTTCCACAGCACGTGCCTCTACCATACTGCATTTTTTACTTATTTCGTGTTTCCCTCCACTAGGACCTGAGCGCCATGCAAGCAGGGACTTTATCTATTTCTTTTTAATTGCTTTATTCCAGCACCAGAACAGTGCCTGGCGCATGGAAGGAGCTTCTGGAACAGTCGTCAGCTGAACGGGGAGGGGAGAGAGCAGGGCGTTGGGACCACAGCCCTCAGCAGGGAACGGTTTCCAGTGAGGCTAATAACACTATTTTCCCTTCATTGAATTTATTTTTCTGGTTACCTTTTTTTTCTTACGGCAAACGATACTGAGTTTTTCCATTTGCAGAAGTGATTTAAAATTCCCTTCTAAAATAAATCCACTTAATTAGAAAAAGTACGTTTATTTCAAGAATAATATTCAGTTAATAGAGTTACGGGTGGTAGGCGGATGCGGCAAAAGCTGGGAAGGAGAGACAGGAGCGACCGAGGCTGTGTGATTGCTGGAGTCCAGGCCTCCCATTGGATAGATGGGGAAGCTTAGGCCCAGAGCCCAAGTTACTCATTCAAGGTCATAGAATGAGTTAATGGCCAGGTGAGCACTTACACCCTGGTCTTCTGCTTCCAGGTGTGCCTTTTCCTTCTAAATTCTCTCTTTCATCTTCAGTGGACACTTAAGGGGAGGTGGGGCTGTGGACAGCTTGTGCTGAAGATAATAGCACTGAGGACATTTTTAAAATGACTTTATCTCCATCACCAGAACAGTGCCTGGCAGGAGGCACATGTTAGATGCATGAATAGAAAAGAGACTAGAAGACCTTGAACCCCAAATCCTTCCCTGATGAGCACCCGGTGTTGCTGGGGAGAGGTACCAGGCCCAGGGCAGCAGAGGCAGGCTGTGGAGATCACCTGTTGACATAAATCTCTGCAGGTAGATGCCCCAGTAGAGAGGAGCAGTGGGGATGCTGGTGCTGCAAATAGGGAGGGGGGTGCACCCTTTGGGATCTGGAGAGAGATGTGTGCTGCGTGGGGCAGCCTGGGTTGCAGGGAGCAGCGAAGAGCAGAATATGGGTGATTCCTTCTTCCCAAGGACGCCCACAGCTGTGGGCGCTAGTGTGGAGACGACGGCTCAAGCCCTACATGGGACAGCTCTAGCTTGGAGCCTGGCCCCTGCCACTCACCAGCACCATCTTCTTTATTAACTTCATCTCCTTCCTCCTTCTCCAGAGGGCTGACATCAGGACTACATGAGAAAGTCCTCCTAGAATGCTCACTGTAGCATCGGGTCCATAGATGAAGCTCAGAAAATGCTAATGCCTGATACTTTAGGGTAGGGGGTCAGGTTCATTGATGGGTTAAGAGCACCAGGATGCCTGCTATGCACATTTCTTGGTAACAACTTTCTAAAGCTGTCCATTCCTATTTATTTGAGGAGAATCAGTGACGCTAAAAGGTCCTGCCCCTTTGGGGTTGGGGCTGGAGAAGTGAGAGGCTGGGAGGCTGAATTGGGAGGCTGGAGAGAGCTCAGGAGTAACAGGGTGGTGGAAGGAGTCTCAGGGGGCTCAAGGCCATTGCCATGACCACGCCACTGAGTGGGGATTGGAGGCCAAGTGCGGGGGTCCCATACTCTATGTTCTGCCCCTAGCTCCTAGCAGCTTCCAGACTCAAGAGTTGGAAATTCACTTGCGTTGGCCAAGTGAGATATGACAGGTCATCCTGGCATTGTAGCTGAGTTGGCCCTGAATGACTCAGGACAGAACCCGAGCCTCAGTTTATCCCTCTGCAGAATGGGGAGAAAGGTACTGCCTAGTCTGTCTCACTCAGCAACCTGAAAGTTGAATGAAATCGTTCTTATTTCCCTTTGATTCCTCCTCCAATTATTTTGATGATTCTGATTTCTTAGCTGCCTGGCTCAGCCTCTGGAGGCCCGGGGACACCTGAGGACAGAGCTCACACCCCCTCCGGGCCTGAAGACTTGGGGAACGGGGTCTCAGAAGCCAGGCCTTGGGGCTCTACGGAGGCGTGGGGACTCCTTCCCAGGGCCCTGCCTGAGAAGGATTTATGGTTTGGCCTGCAATGTGGCAAACTGCTAACTACGCAGATTATGGGTACAAATCTGGAGGTGGCAGGAGAGGCGGCCGGGTGGGGTGGGGGGCGTGCTGGTGGCCTGGCTGCTGGACCATGTGTGCGGGCGGGGCCTGGCTGCTCCAGATGGGGCTGCAGATGTGCCCGTGGGAGCGCTCGGGACGGGGGCGGGCTGGGGGGGCTGCAGCATCGTGGCCTCACCCCACCTCCTGGCCCTCCATGGGCTTCCAGGCCAGACCAGCTGAGCTGTTCCCCCCGCGGCCGCAGACACTGAAGCCCTCTGGATGTTGGGTCCCTGAGCAGCTGGACAATGGGAGAGGTGGGGGGGGATGGAGAGAAGGGGCATGTTCACTGCTCAGATGGGGAAATCAAGGCACAGAGATGTGGGGTTATGTCCCCCAGGTCACACAGCAACTTGGTGACCAGGTTTGAAACCAAAGGCAGGTCTCTTGACTCTTGGTCATGACTGGGCAGGAAGAGGGGTGACTCAGCCCATAGCAGCTCAGATCATATCCCAAACAACCCAGGGCACAAGGGGTGGTCACTGCTGTCACACACATGACGAACAGGAGACACAATGCCCGAGGTGCCCAGCTGGAGGCAGTAGAGCTGGGTTTGTCCCAGGGCTGGGGAGGGAGGCTTCGGGGAGGAAGGGGCCTCAGTGAACATAGGATGGCTTCCTTAGATTAGCTGGAAGTTTCCTGGACAACAAAGCTGGGTTGCTGGAGGGCAGTGGAGTCAGGATGTAGCTGTATTTTAGGTGAAATATGAGGAGTGTGAAGCTGGAGGGTCCCACAGTCCCAAAGCGGGTATGGGGAAGGGTGTCATCCCTCCCACCTTTTCCCATGGGGGAGACAAGGCACAGAGAGGGCCAGTCATTCCTTCAAGGAACACAGCATTTGGGTGGACTCATAGCAAACGGATTTGATGTCTTGGGTTCCTTCCCAGGGTGCCGGGGGTGAAAGAAAGCGGTGCTGAGTGCTGAGACCACAACCTTCGCTTGTCCTTGGCCGAGGGGCCCAAGCGTCCCCTCCCTGCCCCCAGCCCAGGCCCCTCAGTCTGACCCATGGCTGGTCCTGAGGATAAGGCAGGTCAGGGGTGCCTGGGGCTCCCACCCCATCCAGCCAACGGCCTCCTCCCCAGCAGGAGTACCAAACTATGGGAGTCCTACCCAGTGCAGAGGAGATGGCTCACTCTCCCCGGCCTCCTGTTTCTAGGTCCTGGACCCCCAGGCACTTGGCCTAAGATGGCAGCGGGGAAGCTGGACATCAGAGCCTCAAAGTGGCAGGCATCAGGATGTACGGGCAAATCCATCAATAGGAAATGCGAAATGAAATCGGAGGGGCCGGGGCCCTGGGAAGCAGAGTCTGCTCAGGTGTCTGAGTCAGCAAGATGTTCCCGGGACAGCTGGGGTTCTTCTCAGGGAAAAGTGGCACTGCCCAGAACATGACCAGTACAAGCGAAAGCGGACACTCCCATCGCGTACAACAAGGGCTGCCAGAGGGACTGTGACTGCGCAGGGCCTCTGCCCTGCCCCTCCCCCTGCCCCTCCCTCCTTCACAGCAGGATTCTGACCTGAGGGCCTTCCTCTTCTCCACCCACTCATGGATCCCCTTGGAAGTTGTACATGGCTTCTGGGGAGGTATTCTCAAGGATGGAATAAGCTAAGCATGAGCTGGGGGTCTGATGGACCCAGGTATGAATCTGAGTCTCTTTTGTTAGCTGTGTGACCTTGGGCAAGTAACTTAACTTCTCTGAGCCTCATAGAATAAGGGTTGCTGTCTGCCTGACCCATAGTAGGTGTACATTAAAATGTACATTTCCCCTTGAGAGGAAACATCTGTTGCCCCACCCCTCCTATTGCCAATACCCCATTGGCTCCTTCTCCTCCAACTTACTTCTTCCTTAGTGAGAACAGAACTGTAGGGAAGTGAATAAGTAGCAGCCTTAGCTACCAGGCCCTGTGCTGGGTGTTTCCATCACTGCTGGGGAACTGAAGCACAGAGAGGTGAGGTCACTTGCTCAAAGTCACACAGCAACTGAGAGACCAAGGAGACAAAAGTCCAGATCTGTGGGAGCCCAAGGCTTTGCCTTTCCAGTCCGCCTTTCTGTCTGCCTCTTCTAATGAATCATAGACAGGCTTCAGACTCAAAAGATCAATAAGGTGTGTGTGGGGGGGACGACACTGGGGCCATGGGGATGAGGGCACAACCTGGTGGGGTCTGGAAAAGAGAAGAGGGCTCGAGGGCAGGGTTTGTCTCCTCACAGTTTTGCAGAGGGGAGGGCCTGCCCCATGCTGTTGGGTGACTCACAGGACTGGGGGGCCCAGGGGAGGGTCAGGCTGGGGCTGTTGGGGGACTGAGAAGGCCAGGAGAGGGCCAGAGATGGGCTCAGACCTTGGGCACCCACTGGTCCTGCTCTTTGCTCCTGGGAGGGCAGGGATTTCTCCTTTGCTTTCAGGGGAAGCTCCGGGCTTCAGAACGTTTGTCCCCACCCCTGGCCCCTACCCCCAAGCTAGCCACAAAAGGAGGGCTTTCATCCTGGGAAAGGAACATTTTTCCCCCTTGTCGTTTTATTGAATTCAGCAGAGCCTTTTATTTCTAATTCAGGAATTGTCCTGACAATAAAGACATCATCGATATATTAACTCACTTCAAAATTTCAAGCACATTCTGGAGAGAGATTTTCCAAATGGAAAACAACACTGCAATAAAGGGAACAGTGTGGTCCCGGCTGTCACTGCGTTTATGGTTGGGCTTTGAGCAGGGGAGGGTGTGTGAGGGGAGAAAACGAATAAAAACCCTAACAAACCAACCAGGAAAGGCAAACTCCCACCATCGCGTCGAGGCGTTCGTTCCAGAATTGGCCTCCGTGACTGGGCATTGCTTCACTTCACTTCCATCTGCTGTAGCAGAGAAATTACAAGAAGCAACAGCTATGTTTTAGTGCCCCTGGCCATGATATTAACGCTATTGACACTCTCCCAGGAAGACATTCAAGCTCATTCTCTAATTTCCGGTGGTCACGGGTGTCTGTGAAGTCTCTTATTGCACACAGAGGCCTGTGATAGGATTTATTTTCAGGGACTCTTTCAATTCCGCCTCCCAGCGCGCTCTGGAGCGGAGACTGTCTCTCCCCACTTTAGAGGTGAGGAAAGCTGAGGCTTGTTCAATGTCACACAGCTAGAAGGCGACGGTCAGGGTGGTGTCCAAGTGCTCTGACCCAGACACCCCTGCTGAGAGGAAGACTTTGGTTCTTGGAGGGCAGTGGGGAGGGAGGCCCTCCAGCCTGACACCCTACCTTACCTTCAGTGTCAAAGTTGAGCCAACTTCTCCTTAGTGCGAATTCACTCATTCATTCATTTATTCAACGGATACTTATGGAGAATCTTCTAGAAGCCAAGGCTTGTGCTAGTTCAGGGATGGAGTAATAAATAAAAACAGCAAACCCCAGATTCACTGATTTTCAGGGTCAGGCCCCTTTCTCCCACCACCCCCTCCTCACTGAAGAAGGGGCAGCTCTGGCCCCTGATCCGCCTTAGATTTTTCTCCACCCACCGGGAGCAGCCCCCAGACGGGCATGAGACCAAGGCTGGTGCCTCCCACTCCCTCCCCGCAGCCCACCCCCGGCCTCTGCCCCAGACCCTTCTGGTTTCAGCTCTGCCTGCCTGGGACAGGCCAGGGGCAAGGGAGCCCCCGGGGAGCCTGGAGCAACAGCCATGAGGGGGTGGGGAAGGGAAGCGGGGCAAGCAGAGGTGTGTTTTGAAATCTGCTTCCTTTTGGCCACGGTTGAACTTCCAAGCAGCCGGTTTTGACTGACAGGCGCGGAAAGGGAGCCCCGGCTCCCCGTGGAGCCCGGGGCAGAGATGGAGCGGCTCCGAGGGGGCTGGGGCTCCAGGGCCCTCTTCCTCTGCCCTTCCTCCCTGCTCTCTGCCGGGGAGAGCCTGGGGGCCTGGGTTCCGGCTCCCTGGGCCCAAAAAGGCCAGGGTGAGGGTGGAGGTCTTGTAGTCTGAGACAGGAAGATCCCAGAATCACTGCAAGACTGAACCCTTTCAAGCGCGTTTGCCAACAGCAGCCCCGTGAACAAGGGCAGGCAGCATTTACTGAGTGCCTACTGTTTATTCTTTACATATGCTTATTAAATGAGTTCATCTTTGTAAAAATCTTAGAATAGTGCCCAGTGCATGTATATGCATATATATAATCATATATATAATCATATATATGCATTCTGAAATGAATAAAGTCTGCCATTTGCCTGTTCAACTCAGATCTGTCCCCTGCTCTTTCTTTAGCCTTCTCTGTGTCTTAGGGTTGACTCTGGCCAAACGACATCTCCCAGGCTCTCTTGCCAACTGGCTTCCTGTTATCCTTGGCCAATGGGAAGAGCTGGTTAGCGATCAGAGGGTGGGAGCCAAGGTTCTTCTCCCCCTTCCTACCCTGATCTTCTGCTGTCATCCTGGGCAGTATCTGAGCCACCCCTGTGGTACCAGGCCCTGGGGACAGGCCCTCGCTCTGTGTCCCAGCTCCTGTGGTCAGCCCCCGCCTGACCGTGGCTCCAGTGCCCCTCCCCGATCCTGGCTCCTGACCTCTCGCGTCCCTCTTGTCCCAAGGATATTGCAGCTTCCTGCTGCTACTTGCCCCTGAGTTGCCCTCTCATCCCATAAAGCCTTTCAGCTCTTCTAACCCCTTCAAAATGAGTGCCCTATATTAAATTCCTTCTGTTGAAATAACTGCAGTTCCGGTTTCCTGACCAGATCTAATAAAATCCCCAACTATGGGCCACGCTCAGGTGTCTGCCTTCAAGAAGTTTATAATCCAGTAGGGAAGAAGGGTGTTCATCCAATCATCACGTAAATACATATATAATTACAGACAGCAGTCAGGGCCGTCAAGGACAGAGTCTATAAAGAAAGGTCCTATCAGTGGGACCCGGCTCTCACCTTGAGGTCGGGTTTCCCTGAGGAATGGACATGTTTTCCAGGCACTGCATGAGATGCTTTCCACACACCAGTGGACCTCATGGCAATACTGCAAGGTAAGGGTTATCATCCACATTTCATGGATAAAGAGGGGAAGGTCCAGCAAGATACAACCTTCTACTACAGCCGCACAATCCTGGGGGGCCTGGGCTGTGATGGGGACCCGGGACCTGCCTAACCTTTGCCTGGCTCCATGCTGCCTACTGTCTGGAACTGAAATTTTGCAGAGGAAAGAATAGGTCTGAAGAAGGACAGTGACTTCCCCAGGGTCCCCAAACCAGGAGAAGCTGGGTCACCCCGTTCCATAAGAGATCCCAAGGCCACCTCTGCCCTGTGGACTTCTCCAGTCACGGCTCAGCTGCAGACTCAGTGCTTCCTCCCCTTCCCCCTCCCCCAGCTTCCCTCCAGCCCCAAGGCTGAGGCCCAGGGTTCTGGGCCCAGTGCCAGAGCCTGCCCCCTCGGCGACCCCTTTCCCACTGTCCTGAGTTCCTGAAACTTGCTCTCTGTCTCAGGGGAAAGAAAGCTTCTGCAGCCCTCTTGAGGCCATGTGTATGCGAGTGAGTGTGTGTGTGCACGCACGAGTGCGCTCACGCTTACCTAGGGCACGTCTCCCCTGTGGTAGGAGGTGGGGGACCCTTCCAACCAGCCCTCGCGGTGAGTCAACCCCCCTAAAAGTCATGCCTAGGTGTGGGCACGACCTCCTGCTGCAGGGGGCGTAGATAGGTGAGAGTGGGGGAATGTGGGGAAGTGGGGGTCCTGGGGGCTTTTCAGAGCAGAGCAGCCCCTGCCACAGGCTCTGGGGTCACAGGGAGGGGCCCAGGGCTTTCTGGCTGGGAGCCGGTGGGGACAGAGAGCTGGCCCAGGGACAGTGGGAGAGGCAAGACTCCAGGACATCTGGGCTGGGGGAAGGTGAAAATTATTCATGCAGGAGGTAAAGGCCTGGCTCTGTGTGGCCCTGAGGTCTCTGACGGGAAGTTAAGGCCTCGGGGAACAGGGAGCTTGGCTGGGAAAGGGCTGGGGGAGGGAACCAGCCACAGAGAGAAGCTGGCTGATGCCTCCTTGAGAAGATGGGGACACTGAGACTGAGAGGTGGATGATACGTTCAAGGAAGAGACTGGAAATGACCTAACTTTCAGTACTTCCGACTTTCCACCCCATCATTCCTATATCCATGCCAGCCGGGAGCCACTTCCTTAAAATCCCAGCCACCTTAGCCTAATTTTCTGTGGGAGACGGGAGGTAGCACTGGGCTACAATAGCCAGCATTTATTAGACTTTATCATTGTATTTTATTTTATTTTGGGGCTGCACCGCGTGGTATGTGGGATTCTAGTTCCCCGACCAGGGATCGAACCCGTGCCCCCTGCAGTGGAAGCATGGAGTCTTAACCATTGGACCGCTAGGGAAGTCCAGCCAGCATTTATTAAACTCTCACTATGAGTCAGAATCTGTCTAAATAAACTCACAACTGTCATTCCATGTGTCTTCACAGTAACCCAACTAGGTAGATGCTATACTCATCCCCATTTTACGGATGAAGAAACTGAGGATAAGGAAGGTTAATACTTGCCCGAGATCACTCAAATAGGCAGTGGGGGATCCAGGATTTAATCCAAGGATCCAGAGCCCCTGCGGTGCCACCAAAGACTTGCCGGAAAATGCCCTCCTCCCCACTGTGTGCCCTCGCGGCAGCAGCCCGTGACTGTCCTCTATGGGAACTTTAGCAGGGGCCTTATCAGCTGTCTCAGGCATCCTGGGCTCTGCACACACTGTGGTTCCTTTGCCTTCATTCATTCATCCATTCATTCATTCCTCATCCTACAGGAATTTATTGAGCATCTACTACATGCCAGGTGCTGGAGATTTGAGCACAAAATCATCACCATCTCCAGTGTCATGGTGTTTACATTCTAGCGGGAAAGATGGAAAATAAAGAAATATATAACATAATACCAAATACTCGTACTGCTAATAGATAATCAAGAAAGGGGGTGAAGATTGACAGGTGGTATTTTAGAAACAGGGGTCAGGGAGAGTCTCTCTGCAGAGGTGATACTGAAGCAGAGCTGTAGGGAAGTGATTTTTCACAGCATAAATGAATGATTCTCTGAAAGTCTATCTAATGTCTGTCTCTCCCACCACACTGTCGCTCCATGAAAACAAAACGCTTGCCTGTCTTGTCCTTAATGGTATCTCAATGCTTAGAACAGTGCCTCACACATAGTAGGTGCTCAACGAACAGTGCCTT
This sequence comes from Delphinus delphis, assembly GCF_949987515.2. NCBI lineage: Eukaryota > Metazoa > Chordata > Mammalia > Artiodactyla > Delphinidae > Delphinus > Delphinus delphis. The sequence goes on along the minus strand of NC_082690.1, from coordinate 95,120,188 downwards.
GCACACTGTAGGCGAATGGGTGCATGAATGAGGCAGAAAATCTTTGCAGGCTCAAGTTCTAACTGCGCTCCTGCCCCAAAGAGGATGCAGACTTGTCAGTTTCCTCCTCAAAGCCTCCCTTCCCTCCCAAAAAGCGAGTGAACAGGGAGCTTCACTGATCCTTTTTTTTTTTTTTGGAGATGAAAAGTACCTTTTACTTTTGATCCAGGGTACATACATACACATACCCATATAACTGAAATAAACATCTCTCAGAATAATACTCTGCATTCTTATATTTTATTCTTATTCCATTCTATTCCATTCAGTTTCATTCTGCTGCGTTCTATGTTACTGTCCTCATTCATTACAAAATACCAATCGTGAGCTACCATATCAATTTCTTAACCCACCAATTGCAACCTGCAGTTGGAAAAACCCTCCTTGAAGGCTGGTCTCAACTGCTAGCTTCTCCAAGACGTCTCTGCATTGTCCAGTTTGGCAGACACTAGTCACATGTGGCAATTTAAATTTTTTGTGCTCATTAGACGGATCCTTTGGGACAGGTGTTGAGAATCCCAGCTCAAACATCTGGGCCCAAAACAGATGATTAAGGAAAGCCAGCACGCAGCGGGGCTACGGGGACGTGGAGCGAGAAGAGGGAGAGCTGGAGGTGGGACCAGCTTGCAGTGCTCTTGCTGTTCTCCAGACAGCCCCGGTGCGCCGTCATCCACACCCCTGTTAGAAGCAGGGCCCCCGCCAGGGAGGCCAAGGTGGTGGGAGAAGCCTGCTTCCTCACAGCTGTGTCGACTCTGGAGCTGCAGGGCTGGACAGGAAGGGGGATGGGGAGGGCACCTCCACCCCCAGCACAAGGGGGCTGTAAGTGGGCAGGAGGTCAGGGCCATCTGGGAGCGTCCCAGGCTCAGGAGAGTCAAGGCTGGCTGGCGGCTAGGGGCTTTATTCTACCAAAGGGAAAGATCCCTTCCGGGGGCGGGCTGTTAGCGAGGGCCTGGGCTTTGGGAAGGCTCTTCTGCTCCCCAGTGCAAGGGCCAAGAGTCCACCTGCAGAGTCTCAGCGTCCCTCAGGTCGGCCCTCCTGAGCTGAGATTGGCCTGAGAGGGAGGAGGTGTGGGAATAGCTGAGGGGCTGTGGGGAGAGGGCGGGACGTCCACCTCAAAAGCGCTGGCCCAGCCACCAGCTGGCTGTGGCCCTGGCAGGCCGTGTCCCCTCTCTGGACCTCAGTTTTCTCACTCTGTAAAATGGGATGATCACAGCAACACCGACCTCACAGGACTGCTATGGGGATCGATAGGTGAAGCCACATTATTGCGCAAAAGCAAAGCGTAGGCACTGGGTGATGGACTCAGAGGAAGAAGAAAACTTGTTCCATGTTTGCTGATTTCCCCCCCCAAGCTGGCGCTTAGCTCAACAGGCCAGCACTTGTGTTTTGGAATCAGACTTTGAATGCTTTCTAATGATTCTCTGAGCCTCAGTTTCCGTGCCTGTAAAATGGATGAACACAGTGAATAGTAAAATAGAAAAACACAGCACAGCTTCTGGCGCATGGCAAGATAAAAACAGCAGTTTATATCACGGAGTAAATGTCAGGGGCTCAAGATGAAGAAAGGTGGGCTCCCTGCCCTCAAGCTCATGGTCACTTGGGGACAGATACCTAATGACTGTGGGAGAGGTTAGTAAGGGCCGGGGGGGCCTGGATGGAGCAGGGGTGTCCAGGCAAGCCTGCCAACAGCAGGTGGCACAGACGCCAAGGCTGCGAGGGCAGGTGGCACCTCCCCAGGGCTCCCGGCACTCCAGGCAGAGGGACCTGCGTGGGTAAAGGCAAGGAGGCTGGAAAAGCACAGAGGCGTAAACTGGCTGAGGACAGGGCACCCGGAGGCTCCCTACCAGAGCTCCCCAGGGCCAGCCAACATAAGGAAGGGGGCCAAAGCCCACACCCCTCTGTGCGTGACCCGGAGTCACCGCTGCCCCGCAGGGCCCGGCCTACTTTTCCCTGGATTGCGCAGGGCGGAAATCCAGCAGGGGCAGCCAGGCTGACATCAAACCCTCCCACCACAGGCCTGGCCTCAGCCCCTCTCCAGGCCTCAGCGTAGCCATAAATCCCCGGGCAGGGCGGTGGGAGGGGCAGGCCCCCGCACACGTCCCGGCGGCTGGACAGAGGCCGGCATCTCTGGCTGGCGGTGACTGAGCGCCCCAACACCCCATCACTCATCCCGCACGCCCAGCTGCCCCCACCTTGGCAGCAGCCCATCCATCTCAGCCGGACGCTTTCAAGTCCAGCCCCAGGCCTCTCTGCTTAGTGTTAAGATGAGCCTGGGCTCACGCGGACTGTTCTTATTTATCTTCAGGTTCATCCCCCAGCGGCCATCACTCTGCGGGGCAGCCGCAGTTCTCAGGACAGGCCTCCAGAATCCGGTCCTCCTCCGGCTTACTTTCCAGTTCCCCGCCTGGCAATGCACAGAGAAGGCTTGCTGCCCGAGGGCGATTCGTCTTAGTCACAGGCCCTTATAACTGGGCGTTTGGGCCTCTGCTATCTCCTGGCAGCCCTTTGAAGCATTAGTGTCTGTGCACTTTACCGGGGGAGACGGAGACCCAGAGTGGGGAGCCGCTCGGCTCAGGGGTCTCCTGGTTGCCTGGCTCTGCCGCGGGCAGAGCCAGTGGCCGATCTTTGGCCAAATCGCGCAAGGCCTTGTGGGGCCTTTGCCTTGACGTCCTGCAGGTCTGGGCAGACCAATTCGTGTCCAGTGTCCTCTGCTAGACTGGGAAGTCCTCCAGGCAAGGCCCACGCTGCCCCAGATCTCCCACCCCAATCACAGGATTCTAGACTCAGACACGGGAAGGAAACTTAGTGCTGGGATTCAGAAGTGGGGTTCTGGAATCAGACAGGGCTGGAGCCTGACTCTCCACATCCTAGCTCGTGACCTTGGGAGCTGGTAAGTTCTCCGAGTCTTAGTTCCTCCCGTGCAGACTGAGGGCAAGTAATAGAACCTGTGAGGTAACACGTGGAAACTTCCTGGAACCATGCAGGGCATAGGAGGTGAGCTCAATGAAGGCCCATGACTGTGTTTCTTATCACCATCACCCTCCCAGGGGCTCTTGACCTGGGGTCTTCAGAGAGGTAACAGAGTAAGTATCATCCCATTATTCTGGCAATTCCAAGGCCCTTACACCCCCAGCTTGGAGAATCCTGCCTGGACAGAGAATGTTCTCTCTTAGGGGTGATTAGAATTCCAACAGCCCAGTGTGGACACAGCAGTCATCTCAGAGGATGACCACAGGCATGTTGGAGGGATAGAAGGAGGGAGGAATAAATTATTACTTTAAAACAAAGTTTGTTCAGGAGATAAGATCTTTCAAAACACAGGATAATGAAAGCTTGGAAAAAAGACCGGGAAGCTCTAATTTGGTCCAGCACGATCCCTACCCCCCACCCCAGCTCTGGGCCTGATACTGCTTTGATGACCCCTCCTGGCGGCCCCCTGAGGGTGGTCCCGTTCTCCAGGTGAGGACACTGAGATTTAGGGAGGTGACCTGACTTGCCCATCGTCACACTGGCGGAGGCCAGGTCAGGCCTCCACGCTGCAGAAGTAGAGGCCTTAGGGAGGAAGACATAGCACGGGCTTTGGAGTTAGGCAGGCCTGGATCCCAGCCCGAGTCTGCCACCCACTGCTGTGAGATTGTGAGCAAACCTCATTTCCTCATCTGGAAAGAGGGTGTGAAACCACTTGAGGGAGTTAAGGACTAATTCTCTAGGTGATCTGACTCGTGGGCACATTTTCAGAGATGAGGCCTCACACTTCCTGACACCCACAGGTCTGGTGGCCAAGGTCCCCAGTTCCCACACCCTCCATCTGCAGCCCCCGAGGTCTGTTCCTGGAGCCAAGAGGCATGGCCTGGCTGCCAGGGTGAGGTGGAACTTCCCAAAACAGGGGCTCTTGTCTTCTGCTGCCACCCAGATGTGGACACCTCCTTGGTCACAGAAGATTGTGTCTTTGAGTGGTTGTAATCCCCTTTGACCTCAGGATGAGGAGGAGAGAAAGGGGGTGGAAGAGAACTGGAGAGTTCCTCATTAGGCAACATAGACACCCAGGCCTCCGTTTCCACCCCTGTGAAATGGGTGAGCAGGAATGAGATTAGATGATCTCTTAGGACACTTCCAGCTGAGGGCTGGGTGTGGACCTCCCCAGTGCTGGGGCAGGAGGCAGCGTCTCTGTGCCCCTCGCCCCCAGAGATCTGTAGCCCCCATGAAGTCAGAGCTGGGAGAGACTTGAGTGACAACCTCCTTTTACAAATGAGCACAGAGAAGGAAAGGAACTCACCCAAAGCCACACAGGATGTACGTGGCAAAGCCCAGGGAGCAACCCAGGTGTTCTGACCTCAGCCCAGGCCTCACCTGCTACACCACGCTGTGTGCAATAAAGATCCTGGTTGTTGAATGAATGAATGAACGAATGAATGAACGTTCAGTGAGAAGCCCCAACCTCCTCCCTCCCTCCCTCCCTCTCTTCCTCCTCCCTTCCTTCTTTCTTGCCTTTCTCTTCTCCTTTCTTTCCCTCCTCCCTCCTCCTTCCCTCCTCCACACTCCAAATGTCTGTTCTGGGCCAGGCCTTGTCCCAGATAGTGGGGCCTCCAAGCTGAGCCGACCACATCCCTGTCCTCTGATAGTTCTTAGACAAGTGGGCAAGAAAGATCCTCCTGGGAGCCTCCTGACCCTGACGGGCCCCCAGGAGTCCCTCTCTCCCCACACGCCATGCCCAGGATGTGAGGGGGTTAAAAAGCACAGGGCAGAACAGGCCCACTCACAGCCCGATCCCCGGCCGGCCAGCCAGGCCACCTCTGGGGGCTTTGCTGTGTTTCTTTTCCTCCTCTTCCTCTCTCCTTTTTTTTTTTTTTTTCAAGAAACACATGTCATTCGCCGTAACTCATGCGCTTATTATAATCATGACCAGATGGTTAATGGGATGTAATAAAACCAACGCTAACCTGGCCCTGCTCGCAAATCTCTCCCCTTGCCTCCACCCTGCAGCCAGCCCGCCTGCCCCTGAGCTACTTCAACACTTTTTCATGGCAAGACTGACCTGAGGAAAAGGGAGAAAAGGGGGAGTGAACGCTGTCATTCACTTTTCGTTCATTCACTCATTCATTCGTCATTCATTCATCTCTCATCCATTCACTTTTTATTGAACGCGTAGTGTATGCCAGGCACTGAAGATGCAACAGTAAAGGAGGACAGGCTCACCTGTGTCCTCTGGTAGGAAAGATAGATGTCTCATAAACAGGTAATTAAACCTTAATTAATTACGGTTAATTGCAGAGGGGTTGGCCTTACAGGAAGGCCAACCGAGACTGGACTGTCCCCTTCAAGAGCAGAACTGTGTCTATTTGATGCTTCCATGTATACTGGGTCCCTAGGAGGTCCTTCATGAATATTTGTCCAGTGAATGAATGAATGAATGAGTGAGTGAGCTGTAGATCAGAAAAGGCTTTCCTGGAGGACAGAAGTTGAGTTTTAAAATAATGTCTCCCAAATGGAGAGTCCGGTGGAATACATGAAGAAAAGAGTAGAAATTCTATTCATTTTTATTTCTCAATTTTAAAATAAGAAACTAACATTTGCTCTGATTATATATACAGACCGATGATAGACTATGTGGTATATACATGAAGTTCACAAATAGCTCTACGTGCAGTGGGGTGTGCTCCGTGTTTTTACTGCTGGGGAGAGGCGTGTGATCAAGAGTTGGGAGACCCCTCGTCTTAGCTCAGGCTGCCCTCACGAAATACCATACACTGCGTGGTTTAAACAACAGAAATTTATTTCTCATGTTTCTAGAGGCTGGGAAGTCCAAGATCAAGGTGTTGGCCAATTTGTTTCCTGGTGAGAGCTCTCTTCCTGGCTTGAAGCTGACTACCTTTTCCCTGCGTCCTCACACAGCTTGTGTGCACATGGGTGGAGAGAGAGGCCCCTCTTTCTTCCTCTTCTTATAAGGCCACCTAGCCTATCAGACTAGGCTCCCATCCTATGGCCTTACTGAACCTTAATTCCCCGCTAAAAGACTTATCTCCGAATGTAATCACGTTGGAGGTTAGGGCTTCAACATAATGAGTCTGGGGGGCATACCTCTGCCCTAAAGAATGGACAGGTGAGGTCCTGGATGAAGGGTGAAGGTGCTGGGGGAAGGGGACCCACATTCTAGAAGCAGTGTCTACTTCAAAAGCCCTGACATGGGGATGAGTTTGGGGCCAAGAGGAATAAAATTCCCACCTTTCCATTAGCCATCCTTAGGAAAGTATTTCTTCCCTCTAGGCACGCTTCGTGCTGACATGAACCTAGTACTCATTTAGATGCGCAAAACAAAGTGGGAGGTAGAATCGGAGGATGATCTGAGATTCCAAGCCCAGGGAGGCTTCTGGACAGCGGGATGGCTCAATGGAGGTGGTCATAATATACAGATGTAGTGTGGGTGCCATGTCACGGTGTGCGCTCCAGGCCAACACCTAGGGCGCAAAGCTTCATTCTCTGCTGTCCTGATGCCAAGACTCCCCTACCCACTCTCCCTTTCCAGTCTCTCCTTGCCCCAGAGCAGGCCCCCACCCGCACTGCTCCCAGCACCCACTCGGGCCTTCCCAAGGACTATCCCACAGGAGGACAGGATGCAGAGGGATCCTGTTAAAGCGGATGAGCGTGCCACTCACAGGCTTAAACCCTCAGAGCTTCTGCCACACTCAGAATACATTCTCAGTCCCTACCGTGGCCCGGAGGCATGGACTGCGTGAGCTGGCTTCTGGTCACCTCTTCCAAATTCGCTCCTATCCCACCTTCGGCTGCCACATGGGCCTTCTTGCACATGCTTGGACACACTGAACCCTCCCACCCCAGGGCCTTTGCACTCACTGCTACCTCTCCCTGGATCACTCTCTCTCCTTTTATCCCCGTGTCTCACTCCCTCACACTTCACTCTGGTCTCTACCCAGATGACATTGCTTCAAAGAGGTCTTCTGGGGCCACCCCATTCCTTCTTCTTCTTTTTTTTTTAATAGCACTTATCACAATCTGACATATTATATATGTTTGTTTATTTGTAATATTGCCTCTCTCCCACTAAAATGTAAGCTCTAGGAGAACAGGAATGTGGGTCTGTTCCTTACTGCATTCTGAGGGCTTATAAAATTATCTGGCCCCCAGCAGGTGCTTATGAAACATTTGTCAGATGACTGAATTAATAAGCAAATGAACAGAAAGCTTTTTTGCAACTTGTCAAGCAGAAGGAGATGGGAGAGAAGGAAGGAGATGGACCACGAGAGACTAGGAGACCCTGGCAGGAAGTTTGGAGTTTGTACTAACTGAAATAGGGAGATACTGAAGAATCTAACATGATTTGGTTTATATTTTGTAAAGGTAACTCCCCTGGGTATGCTATGACAGAATAAAAGGGGAGATTTTTTGACTATGGAATTGGGGGAAATTAGGGGCAATCTGATAAAATTATGGGGAAAGCAACACTTTCAGCCTCAGTCTCCCCATCCGTCCTCTCTCCCCGAGCCTCCCCAAATCTCTCTAAGGTCCCTTTTTTTATATTAAAAAAGGAATAAATATAGTGGTGGTAAGATCACTTTCCACCGCGTCCAGCCCTCCATGAGTTTTCTATCTGTTCTCTGCGTGTCCTCCCCATTCCCGAGTGTGTGAGAAGAGGGTCCGGCGCTGATTTATGCTGCTGACAGAAAATCTAATGAATTGAAGACATGAAAGCATAACAAGGTTCCCCCTGGGATAAATCCATTCTGCATTCGGGCCTTTGAGAGGGGCACGTGGCCCTGCTGACAGCCCAGTGTCCGTGATGGATGTGGCGCTGGACGCCGCGCTCGGGGCACCGAGGAGCTCGCTGGGGGTGGTGATGGGAGGAGCGGATGGAGACTTAGGAGGCTCTAAAACATCCGAACCTTGTAGCGAAAGGAGCTTAAGGCAAATCCAAAACGGAGATTCCAAGCACGTGTGGGGTGCACGCAGGCTGATTTCACTGTATGGGAAGGATGCATGGAGAACCCGGGGCAGATGGAGGCGTGGGGTGAGGACCCAGGGACTTTGGTCCCGGCCTTGGGCCAAACTTTGTCACTAAACGCAACCTTGGACAACCCCCTAGCAGGGCATGTATGTCCACCTGTAAAATAAGGCTTTAAATAAATCAGGGACCGAAAATGTCAGTGCTTATGGGAGGCCAGGACAGATTTTGCGTAAACGGGAGAAGTGAGCTAGGTAGAAGCTGTAGGAAAAAGGAGAACATTCGCCCTGCTTGTAAGAAGTGGCCGCCATTCAGCTCTAACCGATGGGATTATTGTCAGAGTTGGGTCCAGGAGGGAGGCAGTGGCAACTCTTCTGCTTATGAAAGAGAAGTCAGAAAGTCATCACTGTGGTGACTTTTTTATTATTCATCTCAGCAAGCCAGCTAGACTGGCTCCCGAGGCAAGGCCCCCACACAGTGCTCTGGTGCCTTCAACAATACTCTGCACATTGTAGGGGCCCTACAGTCTGAAGTGTCATCCGTGCCTGGTGTGAAATGACTCTTGAATAACTGAATGCATAGGTGGGTGGGTTGTGTAGCAGGAGAAGGAAGGACAAACGTAACCAGTTCAATATTTCAAGTATTTTCTTCAGTTGGAAGACCACTCTCCTTTTTCCTTCTCTTTAACCATACTCGAGACAAAGGGAGAACAGATGTCCCCTTAGTCATACCACGGATGCCCCAGAATCGGCGAGACACCATCTGGGGCCAGCTCCATGACTCCCACTGGGAAAGAGGGATTCCGGATGATTCTGAGGAACTGGCTGCTCAACCGACAGGTGGTGTCGAAGAGGAGAGATCGGGGTCTCTGCGTGTCAGGAGAGGGCGCGGCAGGAAGCCCAGCTCTGGGACACACACCAGGGAAGTGCTCGATGCTTGTGTGTTACGACACAGGCTCACGAGTGTAGAGGTTCGTCTCACCCCAACATCACGTCATGGAGTGTGTCGGAGATGGTTGGAATCCACCAAATATTCCAAGTGCTCCTTTCATCTCCCAGAATCCCTTGCAGCAGGGACGGGGCCCCAGGACTCCCTGGGCTAGTAGTCTCCGAATGGAGACTCTGGGTGCCCCTGCCAGGCAGAAGCAGTTAGAGCCGGCGTCCCCTCCTCGTCTTTCTCTCCTCTGCCTCGGGACCTAGGCGGCCACCTGTTCCAGAGTCTGCTGCTAACACACAGCAGAGTTGATGAGAGCGAGAAATACAATGGTGATGTCCCCAGGCCGCTGAGCTGTGTGGGTCTATCAGTTACCACAGCACAGCCTGGTCTGTCCTAACTAGTAGCTGGATTCACATCTAAGCAAGTCTCCTGCATGTTTCAGAGATAGGCAAGAGCTCGTAGTTTTATCAACACGAGAGTTCATTTTAAGGACTCTCAGTCTTCTGGTTCAACCACCCCCTTTTCACAGATGGAGAAACTGAGGCAGGTCCAGAGAGGAGGAGCAACAGCACCGGTGAGGCACCAGGGTGGCCTGGGTGAGTCCCCAGCTGGGGTCTCCTGGCCCGCAGCCCATCATGGCCACTCTGATCAAATCAAAGTTTTAATGAAACATACCCTAAAAGTTCAAAAGACTGGCTCCTCCAAAGAAGCCTAAAAAGACATTTTGTCCGTGGGGCAGGCTTCTGGTGTCCCAGATGCTGCTTGTCTCTGGGCAGCTCACTGTAAACCACCCTGGCTTCCTTCACCCCTTCAAAGACTCCTCTTTCCCCTTCCCCGGCCCCTCACTGCCCCTCCCTCTCTCACCTTCTGGAATTCCGCCCACTGGACATCTCAAGTGAGATTTAAGCTCGTCGCTGCCGCCCAGAGATGGGCTCCACCACATGTGTGTGGCTGAGAATCCAGCCCTTCGTGAAGCTATTAAGTTCCCTTTGAGAAGCCACAGGCTTTACCATGTAATGAGCAGCCTGTACAAGACGAGCCCCACCATTAACATGAACAGTCTCTCAACTCCCAGATGTCTGTGTGTCCCTCTTCAGGATCGAGAGGCATCAGCTGGTGCAGGGCTGGCTACAGGGATCGACAGGGTAGTTCAATGTATGCATTGAACCGTTTACTATACACCCTCCTTAGGAACATGATACATTGCCCGCACCCAGGGGCAGATGTTCTGGTGGGAGAGCAGACATAAAACAATTAATTAATTGCAATTGTGTTAAGTGTCATGTGTGAGATATACAGGGCAATGTGGGAGCAAATAACATCATCTAGGATAGGTGGTAGGAAGGCCCTCTTGATAGGATTTAATCAGGTGAGAAAGGAGATGGGGGAAGCGCTCCTGGCAGCAGGATCTGCATGTGCAAAGGCCCTGTGACAGGAAGGAGCTTGGAATGTTTGATGGCTTGAAAGAAGGCTGATGTGACAGGAGGAGAGAGAAAGACAGACAGTCAGATGGACAGAGGGAAGAAGGGAGGGAGGGAGAGATAGGAGATGAAACAAGGGAAGATAAGAGCCTGGTCATCGCAAGACCACATCATAGCTCTGGGACTTTACTATTTTTATCCAGAAAGCCACTGAGGGACTTTAGAGTGATGATGATGGCTGCTTTGTGGTGAACGGATAGTAGGGAAGCAGGAAGACCAATTTGGAGGCTACTGCAGTGGACCAGGGAAGAGAGGGGCCTTTAATTAAGATGGTGACAGGGGAAATGGAGAGAAAAAGATAGATTCGGGAATATTTCGGGGGTCTAATGGGCAGGCCATGGTGGTATGTTTGATGTGGGTCTTTGCTGGAGGTGGGAGAAGAGTTGTTAGATTTCTGTCTTGGGCAACTGACTGGAGGACAGTGGTGCCAATTCCTGAGATGGAGAAGGCTGGGTTTATGGGGTAAGTGATCAGTTTAGCATTGGATGTGGCTTTGAGTGGTGGAACCAGGAGGTGGGCTCTGATTGAGAACTCCCTACCTTATAGGCAGTGGTAGAGTTGTCAGGTGTCTACCTCTACATATTCTCCCTTTCCTCTTTAGTATATAATATAACCCCTGATTCTTAGCTGGGCATGTAGCCTGGAATAAAGAGCCACTTCCCAGCATTCCTACTATCAAGATGTAGGCAGAAATGCTGTGTTCAACTACCGAGCAGTGCCCCAGTAGGCTACCTTCCTTTGTTTTTTCTTCCTCCTTCTGTTTTTTTTTTTTTTTTTTTGTGGTACGTGGGCCTCTCACTGTTGTGGCCTCTCCCATTGTGGAGCACAGGCTCCAGACACGCAGGTTCAGTGGCCATGGCTCACAGGCCTAGCCGCTCCGCGGCATGTGGGATCTTCCCGGACTAGGGCACGAACCCGTGTCCCCTGCATCGGCAGGCGGACTCTCAACCACTGCGCCACCAGGGAAGCCCTTCTTCCTCCTTCTGGATAACTGGAAAGTGGACTTGATGTCTGGAGCTCAAGCATCCATCTTGGATCACGAGGAGTAAGTCACATGCTGAGAATGTGGAATAGCAACATGGAAGGAGCTGGGGATGTGACACTGCGTAGTGTCACACCAGCCGCAAACTACATACTTCTGGACTTCTTTGCCATGCGCCTGACCTGGTCCTGGTTAATACGAGGAAATCTGACCCCTGACTATCAGATGGTCCTCACTTCCTACCCCTCTGCCTCTTACTCACTCCATGCCAGCTACAGTGGCTTTCCTGTTCCTATAATGCTCCAAGCTTACTCCCACCTGGAGACTTTATACTCTCTGTTCTATCTTCCTGGAATGCTTTTCTTCTTCATCTTCCCATCTGGCTCTGCTCAAACATCCCCTCTTCAGAGAGGGCGTCCCCGACCGCCTTCCTAACGAGGTTCCTTCCCCTGAGCTTTCCTCTAGCTAGCATCTTACTTCCTTTCTTGCACAGCATTTTTTCACAGTCTGGGTATTTGGCTTCTGTGCGTGTTTTCTTGGGATTCACTGCTTCTTCCCATGAGAATGGGCGCTTTATAAGAACAGGAACCCTGCTCTTTGTCTACCCGGCATCTCCCAAGACTAAGCAGAAACCAGCAAGGACTACGGGCTTAGTACATAGTTATTGACTAATTAACAAAAGAAACTAGAGCGAGTGCCTCATTTTACCAAGACTGTTGAGGTCAGAAAAGGAAATTAACTTGTCCAAGGTCACCGTTCAGGTCAAGGACAGTCCTGGTCCAGGGTGTGCCCCTCCCACACCTCAGCAGGGACAGGCAGACCCCAGGTGGAGGTACCACCATCCCCTCTCTGCCTCAGGGGCAGGGACTTCTGCATCCATGACCTTCCACCAGCTTGGCTGGGCTGGCCTGGCTCCTGAGACCCCAAGACACAGTCCCTAAAGGCCTTTTGTCCCGCTCCTCTAGCGCAGCATCGCCCTGAGGGGCCTGCGTGGGAAGAGGGCAAGGGGGAAAGAAGCCTGCTGGGGATGGGCCTTGGGCCACATCTGGAATTAAGAGCCAAAAACCCAGCTCTGTGCTGATAACGCTTTATTGACAGGAGATGAAAGTCGGGAGAGCTATCCCTCTCTGCGCGCCAGCTCGCATTGCTTTACGAGGTGTGATGCTCTCCAGTAACTTCAGCGGGCCCTACCCGCCCCCTTTCCTGCTCCCAGCCCACATTAGAGTCTTTACAGGCAGGAGCCCCCGGTCTGCACTCCCACACTTGGCCTTGGTGGGGGAGGCGGGGGAAGGGTGGTGTGCGGGACGGGGTGGCCCCCCCTTGGAAAAGACTAAAGAGGCCCAGGAAAGCGACGGCTTGTTCCTGTCCCACAGGACCCGGAATTCAGGAGCTTCCCATTTCCAGCAGCCTCAACTGAGGCAAACCTTAATTCTCCCATCATGTAACGTATCACAGGTTCTGGGAATTAGGGGGGGTGGCAGGGTGGCATTTTCTGCCAATCACACAGGTTCAGAGAGAGACCCTCCTGAGTGTGTGTGTGTGTGTGTGTGTGTGTAAGAGAACTGAACCTTCTAGCAGGAACGAACTCATAGTGTGAGCTAGAACAATAAGGCAGGTACGTTTTACAGGCAGGTGTGCAAATAAATGTGACTTCTTTTTTTTCTGTGACAAACCTTCATTTCTCTCCGGAGCCCTCATTGTGCTGATGCAATGAAATGTGGTCACATCCAGGCGGATGCACCGACACCAGTGAGTTTCTCAGGCTTTCGCTAGGCCAGCATGGGAGGCAGGCATTACTCAGTGGGGGGCCACTGCCCCATCCTTCATCCTTTGGAGGCAGTTCTCAGCTGCTGGCGCCTCAGGCTGGTGCCCGTGGAGGCAGCTCAGCCTCCGTTGGGCCTCTCCTCGCCAGCTCCCTAGGGCTCGGGGTTCTCCTCCGCTTTTGGCCCCTGCCTTTCTGTCATTTAGCCAACTTGAGTCCCACAGAAGCCGTGGGGAGGTGTCCCTGGACACCCACCCAGAGGCGCTTGCCACACTGTGGAGCCACTCTCTCTCCAAGCCCTGCTTGCTTGGGGGACACTGGCACAGTCCCCTCGTGCGGTCATTGTCACTTCTTGCGGGATGAAGGGCTGTGCTCCAGGCTTGCCTGGACAACCCCCTGGGCCGCAAGGCACCACCTCCTTGCACCTGCCCATCTCCCAGCGTAACAGGGCTGTTCTTCCCACCTTCTCCGGATTGTGCCCCAGAGCTGGCAGAGCCCCCATTCCAATGCAAAGCCTCCGGCTACCTCCCCCAAACGCTGCCGTTCCTGAAACAAACCCTCTTCCCAAATTGCTTAGCTTTTTATCTAAATTATAGAATGTTGGAAACTTTGGCCTTTCTCAGTTGCTTGTGACACCTCCCCGGGGACCACATCTAAAGGCTAGTTAAAGCTAAAGGGTACAGTACACAGAGGTGAGAGGTGGGGAGTGTCAAAGTGTTAAGAAAGTTGTAGAAAAGCATATGAATTATGCGTCGCTTATCAGCCTGCCGTGATCCCAGCATGATGGTCCACCATCGCTGAAGTCCAGTTCCCTTTTCTGTAAAATGGGTACAGGGAGGCTGCTATCTACATCAGAAGATTGTTTGAGGACTACATGGGACTGTATGTGAGGGTCTTAACCCAGAGGCTGGCACCCTCCACAGGCAGGATATCGGGCAGTAGCTGCTCTTTTCAGGTGGCAGGTAAGCTGTATTGGGGGACTTCCCATGAATAATATGCAATCTGCATTAGGAATGTTTAAAAGTCGTTTGTTTACAGTAGCCTCACACTTTGCTCCAAGAATATTGATTTTGTAATCTTGCATATATTGCTTGTTTTTAAACTCAGAGCTGATATAAAGTTGAAAACATGGGGCCCCATGTCCATTGCAAACATCTCCATCTTGACAAAGTCTCAGAGGTTACCCCAGCTGTTTCTCCCTCTCCCCAAGAGCAGCGACCGCTGACTATGCGGGGAGAGTCCACAGAGTGTGGCCTGTGGGTATGGGGATTTCTCTCCTGCTTAAGCCACAGAGCAGAGGGCACACAGGGTGTGCACAGTATCTATTGCATGTGTGCCTGTGGGGAGCTTTTCGTCTGGCTTTATGTCTAGATGGACTTCTCATTTTAGAAAGGCTCCGTGGAATTGTACTGGATGAATTCACCCAGTGCCTTGTAACCACACCTCCACAGACACCTGCCCATTTTGCAGATGTGGACAGTCCTGGGCCCAGCTTCTTTGAGGCACTATAGCTCAGTGGCCAAGGATGTGAATTCTGGAGCCAGAGAGACCTGGGTTTAAATCCCTGCTCTGCCATTCCTCATGCTGGGTGATCTGGGCAAGTGACTTCATCAATCCCAGCCTAAGTTTCCCCCTCTAACAAATAAAGACACTAATAGCACCTATTGTTGAGACGACACCTACCTTACACTGTTGTCAGGAGAACTGAATGAGGTCATGTACAGATCCATTTTACAGACAGGTAAACTGAGGCCCACATCCCTATCCCAGAGACTCATCTGAGGCTACACAAGTCCCTACAGAAGAACTGGGGGTAAGAATCTGGGTCTTCACTTCAAAACGTGAAAATCCCTGGCAAACAAACCTCTGCTCTCAGAAGCTGTGAGCTAGGCACAGGCCCCTCACCCTTCCATCAGCATACTTCCCTCCCCTCCCCTTTCTCCAGTGGCATCCTCCTCCCTGTCCCAGGGATGTCATTGGCGTTCGTGTTTCCCTGGCTCTCTAGACAATGTGACCATGCAAAGACTTGGAAGAGAGGAGAGGGTACAGCAAGTGCAAAGACCCTTAGCTGGAAGGAGCTTGGCATGTTCAAGACTGACATGGAGGGGGAATTCCCTGGTAGTCCAGTGGTTAGGACTTGGCGCTCTCGCTGCCAGGGCCCAAGGTTTGATCCCTGGTCGGGGAACTAAGATCCCGCAAGCTGCGCGGCACGGCCAAAAAAGCAAAAAACTAAAAAGACTGATACGGAGGCTGGTGTGAATGGTGTGTAGTGGCCCTGGGAGAAAAAGGAAGAGGGGACATTGGAGAACTCGGCACGACCAGGTCTCCCAGGGCCTTGCAGGCCATGGTGAGTACAAGAGAATTACACGGTCCCAGTTAGAATTCTAAAATATCCACTTTCTGTGGAGTATAATGTGCATGTGGGTTGGGGAAAGAAGCAAGAGAGAAAGCAGAGACTCCAGTTCAGAGGTGTATTCGTTTGCTAGGGCTGCCGCAACAGAGAACCACTGGCTGGGCTGCTTAAACTACAGAAATGTCTCGGCTCACAGTTCTGGAGGCTGGAAGTCTGAGATCAGTGTGTTGGCAGGGTTGGTTCCTTCTGAGGGCTGGAAGGGAGAATCTATTTGTGCCCCTCCCCTAGCTTCTGATGGTTTGCCGACGATCTTTGGCATTCCTTAGCTTATAGAAGCATCACCCTCATCTCGGCCTCCATCTTCACGTGGCATTCTCCCTGTGTGCACATCTGTGTCCCAATTTCCCCTTTTTATAAGGACACCAGTCATGTTGGATTAGCGGCACATCCTACTCCTGTATGACCTCATCATAACAAATTACATCTATAAGGACCCTATTCCCCACTAAGGTCACATTCTGAGGTTTGGGGGTCTAGGACTTCAACATATGAATTCAAAATTTTTGAATTTTTCAATCCATACCAGGAGGCTAGTGCAATAAGTCCAGGAGAGATAGAACACGTGGCCTGGACCAGGTGATGTCAGTGGAGGCGGAGAGAGCTGTCAGACAGAAGACACGTTTTGAGAGCAGCGCTGATGGGATCTGCTGATGGATTAGGTATGTGGGGGAAGTGGTGGTGGTGGGTGGGAGGACCCACTTGGACTTCAGATTCTGGCTTGAGGAGCCAGGGGGATGTCGGGTGGGGGCTGGGAAGTAGGTCTGGGGGCGAGAAGTCAGGAGCAAGGTTTTGCAGCCAGCTGTGGCGGACACATCTGGCGTTTGCCCCAGCTTACCTCTCGGGTCCACCTTGTCCTGGGCTGGAAGAAGCCGGCCCTAATGAGAGGCAGCTGTGGCCAGGCGGCTCACATTTGTTCTTCTTTCAGCATCAAAGGCCTGAGAAGAGGTTGTCCAGCCCTGAAGGCCATGACCATCCATCTTGGAGGCTACACCGCCAAGAAGCCAGGTCCCCGTGGCTAGTGCCTGTTCTCTCCGTGAGGAGGACCCTTTCCCCCTTTCCAGCACAATCTCCCGGCTTTGGAAACTTCCCCTCCACCCAACACCCCCCCCCCCACCCAGGATTGGTTCATCCCTGCCCGAGATCAATCACATGAGATAAAAGGGAGCTGTGAAGGCAGAGAGGGAAAGGCTCATGGGACATATCTGACTGTCCCCAAAGTGGTTCCCAAATGCGTGAAATTCTACTTAATAGCCAAGGAAGGGAGCCATCATGCTCTGGCATCATCGTGCCTGTTTTAGAGCCTAGACCTGCCTCTTATCAGCATCTGTAAAGTGGAGGGAGAAATGATACCTACATCACAAGGTAATTATGAAACCTAAGTGCTTGTCACATGGTAAGTTCCTGTTATTGTTACTATTGCCCTTATTCTTGCTGTTTGGGAGTAATCATTTTATATCAAAATCATATACTTCAAATGTTCACCCTTACAAACCAACAAAGACTAAAACATTCTAGATAGATCTTCCACTTAAGGTAGAAATTTAAGCACTTATAGTATGATAGAGCCTCAAAATTAGTAACAAATATATTTATATCCAAGCCATGTGCTGATGTGGAAAGATCACCTACTGTAGAAGCAGGCCTGGAATTCTAAACTCAGCTCTGCTGTTTGCGAACTGTGTGACCCTGGGCAAGTTACTGCACCTCTCTGAGGCTCTAAATCAGGGACAGAATGATAATACTTGTGAGTATTAAAGATCATATATAAAGGATCTGGCCCAGGAAATGGCTCATGGTAAACACACAGTAAATGATGAGTTTTGTGGTAGATGGTGCTAATACCTCTGCCCCCTCCCCTCCTCCCCACCCTCTGCCTAATTCTTTACCCCATCACAGGTCCTCACTCTCTGTTATGTACATTTTTAGTGTCATGCCTCTCTGACTGTGGCTTGGACATGTGACCGGCTTTAAACAACGGAATGTTAGCTTATACAGTTGACCCTTGAACAACATGGGGTTTAGAGGCACCAACCCTCTCTGCAGTCGAAAATCCAAGTATAACTTAGGGTTGTCCCTTTGTATAGACAGGTCCCTTCTACCTGTGGATCCTCCATATCCATGGTTCCACATCCACAGATTCAACCCACCTCGGATCTTTAGTACTCTAATATTTGTTATTGAAAAAACCAGTGTATGAGCGGACCCTGCGCAGTTCAAACCCGTGCTGTTCAAGGGTCCACTGTACTTCGAGAAGCACCTTCATATAGGTCTGGGCATTCCTGCCGGAGGATGTGACACATGCAGCAGAGCTGCGTCAGCCCAGTCATCTCAAACGAGGCCAACCTAGATCAGCCAGAAGCCAGCCAACTCCAGCCATGTGCACAGACTCAGCCAAGTTAAAGCTGCCCAGACGACCTCAGCTGGCAGCAGAAGCAGGAGCAAGTCCAGCTGAAGCCAGCCCAGCCCACCGCTGTCAGTGGAACCCTACAGACTCTTGAGCCACATACATGTTTATTGTTGCAGGCATCCAAGTCTTTGTGGCTGTGAATCAGCACTATTGTGGCAACAGATAAGAGATACAGATCTTAATATGCATATTAGTGATGCTCGCTTATGAAATCAAGGCTCCTTTAGGTGACTCTTCAGGCGTTTAGAGCCCAAAGATATTGACATTTGTAATGAGAGTTCACCCCTGCCCTAATCCCCATAAGACTATTTAACTGTGAACCCGTAAATCTCCAAAACTGAGATATAATTTTCAAAAAGCTTCATGATTTTGTTTTGCTTTGTTCTGTTTGAGGTAAAGAGCCAATGGCAGAAACATGAATGATGTTGGCCAGACAGACACAGTGAGAGGAGAAAACAGGCCACGTCACTCTCTCCTTCTACGTCTTCTAACCCAAACCTTGTAGCCATCTTGGCTCCAGGATCATAAATTAGAGCCCTCTCTTCAGGACCTTCCCTGTTAATTATACAAATCCGATTCTAAGCATCTTAATACGATGGCTTTAGCCACCTCCTGGGCAGTCGTTCATTGTTGTAACGAAAACTCTCCTTATGGGTCTGGCAGTCCACTCAGCTCCCACCAGCCCAGGAAGGAAGCCAGCACAGAACTTGAGAGTCTGGCTTGGCTTCAGGAGCCCTGGCCTGGAATCCCAGCTCCCCCACCTTCCAGCTGTGCAGCCTTCAGCAAATCACAGAACTTCTCTGTGCAGTTTTTACAGAGACTCCTTCTCTGTAAAATGGACATAAACTTGGTTTAATAGGATTCAGGGGGATAAAGCAAGGGAAGAGTCAGCACATAGGAAGTGCTTAATGATTTAGATCTGTCATGATGGATATATTCATTTAGTCCAGGTACAACATGGAGCCTGTGTGTCTCAAACTGTCACAACAGGGTCAGTCCTGGGACCTAAGGGCTATAACTGATGCACTGCCCCATCCTGCTCTTTCCAGATTTGTTGAGGCTTTTCTCTGAGCCTCGTGTCCATTTTATAATCTTGGGTTAGATATTCAGGATGACCAAATGGCTGAGTAATCATTGACAACTGGATCAGTTGTTCGTTGATACTAAAAATAGAGCAAATCCCAAGCTCTTAATGGTTTAACATAATAGAAGCTTATTTCTCATCCATGTAAAGTCTAAATGGCCGTGGGATACCAGGGAGGTGTTAGCCCCGTGTTCTCAGGGGCCCAGGTTGATGGAGGCTAAGCCATCTTCATCTCCTAGGTTCAAAGGTCATACTGGACATCAACATTCAGCCAGAGACACGAGAGGCAGGATGTGGAGGCCACCAGGAGAGATCCTGTGGGCCCAGCCTGAAGGAACTCATCACGCTATCCACGGTCCATCAAGCAGAACCGGTCATGTGACCACACACGGATGAGGGGGCTGGCAACTGTCGTCCTCGGCTGGACGGCTGTTTGCCAGTAATGACTCTGTACTCTGGGAGGAGAGCATAATTCTTGGTGGATAGACAACCACCGCTGGCTCTGTGCCTGGCTAGCACTCCCTGGTTATGTGCCTGGTCCCACGTGATACCCTTTACACCCATCATTCATGGAGGCTCATGGCAGCTCTATAGGGGAGGACCCTTAGTTTCACCCTCATCTTCCAGCCGAGGAACGAGGCCCTGAGGGATGACCCCTTGCTGCAGCACTGTCTCTCAGAAACAGCGGTTTCTCTTGTTTTCTAATTGTGCTGGCAAGGTGGCTGGGTTCGCATTTCTGAACTCTGGCTTGAAGGCTGACTGTTGGCACTGTCTTACCAACGCAGCACTGCTGTCCTCTCAGGCTCTGCATTGCACACTCTCCATCACCCCCTGTGCAGAGTATCCTGGGCTAATCTCCCTGCTCAGCATCACTGCCATTGCCAACCCTCAGCTCTCACCAAGCCGTTAGCCTTTCTATGGCTCTAAATTAACATGCCTTGCTCTGCTCTCTGTCCTAGCTAAGATCAGGTAGACCAGCTCCCTAGACTTCAAACCGCAGTGTATGAAAGAACTATAGGTAGGGTTTCATCCTTGGCTGTCTTATCAGTGTGGCTGCTGGGATTACCATTTGTGGTGGACGGTATGATGCACACCCGCCCAAGTTGTCCACATCTTAATCCCCCGCAACTGTGAATATGTCATTTTACATAGCAAAGGGGAATTGGAAGATGCGGTTAACTTTAGGATTTTGAGAGGGGCGGATGATCCTGGGTTATCAAGGGGGGCTCAGTATAATCACAAGCATCATATAAGAGGAAGTCAGGAGGATCAGAAAGGAGAAGTGACGATGGAAGCCGAGATTGAAATGATGCGTTTCGAAGACGGAGGAAGGGGGTTGTGCCTTCTTTGCTCTAACAAAGAAGAGCAATGGTCCAATGCAATACTGTGCACGAACTGGGTGGGTGGACGAACACCTGGCTAGACCTTGAATACTGGTAGGTATGGGCTAAAGCCTTGTGGACAGAAAAGACAAACTCATACCTTGAGTATGTGTCACTTTAAGTCAAGATAAATCTGCTCCTTCCTGGGTGGACAGAATCCAACACAGTCACTTGCCACTGAGAAGCTCTTTGTTTTCCTTAAGGGAAACTGCCATGTGGGGGGCTCAGCGTTGATCCCACTCCTGGCACCAACTGTTCCAGCAGTGGCAATAGCTAGATCAGCCTTGAGGACTGGGACCCCTGGCATGCGTAGCCTCCATCCCAGCCACCATGCCTACTCCATTCAGTGCCAGTTGTACAGGCACTGGGGTGGCCGATGCCTCTTTGGCTGACATCATCTGGCTGAGTCGTTCTGTCTGTTTAGTTGGTTAATGGCTCTTCTGAGGTGGACGCTCCCTTGCAGACATTAACATGCAATGGAAAAATCTTCACATTTTATGCCTGTTCCCTTAAATCCATCCACCCATTTCTTCCAAATTTTCTCTTTCCAGTTTCCTGAACAGCGAATCAAGCCATTCACCTCTGCCTATGAATCTGTCCATATTCTAACCTCAGGCCAATTCTCTTTCTACACTAAGTGGATGACCAGGTCACTGCCCAAAACTCCACCCAGGGCTAGAATCTCCTGCCATCACAGTTTTTCAGGCACCGCTTGCATCCACAAGTCAAACTAACCCATCTGTGAATTTTTTTTAACTGTTTTTTTTAAATTGAAGTAGAGTTGGTTTACAATGCTGTGCCAATCTCTGCTGTACAGCAAAGTGACTCAGTTACACACACAGAGACTTTCTTTTTTTTTAAAATATTCTTTTGCTTTATGGCTTATCCCAGGAGATTGGATATAGTTCACTGTGCTATACAGTAGGACCTTGTTGTTTATCCATTCTAAATGTCACCTGTGAACTTCTCCCCTCCTCTATCGCTATTTATAAGGACCCTGCATATGGACATGGGGTGAGTGGAACAGTGGCCGATGACGTGGGGATTTGGATTATTTGCCTGTCAGCTTATTTGTACCCTCTGGTCCTGTTGGGCCAAACTTACGGTTTTGCAGTGCTGTCTGAACTCAGCTAATGATGGACAGCTCTGGCTACCTGGAGGCTTTCTCTCCATGGTTGGGTACTCTATCAGTATCAGTATCATTCCAGGAGCTGTTTTTGAACGATGTCTATTTTTCCACTGCAGATGGCATGAACTAGCTCCAGAGCTTCAGAGGTCTACACTGAGAGTCTCCTACTGGGGCTCGCCATAAAACCTACACAGCACTTTTCCCCACCTTGGAGAGCTCCAGTACCATATAATTTGTTGGGTCATATGGCCCAAGCAGCTGAACTTCTTACACTACAGTCTGGGTCTGTTGTAGACAGACCCTGCTCTGGTCTCCACTGAAAGCTGGCTGCTTCTCATGTATTTCAACGTATAGGTGGAACACATGTAGACTATGCTGCCTCTAG
Source organism: Delphinus delphis (assembly GCF_949987515.2). Lineage (NCBI taxonomy): Eukaryota > Metazoa > Chordata > Mammalia > Artiodactyla > Delphinidae > Delphinus > Delphinus delphis. The sequence goes on along the minus strand of NC_082690.1, from coordinate 95,098,231 downwards.
AACCCGAAGAGGTCTACCAGGATGCAATAATTTGCCCTTGGCTTTAGAGGGAGTGTCCTGGTATGCTCTAGACCAGGACCAGATTGGACCCTTAACTTCACTAAAGTGGCTCCTAAATCTTCTAGGACTACCTCCCACTCCCTGGAGGAGTTATACCAAGGCTTCCAATGTATTTGCTACTTAGGGTTCATCTAGTCCTGTTAACTTGATGTCATCAACCTAGAAGACTAATGTGATGCTCTGCAGGCTATCCAGATGGTGCAGTTCCTTCAGATTATATTATGACAGAGGCTGAAATAATTAACATAGCCCCAGGGGCAAGACGGTAAACATATACTGCTGCTCCTTCCAACTGAACGCAAACTGTTCTGACCCTCCTGTCCGATAGATGGAAAATAACACATTCACCAGATCAGTGGTCAGGTCATTTCCTAGAGCCCACACTAATCTGTTCTATCAGAGAAACCACAGCTGGCACAGTAGCTGCAATAGGGGCTACCAATTGGTTAAGTTTGCAGCAGTCTGTGGTCATCATTCAGAATCTGTCTGGCTTTTATAGGGGCCAGACTGAATCAAATGGAAAGAGGATGGGGCAACCATCCACGCATCCTTTAGAACTTTGAGAGCCACTAATTGCTGCTATTTCCCCTACACCCTCCGCCAACTCTGGGGTACAATATATTTTATTTATTTATTTATTTTTGCGGTACGCGGGCCTCTCACTGTTGCGGCCTCTCCCGTTGCGGAGCACAGCCTCCGGAAGCGCAGGTCCAGCGGCCATGACTCACGAGCCCAGCCGCTCCTTGGCATGTGGGATCCTCCCGGACCGGGGCACGAACCCGTGTCCCCTGCATCGGCAGGCGGACTCCCAACCACTGTGCCACCAGGGAAGCCCTACCATATTTTTTTAATTTACTATCTTGGCTGGGATGAGGGGGCCAATTTCAAAAGCTGACACTTGGATCTTCCTTCACATGCCAAGGAACCAATGTATTCTGCCAACTTCTAAGTGTAGACATTACAGTGATAAATGTGGGGCCAAGGCAAATGATCTGAGTAAGACCATAGACCCAGTGGACCCACTGTAAGCTGGGGTTGGATCCCATATGCACTCACTCTAACAGAAAGCCCATGATGATGCTTTGAGTCCCTGAGTATCAGAGTCAACTCATGCCCTGTGTCTAATAGTCCTCAAAATGGTTAGGAATACCTCTTTCCTCAGTGTTCAGTTACCCAAGTAAATGGCTATAGGTCCCTTTGGTGGAAGGGCTGGGGAAATCTTTATCATATACACTTGCCATGATGTCGCAGGCTCCTTCCTCCTGGAGACCCAGCCTCTTCTTCAGCCAATGGGTTTAAGTCTGAAAACTGACTCAGGATCAGAAACTGGTCAAGGGATCATAGCTTTTTATTGGGTGGCTGCTCTCAGACTCCTGATTGTTCATTCTTAAATTTAATTGTATAGATTAAGAAAAACCCTCGTTGGTCGCCCGTCCAACCCGAGGATGCCATTTTCTCTTAACCAACTCCTGTTGGCTCTATTCCTTCAGAATATAGTCCCTTTCCCCTCTTAGAAGGTCCAGCATATCCCTGCCTGAGTTATGTTGTGAATTAATCCTAATTATTCGTCTGATGGTCAGGAGGGGAGGTAGGAGCACATTCTAAGGGAGGCATATATTGCCTGTAAGTCAGAGGCTTCTGCATTGCCATCAAGAAATGGTCAGAAGAGGGCTTCCCTGGTGGCGCAGTGGTTGAGAGTCTGCCTGCCGATGCAGGGGACACGGGTTCATGCCCCGGTCCGGGAAGATCCCACATGCCACGGAGCGGCTGGGCCCGTGAGCCATGGCCGCTGAGCCTGCGCATCCGGAGCCTGTGCTCCACAACGGGAGAGGCCACAACAGTGAGAGGCCCGCGTACCACAAAAAAAACAAAAAAAAAAGAAATGGTCAGAAGATTCAAGGTTATCTGGAGACAGAAGATTTTCAAGTGTATCAGTCCAGATGTCCCCAGCTCTTATCTCAGGGTCCTACTCCTTCCTAAAGGTCTGACCTTTCATAGAAACTCCTTTCCTGGAGCTCTTCTACCCTAAAGAGCAGAAGTCAATCCCAAACTCCCTAAACATCCCTCCCCGCCACCCTTCCCCCCAATAACCATAAATTCATTTTCTGTCTGTGAGTCTGTTTTGTAAATAAGTTCACTTGTATGTTTTGTTTTTTAGATTCCACATATAAGCTATATCATATGATATTTGTCTTTCTCTGACTTACTTCACTCAGTATGACAGTCTCTAGTTCCATCCATGTTGCTGCAAATGGCATTATTTCATTCTTTTTAATGGCTGAATAATATTCCATTGTATATATGAAGCACATCTTTATCCAGTCATCTGTCGATGAACATTCAGGTTGCTTCCATGTCTTCACTATTATAAATACTGCTGGAAATGAAAATGAAAGCACAATGATCCAAAACCTATGGGATGCAGCAAAAGCAGTTCTAAGAGGGAAGTTTATAGCAATACAATCTTACCTCAGGAAAAAAGAAAAATCTCAAATAAACAACCTAACCTTATACCTAAAGCAACTAGAGGAAGAAGAACAAATAAAACCTAAAGTTAGTAGAAGGAAAGAAATCATAGTGATCAGAGCAGAAATAAATGAAACAGAGATGAAGAAAACAATAACAAAGATCAATGAAACTGAAAGCTGGTTCTCTGAAAAGATAACAAAGTTGATACAGCTTTAACTAGACTCATCGAGAAAAAAATGGAAAGAACTCAAATCAATAAAATTAGAAATGAAAAAGAAGTTACAACAGACACCACAGAAATACAAAGGATCATAAGAGAATACTACAAGCAACTCTATGCCAATAAAATGGACAACCTGGAATAAATCAACAAATTCTTAGAAAGGTACAATCTCCCAATACTGAACCAGGAAGAAATGGAAAATATGAACAGACCAATCACAAGCACTGAAATTGAAACTGTGATTAAAAATCTTCCAACAAACAAAAGCCCAGGACCAGATGGCCTCACAAGCGAATTCTATTAAACATTTAGAGAAGAGCTAATAACTATCCTTCTGAAACTGTTCCAAAATAATGCAGAGGAAGGAAAACTCCTAAACTCATTCTATGAGGTCACCATCACCCTGATACAAAAACCAGACAAAGATATCACAAAAAAAGGAAATTACAGGCCAATATCATTGATGAACATAGACGCAAAAATCCTCAACAAAATACGAACAATCCGAATCCAACAATAGATTAAAAGGATCACACACCATGATCAAGTGGGAGTTACCCCAGGGATGCAAGGATTTTTCAATATCCACAAATTAGTCAGCGTGATGCACCACATCAGCAAATTGAAGAATAAAAACCATATGAGCATCTCAATAGATGCAGAAAAAGCTTTTGACAAAATTCAAGACCCATTTATGATAAAAACTCTGCAGAAAGTGGGCATAGAGGGAACATACTTCAACATAATAAAGACCATATACGACAAACCTACAGCTAACATCATACTCAATGGTGAAAAGCTGAAAGCATTTCCTCTAAGATCAGGAAAAATACAAGGATGTCCACTCTCACCAATTTTATCCAACATAGTTTTGGAAGCCCTAGCTATGGCAATCAGAGAAGGAAAAACAATTCGCTTTTTTTTTTTTAACAGATCTTTATTGGAGTATAATTGCTTCACAATACTGTGTTAGTTTCTGCTGTACAACATAGTGAATCAGCTGTATGTATGCATATATCCCCATATCCCCTCCCTCTTGAGCCTCCCTCCCACCCTCCCTATCCCACCCCTCTAGGTGGTCACAAAGCACCGAGCTGACCTCCCTGTGCCATGCTGCTGCTTCCCACTAGCTGACTAGTTTACATTCAGTAGTGTATATATGTCGCTGCTACTCTCACTTCACCCCAGCCTCCCCCTCCCCCCACCCCATGTCCTCAAATCCATTCTAAACTCCTTCAGCCTTTCCTTGTCTATCTCCAAAACATCTATTGCCCTTAGCAACAGTCATTCAATTCTACTGTCCTTAGAATTACTATTTCCCCCATACTTGTCACTCCAGTTACATTGTCCAAACCTTCTGTTCCTTTCTACTCCAAACCACCCCAGTTCACTACTAGTCAAAGACTAATAATTTCATTGCTACAGTGCTCTAGTGATGATCAGTGCTCCACGTGCCAACAGCGATGAGGCCCTCGTTGCCAGCCGGGCAGCAGATAATCCAGCTCAAAGATCCCATTTTAAAATTTGCCTTCTTGGACCACTCATGGCACCAAACAGCACAGGTCAGGTTTCCTGGGAATCAGACTCTGAGACAGAGATTTGCTTGTGGGAGGTTTATTGGAAGATGTTCTCAGCATCAACATTGGCAAGGGAGCAAAGGAAGCATTTCTTGGGCACAAGGAGGAGTTAGGTTGCAGTGCAGACGCAACAAAAGCCTCAGCCAATCCCACAGGGAGCGCTGGAGCTAGAGTTACCCCACATTGGGCCGAGAAGGTTAAGTCTTTATACACCTCCATTAACCAGTCATTGGATTCAGGCTATGACCTTGGGCAAGATGTTTCTTTTCAGCGGAGAGCAATCCCTGGGGTGGCTGGAGTGAGGGTGGTTCTCGGTTGTCAGCTGCCCACCCTCTTAGTAGCTGAAGGAGGATCTGGGCGAAATACCACAGTATCCACTACTGGGCGAAATACCACAGTATCCACAGTATCCACTACACATGAAAACATGTGTAAGAACCACCAGAAAGACAGAGATTTATTCTCCGTATTTTGCACATTTAAAATGTTGATTGATATGGCCCAATTTCTCTCCAGAAAGCTTGAATCAATTTATACTTCTACCAGCAATGTATGAAAGTGCCTATTTCCGAACCTCTTAGCCAACTTTGAGTATCTGATCTTTGAGAACTGTCAATGGGGGGTGCGGGGGGTGGAGAATATATTTCATTGTTCTAATTTTTCATTTCTTTTCTTGTTAGAGAGGTTGGTCATCTTTCTGAATGTCGTTCAGGCTCTTTGCTTTTTTTACTCATTGATTTGTAGAAACTCTTTCTATCTTACAGATAGTAAACATATCTCTGTCATATTTTTTTCCCAAGCGAAGCTTGTCTTTCAACTTTATTTGCAACGTGTTTTACTATAAAATCTGTAAAACCTCAAAAGGCCTATCTTTTTCCATTATGGCTCTGGGTCTCATTTGCCACTTATAAAGGCTTTTCCTTATAAAATATTCTTCCATCGTTTTTTCTAATATTTTTATGGTTTGGGTTTTTACATTTAAATTTTATTCCATCTGGAATTTATTCTGGTGAGAGAAGTATGCATCTGTCTTTATTATTTTCCAAATGGCCGGCCAGTTGCCTACCTCATCTATTAAATAATATACTTCTCCCCTCTGATTAGAAGTGTCTCTTCTAGTGTACTAAGTTCTCATATTAAGTTGCACTTTCTAATCTACTCTATTGATGTCCTTATCTTTGATGCCATATCACAGCATCTATAGTATTCTATTTTTATAAAGTATTTTCATATCTGCTAGTGCAACTTTTCCATCTTTTCTCATTTTTGCCCCAGATATTTATTTTCTCCTACTTATTCTTCCATGCTTTCAAGCTCCAAAGATAACCGCACTGGAATTTAGGTTGAGATTGGGTTGGATTTTTCAATATGTTTTAGGAGAATTGATGGTTGTATAATTTTGAGGCCTTCTAGACAAGAAAAAGATACATACCTATTTACTCAAGTCCTCCTCTCTATACTTTTGGGGTTTATATATATTTTTCATATATATATTTTTTTCATATGAACCTGTCAATTCTTACCAAATCTATTCCTAATATTCTATCTGTTGTTGTTAGTATTGTTGCTTTTGTGAATGAATTCTTTATTTCCACTATACTGGTTATTGTTGCTATATAGCAAGGCTACTGACTTTTGTATATTTATTTTGTAACTATACATTATACCAAGCTTTTATTGTTTATCATTGTTTTCCATTAATTATCTTGGCCTTTCCAGAGAGAGGAAAATAATCTTCTTGCTTCCCAGGTCTATGCTTCAGAATGATTATTCTCTAGGAAAACACTGGGGTGGCAGAAGCTGGAGGCTCAGAGTGGGGTCCTAGCCCTATATGGCCCATCATGCTAAGTATGGTTTGTTTTTTCTAATCTATGTTAAGACTGAAAACTTCAAGGTTAGTAGACAAGAATCCAGAAGTTCTACCTATTGAATTGGTGATGAGGTAGAATGAATCTTCAAGTTTTGAACTGTAATTTTGTCATGATTTACTCTAATATTATATTACAGGAAGCCAGTCTGTGTAGATAAAGGATAATAATAAAAGCAAACACCAAAGCGGCACTAGCTGTGTGTGACATACTCTTCTAAGCAATTTATATAAATTCTCTCATTTAATCTCCCTTTGAGGTGGGTACCCATTTTACAGGTGAAGTAACTGAGGCCCAGAAAGGCTGAGTGACTTTCCCACAGTCATTTAGTTCATAGCTTGTAGAGCCAAGATTTGAATCCAATGACTCTGGAGTCCATTGCCCGATAGTCACTGCAGTAACATGAGTTAACCCAGTAGAAATCTGCTCTTTATTCAGAGCTCCAGAATAACCTCTGAAACCCAAATCCAGGCTGACCACAGAGCTTGCCTTCTCCTTTTTGCATCTTCTTCGACTCAGCCACCCCGGGGAGGTCAGGGACTCCCAGCTTTCCAGGCAGTCCCAGGATATCAGACCAGACAAGCAGAGCCATTTGGGGAGGCTCCAAGTGTTGGGTGAGGAGATGACTTATATGGCAAAAACCAGATGTTGATTTGGTATGGCTGGGCCCTGGAAGATCTCAGTTTTTAAAATGCAAATTTTCCCTGGGTGGCTCTCTCATTTCATTACATTGTGGTCGATGGTTGAAGTTTTCTCCCTCTTTTGGAAATTGTTTCTAGTTTTTGGCCCTGACCTCTTCTTCTCTGGCCCATCAGTTGCACGATGGGGATGAAGTCTCCTTGCCTGTGCCAGCCTGTTGCTTGGTGGGGGTTCCAGGCCTCCAAGGCGACAAGGCTGAGCTATTCTCTCAGAAAAACCCTACAGCAACCCTCATCAGCCCTGGACCACCTTACCTTAAAGCAGCTCAAGCCCAGGTCAGCTGGCCAGTAGACATAGGCACAAAATGCTCCAGAAATCAGAGATGGCTTCAGAGAGGAGGTGACATTTGAGGCATTTCCAAATTAATTTTATATGAACAGTATTGCTATTAATCCCTACACTTAACAAATATTTACCAAGCTTTTATTATGTGCTGGGGATAGGGTGATAAACCAGACTGAGGGGTTCTTGCCCTCCAGGAACTTACATTCTAGGCACTAACAAGTAAGCAAATAACTAAGATAATCTCAAATAGGTGGAAGTGCTGTAGATAAGATGATAAGATAAAGGGATAGAAAGTGAGGGGTGGGGAGGAATGACTCAAGACAGGTAGTCAGGAGAGGCTTCGCTGAGGAGCTGTAACTTAACTTGTACCCGAATGTTAAGAAGGATTCAGAGCTGTGAGGATCCGAGGGTCACTCCGGCCACTGTGTGGAGAATGGACCGTGGGGGGCAAGGGCAAACGGGAGGCCACTTGAGAAGCAGTAGAGTGAGCGAGGGGGCCATGATGGAGAGTTGGAAGGAGAGAAAGGGGGGGACATGCAAAGACGTGGCCAACATGGGCAGATTCAGGAAGTGGCGCCTACCGCCCATGGATCAGCCTTTGGGGGTGAAGGAAGTGTGCTATAAAGGTGACTCCTGGATGTGAGGCGTCAACGTCGCTGGATACAGGGTGAGGCTGTTTTTCAAAGTGAGAAAGACAGAGGATGGAACAGGTTTTGGGTGGGAGGATATTTAAAACTCATGAATAGTTAATGGAACGCAAAGTGCCTGCTGTTGGCTTACATTCATTCCTTAATTTATCAGTAGTTCTGTGAACCAGATACTTTGCCATTTTCCAAATGAGAAAAGAGTTTTGGAGAGGGGAAGTGACCCTCAGCTCATAAAGGACACACCTGCCTGCTCTTAAGTGTTAGACTCAATAGTGACTTTAAAATTAAACTTTTATAAACACAGCTGACCCTTGAACAACATGGGCTCGAACTGAGCAGGTCCACTTATACTCAGATTTTTTTCAATAAATGTCAGCCCTCTGTATTTGTGGGTTTCACATGCACGGATATGGAGGGACCATCCTTTCATTGTATGAGGCCATTTTGTATAAGGGACTTGAACATCCATGGATTTTGGTATAAGAGGGGGCTCCTGGAACCAATCCCCTGTGGATACGATAATAGAATTTGTAAAAATTATTGTGGAAACATTTTTAAAGTTTTGAACAACTTTTAATCACTTGGATAAATTATTTGGCATTTCTTTAAAAAGAAATAAATAATAATATCTATATGGATGGCAAAATCCTCCAGTGAGGGATGGACATTAGTCACTCTTGTCATTGGGCAAGTTGCCCCACAGGCACACAAAGCCAGGTGAAGACATGGACTGTCCCTCAAGTGTGGGGATACAGATTCTTAACATAGTGTCAAGGCCCTGCCTGGTCTGCCTCCTCCATCTCTCCTCCATGAATTTCAGCCCCTCCCCTATGACTTTCTGCTCATTTCTGTCCTCCTGCTGACCGGGACTTATGTTCACTTCCTGAAAAACTCCCTGCTCATCCAAACCTGGGATCCTCATTCTTCTGCCCTCTCCCTTGGTTAACTCCTACTGATAGGACAGAACACAAGGCAAGCCTCATTTCCTCCAGGAAGTCTTCCCAGACTCGCATCTGGTTCTTTGTGTCAGGCCTCAAAGAATCAAGCTCCTCTTCTCCTCAGCACCTTCCCTTAGTTTTAATTCTCATTCATCACTGTGATTTCTCACCACCTCCCCCACTAGGAATGAAGGGACTGTGTCTGCTTTTGTTCACCGGGGAACCCCAGGTCTTAACTTTGAGCTGACACCGAGTGGGTACTCAGTAATTGGCAAGTGAATGAATCATGTCTCTTGGCAACTTTGAACGGCTTTGCCTTGTGCCTGTGAGTCCTCAGGGGAGACTCCTGGCTGAGATGCAGCTCTGCCACAGCAATACCTGGCATCCCCTGTGGAAGAACCATCCTGGTCTCCATATGGCCAGACCCTTGCTCCCAGGTCACCTGCTTTCCAGGCCACAGTGCTCCGGGGTGGGGAGGGGGGGCAACATGGCTGCCAGCACTAGGAGGGTAGGAGGGGGGACCCTAGGAGGGATGTTATGGGAAAGGGGAGTCGAAGGCCTTCTGTTGTGGTGTTATGGGGAGGGGTCCAGAGTCTCATGTGACAGGCAGTCAGTGAGCTCCCACAAGCTCAGCCCAGTTATCTGGAAATACTGCCCACCCAGGGGCTCCAGACCACCAGCTGCCCTGCCCTGTCGGGGGGTTGGGAGTGCAGTTTCCATTAGGGAAAATGATGACTTCAACAGAGACCTCCAGCTTTCCAAGCCGGTAGACCTGCCTCCGGTGCCTTACAGGAAGGCTTCATTTTGAGGCCCAAGCCGAGGCTGAGCGGGGAGGCAAGCGGCACAGTCCAAATATATGTAAATGGAGCTGTTTTCCCAAGCAAAGCAGAACCAGATGCCACCTCCTCCAGTGGAGGCCAGACCTTGGCACTGGACGGCAGGCTGGAGGCTGGGAGGCCTAGCTGTCGAGTTATAAGGTGGAGGCTGGCCAGGGATTGCAACGTGGAGTCCTGGAAAGCTGGTTTCATGTTAGAGAGGGAGGATATTTTTATGCCGCCTGGCTAGACAGTGAGCCAGAGAAGGGCAGGGCCTGCGTCTCACTCGTATCTGGGTTGCCAGCACGTGCTGAAGCCAGGTATGCCGTGGGACCCAGTCCATGTCTCCCAAAAGACTGGCTAGTCCCTGGGCCAGCTCTAGCTGTCGCGTCAGTCAGACCTGGATTGGGCCACACCTAGTAGCTGCACAGCCTTAGCCAAGTCACCTAACGGCTCTGTGCCTCAGTCGCCTCATCTGTGTAATGGGGACCTCACAGGGTTGCCAGGGTGCCCAGGAGTCCACGTGGATAAATCCAGCCCTACGCTTGGCCCAGAGTTGGCTCTATGGAAATGCTCACTCTTAGTAACCCCAACCATCTGGGCAAGGAGCTGGGGGAAATCAGCAGAGTGGGAGACACTGGTCCACGGAAGTGGCAGCATGTGGGCTCTGTGGATGGGGGAAATGGGGAGGTGACAGGGCAAAAGGCAGAGCCCCAGATGGCTGGTAGCCGTGGTTACAACAGGGCACATACGTTTCAGAGGCTCAGTTTAGAGGGTCGCAAAGATCAGGAGCCTAATAATTTTTAGATTCTTCTTTCCTATGAAGCTCCTTTAAAAATACAAGTAGGTGTGGGGTGGAGAGGGAGGCAGTGTGAGGCAGTGGTTAGCTATGGGCTCAGGGGTCAGGCTTCCGGGATCAAATCTCAGCTCTGCTGTGGTGCCGGTTGGCCCGCCTCTCTGTGCCTGTTTTTCTTTCCTCACTTGTTAAATGGGGCTGTTAGAGGTGCTGATGTCGTAGCGCTATGGTAGGCATTTGATGGGTGAATACCTATCAATGCCCAGAGTGGTGTCAGGCCTTGTTGTAAATGTTTTTTTGTGCTTGCTTGAAAAGAGACAGCCTGGCAAGATGGAAAGTGTATGAGTTTGGTTCCAATATCTCCGTTCAAATCCAGTTTCCTCTCTTTCCCATCTATGTAATCCTGGATGAGTCACTGAGCCTCTCTGAACTTTGGGCACCTGCTTGGTAAAGTGGGAATAATGATGATGATGATGGTAGTGATGATGTGAGGGGCTAGTAGTGCTCAGCAGGTAGCTGTGTCATGAGATTACCATGAGCTGAGATGCTCCTGGAGTATGAAGTCTTAGCTCTCAAGAAAAACTGACCTAAAGGCTGGGTTTTCAAGGATCCCATGACGGTTAATTGTATGTGTCAACTTCAGTGGGCCATAGTGACCAGATATTTGGTCAAATGTTATTCTGGATGTTTCTGTGAGGGTTTAATTTCAAATTAACATTGAAATCAGTGGACTTTGAGTAAAGCAGATTGTCCTCCATAATGTGGGTGGGCCTTGTCCAAACAGTTGAAGTCCTGAATAGAACAAAAGACTGGATCCCCCGAGCAAGAGAAAATTCTGCCAGAAGATGGCCTTTGGATTTGAACTGCAACAAGGACTAGTCTTTGGGTCTCTAGCCTGCTGCGCAAACCTACAGATTTTGGATTGGTCAGCCTCTGTAAGCACATGAGCCAATTCTTTAAAATAAATGTCTCTAAATATGTGTACATATATTATGCACACACCCACACACACACACACACGCATATATATACACACACACATATATACACATACTCATTATATGTATACACATTATACATTATATGTGTACACACACATTATATGTAAACACACATTCTACTGGTTCTGTTTCTCTGGAGAACCCTGACTAATATAAATCCTATATTTATTGATAATGAAAAGCATGCCCATGCCCAACCACCTCATGGATGAAAAGTGGGAAAAGGGAAGTTCTCAGCAGGCTACTTTGGGATTGAACTGGAAGTATATCCTCAGGAAGTAGACTCTTGGGGCCCCAGGCCCTGGGCAAGCCCTGAGTGACCTGGGTCTGGTTACTCTGTGAAGCCACAGCAGAAGGAAAAAAAGCTCCTTCTTGGTGAAAATGTCAAGGTAGTGAGGTTGATGAGATATCCTTATGGAGCCCAGACTGTTCTCTATAAGGACCCACCTTGGGGAGAAACCCTGTGAATGGAGAGAAGTCTGGGGTCCTAGCCTGAGTCCCCTTCCATATCCCTGGGCCTCAGTCTCAGGCCAAGAGAACTGGGTAGGAGCAGAAGCAGCTCCTGGAATGCGACCCAAGCAGCAGGCTGGGAAGAAGTCCTGTAGGGGAACCATGATTTTAACTCTGGGGGTGTTCAAGTTAAAAAGCTGCTTCAAGGCCTGCTGGGTGGGTCACTGAGAAAGGAGAGGAACTCCTCCAGGTTCAGGGATTCAAGAAGAACAAAGATTTTTTCCTGTGCCAACAAATTTAATTTTTTCTTCAAAAACATGTAAAAATTATTCAGGCACACTCCACGCTAACCTAACCATCTAATTTAATTTTTTGTATGTTGTCATTAAAAAATAACCTTGGTGTTTGCTTTTGGTCTTACAAGCATGGTAAGTTTTTATTAAAGCATGTTAAGAAAATTAACATAAGCGTGGGGGGAAGAAATTTGCCATGCATTAATTACAGTAGGCCATCTGATGTTAATAAACAACTTCCAAATCTCAGTTGCTTAAAATAATAGATTGTTTTTGCTCATGCAAAAGTCCAATGACAGTATTTGATCCATGGCCTTTCTCTTGATGATTCTGGTACCCGGAACCCTCCTATCTTATGGCTCCATCATCCTCTAGGGCCCTGAGCTCTATGTCTCTAGCCAGTAGGTGGGAAAAAAGAGAGTAAAGACTGTGCAGCAGGTTTTATGGGTTAGGCTTGGTTATTTTCTGCTTGGTTATTTTCTCCACCCCATTTCATTGGCCAGAATTCAGTCACATGGCTGCATCTGACTGCAAGGGAAGCTGGGAAATGTAGTCTAACTGTGTGTCAGGAAGAAGAGAAATTGGGTCTGGTGAACATATCACTGTGTCTGCCATAACCCAAACTTCTGCACCCTGACAGAACCACTATTCACGTTTTGAGGGGCCTCCTTCCATTCTTTTTTGTATGTCATGAGCATTTTGTGTAATAAAGCATTTGGCTGGGTTTTTGTCTCCAGTTCTGGGATGCAACCTCTAAGCCCTTGGAATTTGCTGGGTAATAAGAGTGCATTATTATTCCTGGTGGGCTCCTGGGACCACACCTAAGAGTTCATACTAACAGGGTGGCTCAGGATAGGGGCTGGCCATGCCTGAAAGACCAATCCTATGATTAGAGGGTTAGAGCTTTGAGCTGCGTGATATCAGCCCAACATCTGGGGAAGGGAAAGGGCTGGATATCAGCCAGTCATACCTGTGCAATGAAGGCTCACTAAAAACTCTTGACTCTGAGGCTCTGGCGAGGTTCCTGGTTGGCAGTACTCTTGGTCATACATCGATGCCAGGAGGGTAACACGGTCCTGAGGGTGATGGAAGCATTGTGTTCAGAACCCTCCCAGACTTAGCCCCATGCATATCTTCTAATTTGTGTCCTTTTTGCTATAATAAAACAATAATCATAATTATAGTGCTATTTTGAGTTCTGTCTTTCTAGCGAATTATGGAACCTGAGAGAGTCCATGGGGATCTCAGAGTCTGTAGCCAGCTGGTCTGAAGTGCAGGTAGCCCTTGTGTCTGAAGGGAGGGCAGTCTTGTGGAGGACCATGTTCTTAATCTGTAAAGTTTGACCTATCTCTGGGTTCTTATGGAAATAGATGTAGATTCGTACATATACACCCATTGATATGCATGTACTTGCAAAGATGGGATAGCTCTATAAATCCCATTTAAAAGATTTTTCTTTCACTTGACTGTTGTTGCTGATGTCTTTCCAAGGATTTGATCTGAATTCCTGGTTAGTCCAGTAACTCAGCCAGAATTCTAGAATTCCACTTGTTTTCCCAAGTTTGGGATGGCCAAACTCAGCATCTCACCCTTATCTGGCTCCCAGTCCCACGCCTGGCCCTTGTCTCTGACATCATCCAGAAGCACCTCTGAAGGAGGACCAGGTTGGCTTAGCAGGGCTAAGTTTGGGCAGAGAGACCCAGGCCCATGGCAAACCCTCCAGAGCCTGGGATGGCAGGTGCCCCTGACTAGGGCTGCGGCACAGGGTTGGGGATTTGGAGCTGCCCGGGACAATGTGGGTTGAAGCAATGGCCCCGTCCAGGCTCCAGCCCACATGGACTTCTGGACTTGGCCAGCCCTGGAGCAAAGATCTAGCCTGGAGTCCCCAGTGCAGAGCTCCAGTTCCATCCAAGCTCCAGCCCTTCACCCACTGCACGTCGACAACAACTGGCTTCTTGGCACCTTCCAACAGGGATGGAGGCTAGGAAGAAGCAAAGTCTACATACCGTGCATTAGGAGCCTTTGATGTGGCAAGGCTTTCCGGAAGGGAGTGTGAGTACAAACCAGAATTAGACCACACCTTCTTTACCAGAATTAGACCACACCTTCTTTACCTTCTTAGGAGACAGGATGTCCTAGCAGAGAGAGCATATGTCTTAGAGTAAGCTTGGCACAGGCTTGAGTCCAAGCTCTGCCACTTCCCAATTCTGTGGCATTAGGCAATTCAGTCTCTTTATTGCTCTGAGCCTCAGTTTCCTCATTTGTAAAACAGGAATAACACTAATAGCTGTCTCATTGGGTTGGTGTACACTCTGGAACAGTCTGAATCCTCAGATCTGTGCCCTGACAACCATGATTTGCCCGAACTTAGGTATGCACAAGAGATCTATAGTCACCCAAGGTCACCCCGCCCTCCCTCTGGGTCCAGAATGAGTGACGGCTCTGGGAAGCCGGCTGTGTTTGGCACGGTCGGTGCCCTGGCCCCCAGGCATCCACTGGGTCTGGGTACCACAGAGGCGGAGGCCTTGTAATCCCAGCAGGGGTTCACATTCTTCCCCCTTCTTGGCGTCTGGAAACTCATCTCTGCCGTTTCTTCTCTTTAGGAAACAACAACAACAAAGCCAGGCTCCTGTCCTGGGGGACAGTGCTGCCCCCACACCGCAGGAATGGCAGCGGGGAGGCCTTTTTCCACCCCTCCCCCTAGGCTAACCACAACTGTGCTGCCCCCGTCTTCCCTCCCTCCTCCTCCGGCTGGCGGGCTGGCAGGGTGGAGGTCCCCGGGAAAACTCCCTGGAGGAGCCTAGGAGCCAACAGACGTTGCCCGGGGCCTTGGCAGGGGCCTGGACTCAGGATGCCCTGACGTGGTGTCTGGTGGCTCAGTGGTGGCCTGTGGTGGCATTGCGCTGTGCAGGTGACACTAGTGATGCTCTGTATCCCCCCAGCTGAGGCTGGGGAAGGGGAAGGATGGCCAGAGAGTTCAGTGCCCAGGGATGGGGATGGAGTGGTGGGGACAGCAGCGATGAGGGCCAGGGACGACGCTCCAGACTCAGAAGAGAGCCAAACCCTCCTGCCTCTTCCCGGCTCTGCCTGCAGGAAGCTGCTGACCCACAAATGTCTCCCCCTACGAAGGCAGCCACAGGTCTCATCTGGGAACTGAAAGGCGTCATGGCCGTCTGCTCCCGGCTTCCCACCCCGTGCCAGACAGCCCGTACCACCTCCTTATGAAACGCGCATCCTGCCTCACCTCGGACACTTTTTTATTACTCAAAAAATGCACTTTCATGATAGCAAAGCTGAAATACAGCGTTTTCAAAAAGAAAAAGAGTGATTACTCCAAACTCACTATTTAGAGAAAAATCATTCTTGACCTAGTATTGTATTTCCTCCCAGACTTTTTTTTTTTTTTTTTTTTGCGGTACGCGGGCCTCTCACTGTTGTGGCCCCTCCCGTTGCGGAGCACAGGCTCCGGACGTGCAGGCTCAGCGGCCATGGCTCACGGGCCCAGCCGCTCCGCGGCATGTGGGGTCTTCCCGGACAGGGGCACGAACCCGTGTCCCCTGCAGCGGCAGGCGGACTCTCAACCACTGCGCCACCAGGGAAGCCCACGGAGAGCTCAGTTTTTAAGGCAGGCTTCCTGTGGGGGACCCATCGTACGACCCGCTACCTCTTCCAGTGACAGATCTTTCAGATAAGATTTAGTCTCCTTGTCTCCAGCTCTTTCAGCCATTTCTCACAGGGATCCAAGAACAGCCGGCTCAGAAGGGGCCTTAGAGCTCCCCAGCCCAGGAGTTTCCAATTTGGGTTCCATGGGACACGGGTTCTTCAGGATGTTAATTGGCGCTCATAGACAATAGAATTTAGGATTGAATCATCTTGGGAATCAGTGAGTTAAACAAATACAAGAAGATGTTCTCTGCTGCAGGACTTCTCAGGAGTTTAATATATTAATGTGCATTATTTTTCACCAAGAAGGGGCTATAGTGAATCAAGTTTCCCAGGCTCATTTGACCACAGGCTCCTTTGATGAGCAGCTGCTCGAAGAATCCAGAGTCCATCTATGCCCTTCCCCGGCACAGTGGTTTTCAAACTTTTTAAAAAGTTTTATAAAAATTATTTCTTCAAATTATTTTCTGCAAGAAATCTAAATTTATATGAAACAGATTAAAGCAGAGATGGGACCACACAGAAGCCTGATGATTCACTGTCCTTCCCAGTGGGGCCCCTGGAAAGGTGTTCAGAACTCCTAGGCAGCCACGTGACACCATTTGAAGGATACACTCAGCTCTGCCCCTTCTCCCCACCCAGGACCATTTGAAAGGTCAGCGTAGGGGGAAGAGGACAACTCCATGCACAGCTAGTAGCATTTATTGAAAATGTATGGGTCAGATCCTATGCCAGGTGTGGGGATTTAGACAAAAATAAGACCCATCCCCTTGTCCCCAAGGAGTTTAAATCTGGCATGTGAGATGCACATAGACACAGGCAAAGGGGATTACAAATAGTTATGTAATAAAGACGAGTGGTATGATGGACCATTGTTTTCATCTGCCACACACCCCTTTGGGAAGCTGCCCTTCCCCTACTCCATCACTGGCAAGGTGCCAATCACAGTAGTCCATGTTTCTGGCCCACCAAGTGGTGATGTGACCTTTGCCAGGCCAATCACTGCACCTTATTCTCCTGGTCTCCGTGACGGATCTGGGATGGCACATGGTCCAAACCTGACCAATCAGAATCATTCCTTAGGATTGTAGGCAGATGCTCTCATTCACGCAGAGCCACTAAATTGGGATGGCGGGAGCCTGCAACTGCCCGTGACCATATTCTCTTTCTGCCCCCCACTGCATGGAGGTACGACATCTGTAGTAGGAAAGAGTGAGGGCAGCCCTAGAGAAATGAAGGCTTGAGTGATGAAAGGCATAAGAGCCCTGATATTCATTTCTGGGACTTTCTCCAAGCTTGGACTTGCCAGATACATGAGCCAATTAATTTCCCCTTAAGATGCTAGTAAGAGCTGAGTTTCTGTTGGGTTCTTTTTTTTCTTTTTATCAAAGGTGACATTGACTAATGCAAGAAACAAAGGAGCTCAAGGAGGGAGATGTCTCTTCCAGTTAGAATAGTCAGAGAAGGTATCTTGCAGGATGATAAGCTTGAACTTGACTTGGGAGGATGTAAACCCTCTAGGTAGGAGGTGGTAGAGCATTGCAGTCAAAGGGGATGGGGTGAGCAAAGACATAGGCGTGGAAAAGTATAACAGTTGATAAGAGAACAGGGGAGTAACTGGGAAGACAGGTTTGGACCATTCTGTGGGATGGCCTTGAATACCAGGGTGAAAGGTTTAAATGTTATCTGGCTGGCAATGGGGAGCCACTGAAGGTGTCTGAACATACATGGTGGAGATATAGAAGGGATGATATGGTCCCTTCGGTGTTTTGGGAAGACCTCTGTGACAGCAGGCACATGGGCAGGTAGAGGGAGGATGGACCACTGAATGGCTTGGAGCACAGAGCTGCCACCCATGGAACAGAGAAATGAGCAGGAGACGCTGATGTGGGGGCAGGAGGGCAGATTGGATTAGGCCACACTGAGGTTGAAACTTGCTATGGACTACCTTGTGACCCCCTCACCCTAATAATTCATATGTTGGAGACTTAACTTCCAGTGTGGCTGTATTTGTAGTAAGGAAGTAATTAAGGCTAAATGAGGTCATAACGGTGGAGCCCTGATCCGATAGGATTAGTGTCTTTACAGGAGGAGATACCAGAGAGGTCTCTCTCTCTCTCTCTCTCTCTCTCTCTCTCTCTCTCTCCCATGTGAAGATACAATGAAAACGTCTGCAAGCCAAAAAGACAGCTCTCATCAGGAATCAAACTGACCAGCCCCTTGATCTTGGACTTCTCAGCCTCCAGAACGGTGAGAAATATGTGTCTGTTGTTTAAGCCACCCAGGCTGTGGTGCTCTGTTATGGCAGCCTGAGCTGACTGAGACAAGGCCACATGGGACACCAGACTGGGGACATCCTGTGGGCGGGTGGAGACAGGTGAATTTGGGTGAAGCTCCACCTGGAGGCACTCTTCTTGGGGATGGGGATGCAGATCTGCCTGGACCTGCAGCCAGGTATCTAGAGGATCAGGTGCTAGCCATCACCACTATCTGTTTCCAAATCTTCTTCACCATCTTGAACAAAAACTCTGGACCCGTTAAATAATAAATCCCGCTTCTCACCTCTCGCCAGTCCCTGGTAGCATCTATTCTACCTTCTGTCTCTGTAAGTTTGCCTATTCGTGATACTTCATGTAAGTGGAATCATACAATATTTGTCCTTCTGTATCTGGCTTATTTCACTTATTGTAATGTTTCTATGGTTCACCTATGTTGTAACAAGTGTCATAGTTTCATTCCTTTTTATGGCTGAAAAATATTCCATTGTGTCTACATGCCACATTTTGTTTATCCATTCATCTATTTTTAATGGGCACTTGGGTTGTTTCCACCTTTCGGCTATTGTGAACAACGTTGCGATGAAGGTGTCTTTTTTTTTTTCCTGAATCAGTAAAAAACATTTTTACCTACAAAATACATTAAAGAGGAGTCACTGTGTTTAACTGAGATTTGATTCCACCCACAATCTCCCTCCACCCTGCAGCAGCTCCATAGACCTGAGCCACCTTCCCAAACACCTCATGAAAACGAGTCCAGCCCAAACCCCTCGATGCCCAGCTCCCTGTGGAAGGTGGCACTCTCTTGACCCCTACCCCTACCCCATAACCTGTTCCTTCCCACAGCAGCAAACGGACACTGTCACCCAGCCATCAGCTCTAGCGCCAGATCTTAATCCTCTACTTTCTATCACCGCTTATATCTATTCCATCAGCAGCTCCCATCAGCTCAACCTTCCAAAATACTGTATAGCCTCATTCTGTCCACTGCTCTCCCTCACTAGTCCGGGCCATCATCCTCTCTGGCTACAACTGAAATAGACCTGCTAGGTCTCCCTGCTTCCTTCCACTGCCCCTCTACAATCCACTTTCCTCCCACTGCTAGAGCGGGCTTTGACAACAGCCAGATCACGCCACACCTCTGTTTACAGCTCTCTACTGACTTCCCATTTCCCGTAGAATTGAGTCCAGTTTCCCTCCTCTGACTTATAAGGCTCCGCATCTACACGCCCCAGTCACTGCTCTTCCACCAAGTCCATCTTTGCCACTTCCCCTGTTCACATTCCATTCGAGCCACTCTGCCCTTCCCTGCTTGCTCCTTCCTTGGATGGGGCTTCTGCAGTTTGATGCTTTTTCTGCTCGAAACCCTCCTCACACGGATCTCTGCACAGTTAGCTGCTTCTCACCTCCGAGGGATCCACTCGGATGTCACCTCCTCCGAGAAGCCTCCCTGACCACCAGACTGAAGCAGTTGCTCGGTGCCCCCAGGCTTGGACATCTCCCTCTCCTAACCACACTTAGGGTCTTTGCACCATTCATCGCTATCCAAAAGAATCAGCTGGCTTTATTTCCTGTTCACTGTCCCTTTTCTCCCTTGTAGACGTTAATTCTGGGGCTGGTCTTGTTTGCCATTCCACCCGTCCCCCACCTCCCTGTTCCTAGAACAAGGTCTGGCACAAAGGCACTCAACTGCTATTTAAAATTAATGCAATTAAACGCATAAGGGTTTGTGATCAGGGGTAGAGCTGAAGTCTGCACGGGTTTTCTGTGGTTCGTAGCGGGATCCAGGCTCTGCCAACACTTTCCATGGAGGGTCTCCCATAAACAATAAAAGTGTGGACCATCTTCTGCTGGGTGGTTGCAGGAGTGTCACTTTCTCATCAGGGACATCAGCGGCTGGGAGGATATCTTTCAGAACATGGACAAGCACAGATATGGACCCTTTCCGTGAGGGTGCCCACCCCATGCCCAGGGCTCTGGGACTCCACAAGGGAAACTGGTCCACTGGGGATCAGCCTCTGCTCCTAGCAGTTCCAGGAAACCTCGTGGCCTCCCAACATGTGGTCTTTTCTGCTCCAGGGAGGAAGGCGATGTTTCAGAGACAGCGCCTCCCTGTTTTGTGGTTGGCCTATTCTTGTGTCTCAGAATGCTCTTCTCGGTGCTGACATCTGCCACCTCTCCTTCTGGTGCCAGGCCTCTGGAGCCTCGCTCGCTGGGTGGCAAGGGCTTCCTCAGCCCGCACACCCACCTGCGCCCTGGCAGGCACTGTAGGAGGAGCTCAGAGCGTGTGGCATCCGGGAGCTCCTCTCCGGCGTCCCCTTGTCTCTTCCTCCCCCTGCCAGACAAAAGGTTCCTGCTCAGGCAGGGACAAGAGCCCGTCTGTGATTGTGCAACAATCAGCAGACCAAGCCTTTTCCAGCAGGGAGAGCAGCAGGGCTGCCTGGGGCCTAGGCCTGATCTGCTTGCTTTTTCCCAGGCTCGGAGCAGTGCAGGAGGCCGTGGTGGAAACATCCACCTTCTGGCAGAGTCAGAGGACTGTGCATCTGGTCTGGGGCTGGGCCCATTCTCTCTACCACCACTGTCTGCTGGCTGTGCTCCCTCGCAGCTGGCCTCCTCCCTCACTCTCTCCTCTCCGGCCTCTGGATTGATGGTCATTGCCTGTTGCTGCCATATGCGTTTCCTCCGACACCCAGTTCATCATGACTGGACCCTTCCAGAAGCTGATACTAGTCCCCTTTTGCTCCTGCATTGTTCCCTCAGTGAGCAGGCATGACATCATCCTCCCTATCATCACCTCTCTATCGTCATCACACTCATTCTATCATCACGCTCACCACTTACTACCTTTAGCATCATCCCCACAGTTAACCACCTACCATCATCATCAGCGTTGCTGTGTGTCTGGCACCAGGCTAAGCACTCTGCATGCCTCATTTACTCCTGGTGAAACCGTTTTGATTCTTCTCTTCATTTCATGGATGAGGAAACTGAACTCAGAGAGGTTGATTCACTTGTCTAGGGTCACACAGCTGGTGAGTGGCGAACTGGGATGCTAACCTGACGCCCGAGGTCTGCTCAGCCCCCAGGCCACGTGGCTTCCTGTGGCAGAGGGTGCAGGACGTGACTTCCGAAAGCAGACTGCCGGAGCTATTCAAATCCCGGTCCTGGTCTTGCCATTCGCTAGCTTTGTGACTTTAGTCGTTATCTGACTTCTCTGTGCCTCAATGCGCTCATCTGTGACACGCGGATAACGACAGCACCTGCCTCCAAGTCCTGTAAGGACTAAACGAGTTAATACATGGAAAGTACGTACAGTGTACATGGTAAGTGCTCCCTGACCGTTGCAGAAGGTGCAATGAGACACAGCCCCTGCCCTCGTAGGCTTCTAGTTGAATGGGAAAGGTCACCACATCTTGGGATGATCTAAGCCGCAACAGGGAAAAGAGCAGGGCACACAGGCATACGTGGCAGGGATACCAACTGGCCACGAGGGCTTCCACTCCTGGCCATGCCTGGGCCAAGTTAGTTGTTTCTTTTTTTTTTTTTTTTAACAAACTTTTTATTTGGGGTTAATTTTAGATTTGTAGAAAAGTTGCAAAGGTCGTACAGGGAGTTCCCATATATTCTTCCCACAGCTTCCCCTAATGTTAACATCTTCTATAACCACGCTACATTTGTCAAAATGAAGAGATGCACGTTGGTACAATCCTATTAACTAGACTACAGTCTTTGTTGGGATTTCAGCAGTTTTTGCAATCCAGCATCCAATCCAGGATACCATATGGCATTTAGTCAGCTTAGTTTTGAAGGATGAATAGGAGTTCACCAGGGCACAGCTCTAGGCGTTGGAGCTTCTGAGCATGACAGAGATGGGAGGACCACCCGGACTTTATGCCTAACATATGCCTGAAGACCATGCTATTTTCCCGGAAATAAGATAGAGGAAGTGAGACCACAAAAGATATTCTTCATGTCAACTGTTCCCAGGCACACTCCCTTCAACCATGAGCGCGTGGAAGGGATATAGGAAGAGGTAAATATGGATTCAGGCCGAGGCTGCCTCCTCAGGCCTGTCTCCTGCACGGAGGGCCTGAATGAGGGATTTTACAAGCAAGCTCAAACAGGAAGCACAGCACAGCCTTTCAGGCTATTAGGACGGAGCCCTCTGGCTGCTGCGCTGTTGGAATGAGGCTGTTCCTCACCCTGGGAGTGGTAAGCCACTGAGGGCATGGATTTGGCAGCAAACGGTAACGGGGCTGGCTCAATCAGCTCTGGGTCCAGGTCTGCCCCAGCCTCCGTGTGTGTGACCCACTTGGGCTTCTGGGGCCTCCTCCTTGGTCTTGGGGCCAAGGCCACAGCTATGATCTCCTATGACTGGCCTCATCTCTCTCCAGGGCAGGGATCATGGTGTCTGCGTTCATTTGTCCTTTTGTGTGACACAGATATACTGAAGCCCTGAGCCAGGCACTGCGATAGGCCCTGGGGATACAATGGGGGTGCTTCTCACGGAGCTCCATCCTGTCAATAGCCTATCTTCAACAAAAATTACAAATGGCGTAAACCTTTTTATAGCTCCGGGGAGTTTCCTACTGCTACCATAACAAATGACCAAAAACTTAGTGTCTTAAAACAACATAAATGTATTATCTCACAGCTTTAGAGTTCAGAAGTCCCAAATCAGTCTCACCGGGCCAGAATCAAGGTGTTGGAAGGGCGGCTTCCTTCTGGGGAGGGATCTGTTGCCTCGGCTTTGCCAGTTTCCAGAGGCTGCCTACATTCCCGAGCTCATGGCCCCTTCCTCCATCCTCAAACCAGCAGTGTAGCGGCATCTCTCCTCTCTGACTTCCACTCTGTCCTTACATCTTTCTCCCTTACAGGACTCTTGGAATTACAATAGGCCCACTCAGACAATCCAGGATGATCTCCTCATCTCAAGATCCTTAACCTAATTACAACCAACATCTTTGTAGGCCATTGTTCAGCCTACCACAGGCTCTTTCTCGAAGTGTTTGACAGCCCAGGCTCTCGGACCTGGGTTTGAATCCATGTCCTGCCATTTCCTATTGTGTGACCTTGTGTTAGTGAATCACTCCGTGCCTCAGTTTCCTCACCTGTAAAATGAGGTTAATCAGTGCATCTATCTCAAGGGTTGTTGTAAGAATTAAAGAAGCCACCACGTGAGTTCTAGCCAGAGAACCTTAATTAGAAACAACAGGAGTGGTCTTTGTGCTGCTTGAAGCAGAAAAGTCATCGGGAGGGCTGCAAATCTAGGGTCAGAAAATCCCAGAACTGGCACAGCCAGAACCACAGCCCAAACCAGGCTACGCCCAGTGAAGCTTTCTGTGTACCACCCCCAGCTCTGTGCACCCGACGCCTACCGCCTGTGGCCTCGCCACCCCAGGACAGTGGCGGGTATGGGGTCAGACTCTCCCCTGCCCCTGGGCTGAATTCAACGAGAGGCAGGAGCGTCGGATTGGCTGGCTCTGATCACATGCCCACTTCCTGGTTGCAAGGGTCCCTGGGAAAGCAAGGATCTGGTTTTCTTGGGTTCTTGGTGGAAGGCTGGCTGTCCTCCCCCAACATGGCTCATGCGATGTGGAACTCCCCAAGCACAAAAGGAGATTCAGCCCCCAAATCAAACACCCATCCGATGCCCCTCATGGTTAGTATTAGTCCAGGCTTTCTACTGATGGTTGTGGTAAAATTGCACCCATTCCCCAGAACTGGAGAGGGAGGCAGAGCTATGGGTCCCTGTCAAAACTCGCTTGCATGTGGCCCGAGGTCACAGGCGCTCTCACCCAGATGCCAGCCAAACACCAAGAATGTCAGCCGTGCCTGGGCGGCCATTCAGTCAACAAGACCCCGCTTGGGCTGGAGAGCCCACATTGCTGGCTAACTTCATCAGCTTTTGTTGGACAGAGAAAAAGGGAAACCGGGAGAGTGAGAACGAGCGTGCAGCAAGGGGAAGGCGTCTGAAAGATGTTTTTAATGTGCATCAGATTATGCAGCCAAGCCAGGGGCCTCTGTCCAGCTTCCCGGCACGTTCCTGCCTGAAGACAGCTTGATAATGTGAAGGGAGTCGCGGTCGGATTGTATACCTGTCAACTGCCTCTCGGCGCTTGCTGGGGTGCGGGCTCTAATGAGGCCTGACACCTCAGGAATCCAGCAGGATGCGAAACAGCCGCAGAGGGCAGGAGGGGAGGCAGGCGGGGCCTGCTCCGGCCACTTGGGCCCGCCTGGAATGTGCCAGAGGAGTATGGGAGGGAGTCCAGTGGGCCCGGCTCCAAGTTCTGCCTTGGCCACTTGCTGGTGGAATAACGAAAGTCACATCACCTCTCTGAACCTCAGTTTCCTCATCTATAAAGTGGGTTTTAATATTCCCTCAAAGATTTATTGGGAGAATTCAAGATAGCTTATACAAAGTGCCTCGCACACAGCAACGCCTGATAAATGATACCAATAGATCTTATCGACATTGTCTACACCCTCATCAACCTGGTTAACCTCGTCTGCTTCAAATGTCTGTCGAGGGGCTGAGAATTCCACCACTGAAGCATTTATCCACCATTATTTCTCCCAGTTTTCTTGAGATATGATTGACATATAACATTGTATAAGTTTAAGGTGGGCATTGTGTTGACTTGATACACTCACGTATTGCAAAATGATGACCCCTATAGCCTTAGCCAACACCTCCATCCTATCACACAATTGCCATTTCTTTTCTGTAGTGAGACATTTACAGTCTAGTCTCTTAGCAACCTTCAAGTATATAACACAGTATTATTAATTATATATCTGTCATTATGCATAGGTTTCCCTCCATGAGAGACTGCGGGAGAATTGTTAGGCTGAGGGAGATGTTAAGGATGATTTTGGCCAAACTCCATCTTCCTGTGGAGGAAATCAATGCTCAGATGGGGGTCGTGACTTACCCAAGGTCTAACTACTTGGTGGCAGAGGAGTTTTGACAGCAAGGAGGGGAAACAGAACATGAAGGCCCCTGGCTACCTGGAGCAGAGGGGTGGACTTGATCTTATGCTTATAGCTACTCCCAGGACACTATTCCCAGGCATGTTAGATACAGGCAGAGAATAGAAGTAGCCAGAGTCCTGAGGCCATGAACCATCATTCTGGAAAACACAGGTTGAGCATGTTGCAATCCCCAGGGAGGGCACAGAGATGTATGGGCAAAGGCCAGGCATCCCAGTCTCTGTGGCCGGCAGAGAAAACTTAAACAGCTCATCCCAGGCACATACTGAGAACAGCATATTGCAGGCCCAGAGTGGGAGAGATTAATCCTTCTTGGGGGAGGGATGTTTTCACAGGAGCTTGTATTGAAGCTGAGGTTCGCAAGACGAGATTCAGGGGGGAACAGAGGTGGAAAGAATCACGTCCAGTTCAGGGTAAAGAGGAACTTCAGGAAGGAGCTGGGATTCGCCTGACGCTGTGAAGAAGGAATCGTATTTCCCCAGACCGAGGGGAGAAGGGCAAACCTGGCAGTGGGCACAGGCTGAGCAAAGGCATGGAGGCGGGAAAGCACAGGGTGCGATTGGAAAAGAGAAGTTGAATTTGACCAGAGGATAAGGAGGAAGAAGCAGAGTAGTAGGAGATAAGGCTAGAAGGTAGGTTGGGATCAGACCGTGGGTATCACCAAATGCCAGGTCAAAGAAATTATACTTAATTCCAAGGGAAGAGGGAGCCATTGAAGGTTGCAGAGCAGGAGTGTGGCATGCTTGGGGCTGAGGTGTTTGAGGAACTGGAGCAGGGAGAAGCAAGGCAGGGTAGGCTCTCACCACCACAAAATTCACCACCCCACAGCCTGCTTATGCTACTAATAATTGACATTGAAGAGCTCAAAACTCAGTGAGACCATCTTACTTCATTTAAGGTGCCATGTCCTGTGCCTTTTTGGTAAGCCTGGCTTTCCCAAGAAGAATTCTGCCTTGAATTCTTCTTGGTAAGTGGTGGGAAGGGGTGGGGAGCTCCTTGCTCCATCAGCCGAAGCTGAGTACCAAGGAGTGATGTAAGCGTTTCTGTAATTCAGTACCTTGCCTTAACGATACCTGAGGTGGTTCTTATAACTCAAGGGCTTTGCTTAAACCACAGCAAATAAGGGGAAAGGAGAGTGTTTGGGGAGTGCCTGGAACGCACCAGGCACATTGACATACCTTTGCTTCATTTAATTCACATTAGATCTGTGATCTCATTTAATCCCACAACAACCTCATGGGGGAGATGTTATTATCCCCATTTCATAAATTAAAAAACTGAGGTTCAGAGGCTTAAGTAACTTGCTCAAGGTCTCTGAGCTAGAAAGTGGTAGATCCAGGACTCAGACTCAAATCTGTGTTTGTCTCTAAACTCTGATTCTTCCTCCCATACCACACTCCGTCTGGGGAATGGAATTTTCCCCGCCAAATGACGTGAAGGATTCTCAACAGCCTCCTTGAGAGTAAAGAATGGCAGAGTCGAGGTTATCCCAATCCCTCCTCACTGGGGGTTTGGGAACAGTTAGCCATGGCAGCCAGAAACCCATGCGGTCCTGCTCCAGCCCTGCTGGCCCCCGTCCTGTATCTCACATCATTCATCGTTTCTGAGAACTGGGGTCCCACCTGCCAAGAGATCTCTGACTGCAGTTCCTCAGAACCCAGACTTAAGGGAAGGGGGTTCGGGTCCAGGACACACCCTCCATCTGTGGCGTTTCCCACACTTGGGCTAATACCGGTTTGCTCCGGCTTGGTTCCAGGTTGGGCAGCTATGACGCTGGGCTACACTCTGCTCTGATCTTCTCTGGAATGTTCTCAGCCCTTCCCTTCCCTGTACAGAGATGTCCTTGACAGCCGCTGCACTGTCCCAGTGACCACTCCTGGCTGGGCAGTAGAAACACTCCTTCCGGTCTGAGTTTTGCCTGGAAGGACCCTTTCCATCAGATGTCCTTTCTTCCTGGGGGGTGGAATATTTCTCCCTCCCCCAGACAAGCATTCTTGCAGGAGCTGCAGCTGGACTTAAGCTGTCCGTTCGCTTCTGCGCTGGGGTTTCAAGTTCCTTTGTGCCTACTTCCTCCTTAGCAAATTTCTACCACGCACACTGCCCCCAACAGGCCCCTCCCGGCCAGCAGGTGGCTACCGTCCTCGCTGGCACTGGACCCTCCTCAGTCCGACCAACTTACCCATCAACACCTCCCAGGACATCCAAGCTCCAGCTCTGAGGCAGCTATTCAAACAGGTCTCTTTTGATTGCAAGTGACAGAAATCCAGCTGAATGTACTGAAAGCAAAACAGAATGGAATAGAA
Source organism: Delphinus delphis (assembly GCF_949987515.2). NCBI lineage: Eukaryota > Metazoa > Chordata > Mammalia > Artiodactyla > Delphinidae > Delphinus > Delphinus delphis. The sequence goes on along the minus strand of NC_082690.1, from coordinate 95,070,875 downwards.
TAGAATAGAATAGAATCATTGGCTAATATAACTGGGGGCTGTGGGGATGGGGACAGGACTGAATCCAGAGTTCAAAAATGCTAATAATGGTGTTCTCCCTCCCACCCACCCCGACTCTGTATGCCTCATCCTTGCCTCCTGCAGATAAAGAAAATCTCCAAATCTACAGCTTCCCAACCTCTCAGCTCCAGTGGGAATGAAGCCAGGTCCTGATCCTAGTGACTTTACCTCTGGGGGTCACATGGCCACCCCTGACCCAATCACTAGGGCCAGGAGGATGCTGGGATGATTGGTTCAGTCAGAGTCTGCCTGTGCCCACCTCTGAGGCTAGGGGGAAGGGCACTTGTTACCAGAACAATGGAGATGGGGAGCAAACTCTGTGTCCAGTGGAAAAAATAGCTCCATATACCGGCCAAAGAGCAGGGAGCTGTGGGCATCCGGGTACCCCTGAGTTGGTCCAAGAGGGGTTGAACAAGGGGGGCTGCCCGACCCTCTGGGGCCATCCCAGGAGCTGGAGGGAGAAATACAAGGAGCCAGTGGGGGGTGGGTTGGAGCAGTGGTCTCTGCAGCAAGGGAGGAGCTGGAGGCCCCCTGCCGGGACCTTCCCAGCTTCCTCAGCAGGGAGGTGCAGAGGCTCAGGAACCAAAGGGAGAAGATGAGAGAGAGGAATCTGAGGAATGCAGAGGCTGCTGGGTGGCTCTGTAGAGAGGCTAGGCGGAGGGCAGGGACCCCCTGTTGCACACCAGGCCAGCCCCTTGTCAGCCCCCCACCTCCTGGCGGGGGGGAGGGGGGCGGGCGGTGGGAAGAGCCCTGGCTGGTCGAGAGGTGGAGGGTCACATCCTGCTTGCACCATTAACTCACCACGTGACCTGGGCACAGAGTCACCAGCCTCAGTTTCCCCGCCAGTGAAATGAGGACGTTGGAAGGAAAGCGCCTCAGCCTCCCTTCTCTTCCTCCGGAGCCAACCCCAGCTCCTCCCGTCACCCCCAGGAGTGAGGGTGCCCCAGAAGGCCCTGGGAGCCCAGGAATGCGCCCCAGACCTCGCCTTCCCTCAGCTCTCCCCGAGGAAGCTGGGGGAGCCGTGGGCAGGGTAGCTGAAGGTCCCCTCACCCCCCTCTCCTCCTTGAACCGGCTCTGCTTCCCCCTTTCTTTCCTCTCCTGGCTGCAAAGCACATACAGATGTGGGGCTGTCGGCCACAATCAGGGGGCTCAGGTGAGGAATGGGGCCTGGCAGCCCTTGGCTTGTACTCGTTTGCCGGAGCGCAATTTCCCCGTAATTACACTTCCTAACTTTTCAGCATCTGTGAAAGATCATCTTCTGACACAACGGAGTCAGGCTCACGCCGGCCAGGAGGCAAAGCCCCTTCGCTCAGAATCATTTTCAACAGGCAGAGAAAACACATTCGTTCTTTTCTTTCCGGCATGGACAATGTCCCCAAGAGACAAGCCCAGGGGCCTGACCAGTGGCTCCAAGCAGCCCGGAGTCTCGGCGCCCGCCAGCCCGCCACCCTCTCACACCCCCTGACGCTCCCCCACCCGTCCCCAGCCCCCGTTCTCAGCTGCTCCCTCGTCTCCCATCACGTGTCGCTGACGCCATCACCCACGTGCAAGGTCATCCACTCAGATTCCCATGGGTCAGCTCTGTCAATCACTCATGGTGACATTTACAGGGCCACCTACACTGTCACCCCTCCCATCTCACCCATAACCATGGCAGTTCCATTTCTTCACGCCATCACCCACCCGTATTCTCCATCAGTCTCCTCGTCACCCACAGTGGCACTCACAGATGTCACTTTAACTGCTCTTTCCTGTCCCCCAGAGTGGTGCCTGAACCCTCCCACACTTGCCCCACAGCCAGCAAACGCGTCTCCCCTTCCACTTTGAGGCCCTGGGGTCAGCAGAGGTTGTGTTCAGGGCACCACCAAGCTGGAGATCTCATGCCAGCTCTCCCGGGATCTCAGATGAAGACTTGCTCTGACGAGCTGGGGGGCCAGGAGGAGAGGCAGAGAGAACCGAGGGCCTCAGAAATTCTGGGGAGGAAGGAACCACGAGGGATCTTGTAAGCACGTTAGAAAGGTGGCAGGCCACAGCTACAGCTCAAGGACCAGTAATGTAGGCAGGCTGTGCAAAGGACAGGCTGGGGAGGGGGCCCCCATGTAGTCTAATCTCCCCCACCTGGAACCTGCTGGCCACAGGGCCCGGGGACCAACACCCCTGCCTCAGGGTAAGTAGACTGTGAGCCATGGAAGACACTCCCATTCTGATGGAAGCCAAATCCCCCTGGGGTGAATCCTGCCCCATCCTCACTCAGGGCCTCTCTGCTTGCAGTTCTGTAGGAAACATTCTTGCTCCCAAGGCTAAGAATCTGGAAGGAGCCTGGTGTGGGGCGTGGTTTCAGGTGAGCTTTTCCTTTTGTCAAGAGAGCTATGAGACATTTGGATCCCATCCTGAGTCCGTGGCAGGCATCACTAATCATCCATGGCACAGAGAGGATAAGTAATTTGGCAAAAGTCACACAGCTGATGAATGAGAGGAGCCAGCTCTTGAACTTGGGCGTCTAAATTCAAGCCTTGATCTTAACCACCTCGCTGTATTGTCCTGTACAAGCACTGGCCCCTAACCTTGGAGATGGGCACGTGCAGCCTGGACATCTCTCCAGCAGATAAGAGATGAAGACAAATACCCTTGAGAAAAGGAGACAGCAGGAAGTAGGAGATGAATGTGAGGTTTGGCATCAATATGAATTCAAAGGCAGGCTCTGCCACTTATTGGCTGTGGGATTTGAAGCAGGTGACGTAAACTGTGGGAGCTCCTGTTTCCTTCATTGTTAAATGAAGATAGTCTCTTAGAAAAGTACATAAAGTACCTGGTTCTAAAGGAATAATTGGCACAGTTTTATTTATCTAGAAAGCAAAGTCCTAGAGCATTGTTCACAATAGTCAAAAGGTGGAAGCAAGTGAACCCAAGTGTCCACTGACAGATGAATAGATGAACAAAATGGGGTATATACATACAGTGGAATATTATTCAGCCTCAAAAAGGGAAGAAATTCTGACACATGCTACAACATGGATGAACGTGGAGGACACTACGTGAATGAAATAAACCAGTCGCAAAAAGATAAATACTGGATGATTCCATTTATGTGAGGTATCTAGAATAGTCAAGTTCAAGAGGTAGAAAGTAGAATGGTGATTGCCAGGGTCTGGGGGGAGGGGGAAATGACGAGTTGTTGTTTAGTGGGTGTAGGGTTTCAGATTTGCAAGATGACAAAGTTCTGGAGATCCGTTTCACAACATTCTGCATATACTTAACACTACTGAAGTATATATATTAAGATGGTATAAAATGGTAAATGTTACATATATAACATATATACAGTGTATGTAGTATATATGTAAATGTTTATATATATTCACCACAATCAAAAAAAACACAAAAACAAGTCCTACAGTGGCCCAATGAGTGAGTTAGGCCATGTGGGTGTTTTTTTGTTTTCTTTTTTTTTGGCCGCACGGCATGTGGGATCTTAGTTCTCTGACCAGGGATCAAACCCATACCCCTGCACTTGAAGCACAGATTCTTAACTAGTAGACTGCCAGGGAAGTCTCCATGTGGATGTTGAATAGCAGAAGTGGTGGTCTCTGCTGGGGAAGTTGGAGGTGGCATCTGAAAGGAGCAGGCATCGGAGATGAGGTCTTGATAAGGCCACGTGGGCTGGGGAACCTGGGGCAAGGATGAGCCGACCACCACCTGCTCAAGAAACAGTCTCTCGGCTGGGTCCCCCATTCCCATCCTACCTACCTCTGATCCCCACTGGGCTCAGAGCGGGAACATCTTAGTAGCGGAATGGAAGGGCCATGCTGGAGGGGGGAGGGGGCGTAAAGCAAGCCAGCAGGAGGCCAGGGCAGCAGGGAGGGAGGACGGTCTTCCAGGCAGCAATGAGATTTCGGCGAGCCCCTGTGCCGGCCTCCCGGGCTCCCTTTACCCCACAGAGCAGGTACCGATCCCACAACAGGCAGCAAGTATTCTGTGTCACCTACTACGTGTCAAACCAGGCAGAACATTGTGGGGTATGGAGGCCAGAGACAAAAGACCAATGCCAGCCTCCAACTAGACGAGGCTTAGTGACACAGTGTACTGGGAGAATCCCAGAATCCCTCGCGGCAGCTGCCTGGCGTGAGGAGTTAGGGAATCAACAGCGTGCTCACTTCCTCTTTGCCGTATTGCACCCTGGAGGATCCCATCAGCCTGAAGGAATCTTATCTTTCCTCAGGGGCCAAGAAAGATCTGGCTTCTCCCACTCATTTAGCAAAAGCCCCCAAGGGCCTCTCTGAGCCCCACCCCAGGGAGGGGGTCCCTGCCCAGCTACTCCTGTTCACCAGGGCTTGTCCTGGGTGCAAATCCTGGCTCTGCCACCTACTAGTTCTGTGGCCTCTTTGTGCCTCAGCTTCCTTATCTATAAAATGGGTATTTAATAGTACCTGATTCATGGGATTGGAAAACACTGACAACCATGCCCGGCACAGAGTAAGCACTCCATGCATCTGAGTTGTTTTTACTTTTGTCATCATTTCTTCCTCTTCTTGTCCATACTCTTCATCTGACTCTGAGTCAAAATCCACGTATTTACTTTTGTCCTTGCATAGGGGATGGCCACTCAGAGCAGGCGGCTGAGATGGGTGTGTTTGCTCCGTGGGGTTATTGCTAAATTGCAACATCCCTATGACAGGCAGCATGTTTTGATTCTCAAGGAAGCTTTGCTTTCATAATCACATCTATCACACCATCCTTGGGAGGGAAGAAGCCGCTATTTGCCATCTAAAGTTGCAGAAACTCTAGTGACATGCTCATAGCAGATCCGGGCCCAGAACCCAGGTCTCCTGGCCTCAGGCCACACACTTTCCCGCTCACACGCAAGGAAGAGATGGAAGGGGCTACTGTCCCCTGCCTCTCTGCCCTGCACGGTACTCTCTGGGTGCAGGGGCCACAGGTGGGGGAGAAGGAAATAGAGGGGTGAGGGCTTCACCGAGGCAGTGGGCGAGCAGGTGGCATGAGAGAGATGTCACTGTCTCACCGTGTCCATTTGCTGCCCTCCTGGGGCATCTGGCCTTCTGTGACCCAGAGCTTGGGCACAGGCACTAGCTCACCTAAGGGCTTGGGGACAGGCACCCTCAGCTGAAGGTGTCATGTTCCCCCACAAAAGACTGCGTGAAGACAGTGGGGGGCATCTGGATTGGACTCTGGAAGGACTTCCTGGCACCAACAGCTGTGAAGCCCAGGGTTGCCCTCCCTCCCAGCGCTGGGCATCCCCCAGTCTCCCTGTGGTGCTTGCTGGGAGTACAGGCATCCTGGCGCCCCTGCAGACATCCTGCATCACGACAAATGGGGCTGGGCATCTGTATTTTTAACACATTTCCCCTTTGGGAGCTGCCTGCTTAGAGGAGGTCCAGGTACTTGTTGGGCCTGGGTGGAGCTGCTCAGTCAATTGGCTGACATAACCATCCTGGTTTTAGGAGTTAGTCTCATCATCTGGGACATGCCTGTCTTGACACACACTACCTGGGTAACCTTGGGCAAGTCCCTCCTCCTCCCTGGGCCTCAGTTTGCACATCTGTAAAATTGGGTGATTTGGCATTAAGACTCTGCAAGTTTCCTTCCTGCAGGGACATTCTTAGAGACTAACGCCCACTTCTTGCCAAGGAGACAGATGGACCCCAATTCACAAGCAAGCATGCAACCCAAGGTCCCAGCTCTTGCTGAGTGTGTATTCCAGTTGGAGAAGGGAGCAGAAAAAAGAAAAGGAGTGACAAACTTCAGACAGTTGAAAGCAGTAGGAATAAATAAAACAGTGTTGAAATAGAAAGCCTGAAACACCCCTGGTGTTTGTGGGCCCAGCATAAGTACTAATGAAGATCCCAGCCCAAGCCTCCGTCTCCCCACCCCGTCTCTGCTCCGGATCCTAAGGGCCCTCACATGCGTGTGTGTGGACACATAAAAACTCTGTCCATCTCCTCCAGCATCGACACTGTACACACAACCCGGCCACCCTTGGGCCACCCCTCGGGCCTGGGTGTGCTCACACAAGCAGCACAGTTGGTCTCTGCAGGACAGACCAGGGAAGAGGTCCTCACGCCTAGAAGCAGGCTCAGAATGTTTGGACAGGGAATTCCAGAGATCTCAGAACCCTGAGAGTCGTCTAGACGGGAGGATGTGTTCTCCAGGTGGGCACACCACCTCAGCCCATGGACTTCTCACCCCATGGGTCAGGCCAGAGTGGGGCCCTCTGAATCGGGTTCCAGGGCTGCCCCTCTAGGAAGCCCCGGGGGTGGGGTGCTGATTCAGTTTAGAGGATGAGGAAAGGCCTCCGAGAGGAGGGGGCCTTTGAGCTGAGACCTGGCTAAGAAGCAGGCGGCCCTGACAGCTCTGGAAAAAGGCATCCCGGGCCAGGGGAGCAGTTCATCCAGCATCCAGGCCTGCTGCCCCTGCCTCCTGGCCCACCCTCTGCCCCAGCCAGGCTGGGAGGGGCCCCGAGAGGCACCTGGAAGCAATCTTCCTCAGCTTGCTCCCTGAAAGTGAAAGCTACTCGCTTTGATAGTCTCCAAATTGCCCTTTCTTCCCCCTTCCTTCCAGGGAGGGAGGCTGCTGCAGTCTGGGAGGGGAATGTGGGAGGAATCTTAGCCAAAAGCAGCTGGCCTTTGGTTCTCCAGCTTTGGATGAGCAGCCCTAGAGACCTATGGGCTGGGTTCTGCTCTCACCACCCAGCTTCCCTTTGCACTGAGCACAGAATCTCTAGAGACCGAGGAAAGGGTTCTGCTTCTCCAGCCTGGATGCCCCACCTGACTTTGACTTGTCACTTTCCCTCTCTAAGTCTCTGTCCTTTAGTTCCTAAAGAGGAGAAATTCAAAAGCTCCAGCTTGGGCTTCCCTGGTGGTGCAGTGGTTGAGAGCTCGCCTGCCGATGCAGGGGACATGGGTTCGTGCCCCGGTCCGGAAGGATCCCACATGCCGCGGAGCGGCTGGGCCCGTGAGCCATGGCTGCTGAGCCTGCGCGTCCGGAGCCTGTGCTCCGCAATGGGAGAGGCCACAACAGTGAGAGGCCCGCGTACCGCAAAAAAAAAAAAAAAAGCTCCAGCTTCCTAACAATGTTGGAAGTTTCCATCCTGTCCCTGTCTCCACCAAGCACCATTTCATAGACTTCTTTGGCAAACACCCAAATAATACTCAATTATAACTCAAGTGACCACATTCTCTAACTTTTTATTTTGTTTTACTTTAAGTTTATTTTATTTTTGGCTGCGTTGGGTTTTTGTTGATGTGCACGGGCTTTCTCTAGTTGCGGTGAGCGGGGGCTATTCTTCGTTACGGTGCGCGGGCTTCTCGTTGGGTGGCTTCTCTTGTTGCGGAGCACAGGCTCCAGGTGTGCGGGCTTCAGTAGCTGTGGCACGCGGGCTCAGTAGTTGTGGCTCGGGGGCTCTAGAGCGCAGGCTCAGTAGTTGTGGTGCACGGGCTTAGTTGCTCCATGGCATATGGGATCTTCCCGGACCAGGGCTTGAACCCGTGTCCCCTGCATCTTAACCACTGCACCACCAGGGAAGCCTGCATTCTCTAACCTTTTAAAACGTGTCTTCAAATTCTTCAACATTTTTCCCATTAAGAGGTGGAGTCTATGGCCCCTCCCCTTGCATCTGGCCAATCTTAGAGACTGGTTGACCACTAGACTATGGTGGAAGTAACACTTCATGACACTTTTCTGACCCGGGGTGGGTCATAAAGGTGGTGCTGCTTCTGCTGTGTTCACCAAGCAGGCTCACGCTGAAGCCCTGAGTTCCATGCCAGACTTTCTACCACAATGAGGCTGCCATGCTATGGGGAAGCCCAAATGAGCTCCCGTGGAGAGACCACACAGAGAGGCCAGAGATTTCTAGGAGAAACAGAGATGCCTGCTCCCACCCAGCTCCTCCAGCCCTTCACCACCCCAGCTGGAGCCGCCATCTGTCTGTAACTGTCAGAAGCCCCAAGCTGGAATCACCCTACAAAGCCCTTCCTGGATTCCTGACCCACAAAAACTGTGAAAGATACTAACCTAATGGCAGTTGTTTCTAGCCAGAGTTCTGGGCAGATTTGTTATGTGGCAGTGGGTCCCAGGAACAGCCCTGGTCCCCTCCACCTCCTGGGCTGGACATCCTCTGCTTATCCCTCCAGACCCCCGCTCCACCCTTCTCCTCCCTGTCTGCGCCCCACGAGGCTGACTCGCCCGTGACCCCATCTCCCGTGTGAATGGCATCGTCAGGCTCCCCTGGCCTCTGGCTGCTGGCTGGGCTCAGCCACAGGTAGCCCTGTGAGGAGAATGGGAGAAAGAACAGGAGGGCGAGGCTGGGCGTTTATTCCCCAGCTCCCATCCTGACGTGTCACCAGGGAACAGCAGAACCCCTCAACCAAAGGCCGCAGCTCCTCTCGGGCTACCCTTGCTGTGGTTGCAGTAAGTGCACCCACCCCGCCTTGCTCCTTGTGGCCTGTGTTTCTGGCCCTTTTCCATGCCTTTAACACTGACTGTGTCTTTGTAAACAGCCCTTTGGTAAACTGGCCTCAAGTAACCTGTCGAAGTTTGTCCCCTGTTTCCACTGGGACCCCGACTGACGAGTGATGCCAGTCCAAATAATAGCTCTGCTTAATCACATCCCCCCACCTACTGCTCTAGACGGTCCCATTTGGAAGCAGCATGCCCATGTCTCCACATTCATTTATTCAACGACCTTTTCTTTACCACCTGCAGGTGACTGGCCTTATCTAGGGGTCGGGGATACGGCAGTAAACAGGACAGGCGCAGTCCTGTTCCTCATGGAGCTATGTGCTTGGGGTGGCAGTACACAGTAAACAAGTAAATGTATAAGATAATGTTGGATAGCAATGTGTTTATAAAGAAGACAATGCAGGGCTTCCCTGGTGGCGCAGTGGTTGAGAATCAGCCTGCTAATGCAGGGGACACGGGTTCAAGCCCTGGTCTGGGAGGATCCCACATGCCGCGGAGCAACTAGGCCCGTGAGCCACAACTACTGAGCCTGCGCGTCTGCAGCCTGTGTTCTGCAACAAGAGAGGCCGCGACAGTGAGAGGCCCGCGCACCGCGATGAAGAGCGGCCCCCGCTTGCCACAACTAGAGAAAGCCCTCGCACAGAAGCGAAGACCCAACACAGCACAAATAAATAAAATAAATTAATAAACTCCTACCCCCAACATGTTCTTTAAAAAAAAAAAAAAAAGACAACAAAGCAGGGCCGTGGATGGAGGGAGCCACATGGCCCCAGACACCTTGCATAGAAGACCCATATCTGGGGTGCAATCCATATGGAATATCTTCCAATGTTGAAAGAGCAAACCATGCATGGTTGCCTTTTGCAAACCTCATGGCGCAATTCTGGGCGCACAACAGCCCTTCACAGCCACTTACAGATTGGTAAAAGAACAAAGCAAGAAACAAAGCTCGCCATTATTTGCATTGGTGAACTTCCTGAAAGAGTTTCATAGGTTGAATCCATGCTGGTGTTACAAGGTCTCTAGCTGGATCGAGCTCCAATACAGATGAAACCAAAATGACAGAAGTCACCTATAACACTTCTCTAGAATCCAGATCTAACCCCCCTCGCCGTGCCCCCTGCATGGTCAGCTCTGACTCTCAGGGTTCTGCTTGCCTTGGGAAGATGATGGAGAAGGATGGAGAGGGCTCTGGGGAAGTGGCCCAAAGCTTGTCAGCAAAGAACAGAGGCGCCAGGCAAGGCCTCTGAGGCCACATCTTGCTTCTCTCCTCAGAAGCAGAGGGGCCGTTCCCATGACACCCGCCCTGGCCCGCACCCCAGCTGGGCAAACACAATACAGCTGCTTGTTTGAGACCCCAGCGAGGCCATGGGCCTTCCTTGCCCTGGGATAGATCGGAACGAGCAAAGGTCTGGGTCACTTTCCCCAGCTTTGGGGAGCTGCTCCTCCCGGCACCACTGGCCATGGGTCCTCCCTACTCACAGCTGTCTCAGTCCTACCAGAAGTGCCCCAACACTTCTTCCCACCTGGAATTCCCACCTGCTCTTCTTTGGTGCTTCCAATCCTAGAATATTATGGTCAGTAAAGATGCCGACCCAGTCAGCACGCTCATTTTACAGATGAGTAAGATGAGGCCCAAGGAGCGACAAGCTGGGTTGCCCAGGCTCCCAGGGTTGATAGAAGAACCCTTAAGTAGGGCTTCCCTGGTGGTGCAGTGGTTGAGAGTCCGCCTGCCGATACAGGGGACACGGGTTCGTGCCCCGGTCCGGGAAGATCCCACATGCCGCGGAGCGGCTGGGCCCGTGAGCCATGGCCGCTGAGCCTGCGCGTCCGGAGCCTGTGCTCCGCAGCAGGAGAGGCCACAACAGTGAGAGGCCCGCGTACCGCAAAAAAAAGAAGAACCCTTAAGTAGAGCACAGGCCTCCTGGGCCCCTGTGGTCCTCTTTCCACTAGACTTGTCCTCATTTCATGCCCACCTCTAGCTCTTCTGCCCTGATGCCCAAGGCTCCTTGGCTGTCTCCCCACTCTCATCCCTGAGAGCCCCGGCTGGGCTCTCTTCAGCCTGGCAATAGAGTGTGTCCATCTTCTCCCATGGCTGTTCCTGTACGTGAGTGCCTTCTCCCCAGTGAAAGTGTGACGTCCTTTATTTCTTCTCTCGTCTCCATCAAAATTCCCAGCAGAGGCCCAGTTACCCACAGCTCTTTGGTAAATGCTTCTGGCTTGGTTAATTCATTAATCAGTAGTATCTTTGATTTTCCCCCACTGGACTACCTCCCTCAACCAAAGAGGAAGTAGAGAATTTTAAACCAAAGAGCTGCCCCAAACACAGAAAACCTTAGATATTCCAGACCCCGTCTAGTTCATCTCTGGACTCCCAGTAATTTGAGTGAGAGAGTGGGTAGGTGGGTGTCACAATGTCCTGAGTGGTCAGAGGGGCTGCTCCAGGGGTCCCAGCTCTTGAAGAAGAGCCTTTGTGGGGAGCCCTTGGAGGACGGCTCGAGGGATGGACGTGGGGAGATCCCAACGCTCTGGGAGAGCCCAGTGTCCCTGCTTATAGGATACTTGTGATCCATACTGGACCCTCCTCCCTTTGGCCAGAGCAGTGACGAAGCCACCACCTCTGCCCTAGACGCTGTCACTGATGAGAGGGAAAGACGAAGGCACAGGAAGCCAGGATCCCAGCCCACAATTAACTCCTGGGCACCCGTTTTTCACAGGACTTTTCTCCTGTGATTTTCTCCTTCTTTAGCTTCTTTCTGGCTGTGTTTGCAAATGGTCAGCACAGCGATGTCAGCCCAGATCGTCCCAGCAGAGCCCCCTCCCTGGTCCCGGCCCCTCTGCCTGCTCCCCTGGGTAACCCATTGCCCAGCTGGCTGCTGCCTGGGGGTGGAGAGACAAAGGCCCCCTCTTTGGATCAGGCCATGACCTGTGCTCACTGGAGCTTCTACGCATCTCTGTCATTCCTGCCTTTATCAGATTAGCTTTAATTAGACAAATGAAAATCACATGGAGCAGAGGGGAGGCAGACTGAGCTCGCAGGAGCGCCTTTCAAAGGAAGGACGAGGGCAGGGCGGCCGTCAGGAAAGGGGAGGCGTAGATGGCGGCCGTACCAGTGTGTGCGCGCGTGCGTGCGTTTGCGTGCGTGTGTGTGTGTGTGTGTGTGTGTGTGTGCGAGTGCGTGTGTGTGTGTGTGTCTGCCTTCACACAAGGGCCTTTCACAAGGAAAGGTCCAGGAAGCTACCCAGAAAAGCACAATGTGCCATCATTAACTTAGAAGGAACCTTGGAATCTTCTATCAAGAAGGGCTGGAGCACTTTGTGCGTCACAGACCAGACCCCTTTGGGGATCTGCGGAAGGCTCTAGAGCAGTGCTGTCCAGTGGAAATGTCATGCGAGCTCTGGATGCGATTTTTAAGTAGCGACATTTAAAAAAGTAAAAGCAAGATTTATTTTAATAATTTTAATAACATATTTTATGTGAGTATATCCAAAATATTATCATTTCAACATAGAATCAATTAAAAATTACTGAGATATTTGACATTCTTTTTTCACACTAAGTCTTCAACATCTGCGGTGTTTTACATTTACAGCCCATCTAATCTGGACTAGCCACGTTTCAGCTGCTCAGGAGCCACACGTGGCTCCTGGCTGCCATGTTTACGGTGACCGACCGTCCCAGTCTGCCCAGGACTGTCTTGATTTTAGTACTGCTGGTCCTGTGTCCTGGAAAACCCCTGGGTCCTGGGCACACTTGGGTGATTGGTCGCCTTAGTTTGGCTGGCATAGCTCTAGACCATCTCCTTGGAGCAATGCACAGAACACAGTTGCTCTATAGTCTTCGGTGCCCTCTCACGATTCTTAGCTGGGGAACCCCAGATCCCATTTAACAGGTAAACAAAGAGTGATCCAGAAAAGGGAAGGGACTTGCCCAAGGCCACACAGTAACTTTTCAATTAGAACTGCAACTAAGACCCAGGCATCCTGACCTCAAGATGCTCTGTGCTAGCTCATGGGAGGTGCCTGACAAGAGCACGGCCCGTGTCTGTGGGTTCCTGAATGTGAAGAGCACTGACTGGGTGGGACTGGCGCCCGCAGCTCTGTAATACTCTCTAAGCAGGCACTCTCTCAGCCACGTAGCTGGGCTATGAGCCGTCTATCCCACACAGGGCAGCAGAGGCAAAACCAGGGACGGCGCTGACCAAAGTAGACACACACACCACTCATGGCATGTAAGACGGTGTAGTGTTTAGCGATTTCGAATCCCATAGTGAGAAAGTTTGGTTCTTTTCAGAATGCCTGTCTAATCTTCTGATGAGTCAAGGACGAAGTCTTGGATGGGGTTAGGATGTCTGACACCAACACTCACCGGTCCCTCTTTAAAAGGAGAGAGAGCCAGCCTCAGCTAGAAGAAGGCATCCATATGTGCTTAGGGTGTTTTTTTTACTTTTTATTTTTAAATAATTATAGATTCACAGGAAGTTGCAAAGATGGTTGAGAGGGGTCTTGCGTACCTTTCACCCAGTTCCCCCCAGTGATGACATCTTCCATAGCTAAAGTACAATATCAAAACCAGGAAGTCGACATTGGTACAATGTGTGTGTGTAGTTTTATGTCATTTTACCAGGGGTAGATTCTTGTAACTACCCCCACGCTCCAGATCTGCCTGGGTTTTAATTACCTTGTTTTGTTTTCCTTGCGTTAATTTTTATTGCTCTATGCTTTTCATGCAATTGATTCTATTTTTCCGTTTACAGTAATGATATAACATTTCCCTTTTAAATACATTTCCTTAAGTAAAAAAGAAAAAAAGATCAATGGATTCGAGGAAATATATTAAGTATTCGAGGAAATATATTAAGTAAATAATGATACAGACAGTACTCAGGTATGACGTATCATTTGGCAACCTGTTAAAACCCAAATCTGACTAAACAGAACCCAGTCTAGGACCCAACAAGCAATGCTGCCGTTTAGGGGACCTCAAGATTATGATCAAGTCAGGGATCCATGTAAGGCCTTAGAGACCCCCAGTGCTCGCCCTCCTAAGCTCCGTGTGGACAGAGGGAGGCGCTGCCATGCTCGTCTGCCCTGGCTTTGAGGGCACAACTCACACCCTTCGGGAGAGTGGGCAGGTGGAAAAGGGACATGAAAGGCCCTTAGCCTGGAGCCCCAGGTCCAGGGTATCCCCGGGATCTACCCTCAGTCCCCTGATAGCCCAGATGCTAACTGATAACAAGCACATCCTGGTTAATTATTTACACCCCGGTTGAAACATCTAACAGTGTTAGAGCTGAAAGGGACCGCAAACACTCCTCCCATTTGACGGAGGACGATACAGTGGCCAGAGAGGGGAGGGAAGGGTCCAAGGTCACTGTGCAGGTGAAGGTGGAGGCCAGCCCTATCCCCACAGAGGCAAAGGGAAGCCACACCTGTCTAAGATCAGGGCCAGATTTGGACAAATGTTTGTTGAGTGAGTAAATGAATAATCTAAGTATCTGATCTACCTTGCACTTCCCTGCCGTTATTCTCTGCCTCTTCCTAAAATAGTGGATGTGAAATGTCAGCTGCATCAAGAGCTCTTATTAAATGCACGTTCCTTGGGCCACCTTCAGAGATTCTAAATCAGGAGGTTTGGACAGGAGCCTGGAAACTGGAATTTAGGCAACACTTCCCCTCTTCCTGGCCCACCCGAGCCCCTGGAGGGACACAAAGATGTTGCTAATGCAGGTGTCCAGGTGTTTTGATCCATTGTTTACCTCTGTAGCTTCCTCTCCAGCCCTGGCTGCACAGCGGCCCCTGGCCGAGGATCCTGGCAATGTTCAGAAACCTGTTGGCCCTGCTCCTCTCTTGGGATGATTGATCCACCAAGGGGGTTAGTAGATGGCAGGCCTGGCTCCCCTCAGCCCCTCACCCCCAGGGCCTACCACGCTTAGCCTGGGAGATCTGATGAATGTCCATTACTGCAGCAGACCCCATAAAAAGGATTATGGGGTGTTGCTGAGTTTACAAGCCTGTTCTTGTAAATCTGCCGGACTTGGGGTGGTCACAGCCACTACAGAAGAATGACAGTGATCTACCCTCTGCCTAGTGCCACACACCCAGTCACTTTCGTGGGAAACGTGGTGGCCAGGTTGCAAGAGCACTGGTGAATCAGAAGACCCAGAACCAGAGGAGAGACTATAGTTCACAGCTGAGCCACCACTGGCCCAGCCAGTGGGCCTCTCTGGGCCTCTACTTTTCCATCTGTGAAATGGGCCTTTCACTCACCTCCCAAAGCTGAGGAGGAGCTCAGCCTTTGACGTTGCAAAACTGTGGTGAGGGTGTCTCTCTTTGGCAAAGTTGGGGGAAGAGAGTCGTGCTCATGGCCTCTGTTCCCGTCACTGCTCTGGCCCTTGTGGGTGAAGGGTGTGGCCTCACAGGCAGAGGGCCGGGTGGCAGCAGGGGTGGAGAGAGACCCGGGGCAGCCCCAGAGACGCCTCTCCCCCAGGCCTCCTTGGCACCTGACCAGGCTGGTTTCCTGGTCCCTTCACCCATTTCCAGACTTGGTTTGTGTCTGTCGAGACGTCCCAGGCCAGCGTAAGCTGCTTGCCTGCTCCACGGGCCTGGCTGGGCCCCGGGAGCGCCTCGCCGGGTGCTTGGTCTTCTGCACTCTTTCCCCTGTCAGCCTCCGAACCTGCATTGTCTGTGTCAGACCCTTTTGAAGTGATCAAACACAGAGCCCGGAGCCCGTGGAGAGCTGGGGAAATGTGAGCACTTATTCCGTCAATACCGGGCGGCCCCAGAGCGGGGGAAGGGAGGCCGCTGCCCCCCTAGAATTTCATTCACAGTATCAATGAATGCACCCAGATGGGGCTTTGAATCTTGTTGTCAGAAGACCAGAGAAGCAGTCTGCTAGTGGTGCCAGTGAGGGGGCGGTGACAGGGGCCAGAGCCTCGGGGCAGGGGTGGAGCCAGACCGTGGCGACGAATGCCCAGGTCATCCGGATCCTAAAACTACTGATGACAATAAATAACGATGGACAGGCATCTGCAATCACTGTGCTGAGTGAGCACTTTGCTCTCTCTCTCATCACCACCCTCACTGCCCAGTATTATGCTCTCCCCTTTCTACAGATGAGGAAACTGAGGCTCAGACAGGCAAACTGATCTTCCCGAGGGTATATAGCTGGGAAGTGGGGGACCTCAAACCTAGCACCGATCGAGGTCTCTTGAGAACCGCTCCCACTTCCCCAGTAGGGAAGCGTGTCCCAAGTAGGGAGCAGGCAGAGGGAGAAAGACCGAAATGCCTTCCTTGTTTTTTGCCCACATGTCAATTTCTGTTCCTGGTATGTCTGCCCATCCTCACAGCTGCTCCCTGCCCCTGATCCAGGACTCTACCACCAGCCAAGGTTTCTGCAGACACAACCTGGGTGAGATCAACTGCATGCGAACAAACAAAAAAAGAGGACTAAATATTTTTAGGAAATAGAACTAAAACAATTGCTTTCAGTAACAGGCTTCAGCTTGTAACATAGCCTTTGTGTGCCCTTGGGCAAGTGACTTCCTCACTCTGAGTGCCTGGGGTTGTCCCTCTGCAAAAATGGGGATAAGAGTGGCTCCTCCCGCATAGGGTCCCATTGTGGTAGCCCAATGCCTGGCACTTAGTAAAGACTCAATAAAAGTGAGTTGTTCTTTTAGCAGTAAGCAGGCAAGGTGTGGTGTGGGCAGACTGGGGTACCAGAAGCATCCGTGGAGCCCAGCATCAAGAGGTTTCCCACAGTGATAAAGCTGTGGAATCGTGCTCCTGTGGGAACTACCCACGGCTAAGTGGCTGGGATAGTGGAAGACTCAGGTCGGATACCCTGCTGCAGGGGAGGGGGCTCGCAGAAGGAGCCAGACCCCATGAAGGAGGCTGGAGTCAGGCAGGGCCCCACCCTAGCAGGAGGCTGGGGGAGGAGCAGGTTGCCCAGGCCGAGGCGTGTCAGGGCTGGAGCGCAAGTCGTGGCAACTCCGGCTTCTTCCCCTTCCCCCATCCCCACTGGAGTCCAGATCTCACCCAGGGGCAGCCCCTCTTGCCTCCCAGAAGGACAGGAGCTGTTCAGCGTTGTTCAGAGGCTGGAGAGGAGGTTGTGACAGGCCTGGTCCAGGTTCCCTGTCCTTGGTGATGTGCAGGAGCCACACCAACCCATACAAACCTGCTTCAGCTCACGAGACCCACTGGTATGTTTTCAGGACTTTTGTGAGCCGTTATTAAAAATTAAACAATAGAAACCTACAGTTAAATAAATAAATTATATTAAAAACAAAGGTAATAAATAACCAAAGCTCATTATTTCCTAAGCACTTTAGTACCTTTCTTAGTAGTACCATTATCAATGGCCATGAGGTTATTTACATCTATGCTCTGTGCACGGCGGAAGCCCTATACAGTGGTGCCCTGTCTGCAGCCCTCTTCCCAGCTCTGCGATCTGTGATACCACCCAGGGTGCTTGAAATTGGCCTTGGAGGGAGTATGTACACCATGGAAATCAGCAAACGCCACAAAGCAGAGCTGCCCCCTCCAGAACTGGTTGTTAGACGCTTATGAGCACACCCCTGCCCTGCAGGACAGTGGCGAGCTGCTGCGGGCTCAGAGGACCAGAGCCCACTCCCAACAGAAGAATGTGAGCCTCTTCTTCCCTAGTGGGATTTACTTCCACCCCCAACCTCCAGGCCTTATTTAGAACAACCGTGGAGTCTCCTAAATTGATGGGACCCATTGTTTCCCCGTCTAGCCGGTGGGCTCCACCCCCGCATTGTCCACGGCCCCTCCCAGCTCCTCCGAGGCTCCTCTGAAGGAGGGGGCGGGGCGGGGGCGGGCGGGGTTGGGGGAACCTCGTGGTCAGAGCCTTGGATGCCAGCCCTGTGTGCTGGTGACTTCTATTGTGAGTGCCCGAGGATCTCGGGGTTTCCTTGTCCCCGGGCCTCAGAACCCACTGGGGAGCTGCCTGTTTATGGTAAATGATGCCTGTTTGCTTTGATTCCGAGCTCAGACCCCAGGGCCACGATTGTGTCCCCGTCAACTAAAAGCTGCTTGTATTTGGAGGGATTAAGCACTACTGTGAAGCTCTGGGAACTATGGGGACTTCAGAGAGAGCAGCCAGCTGGGCCTCCCAGATGCAGCCATGGGGGGCATCCATGTCCCACCTAGGCGGGACCTTCTGGGTGGTGTCGCTGGAATCAGGAACTAGGGTGACACTGTGTCTGCTCTAGACGCACATACTGTTCCGAAAGAAAAAAATACACACTTGCATCGCTGTGGGCTTTCCCCCCTCCCGCTTCTCGTCTTTGCTTAAGGTGTTCCTGCTGCCTGGGAGGTGCTCTTTCCCCATCGTATATACCCCGAGCTGAGGGATGGTCCCAATTTTATCTCTCAGGGTCCAAGCCAGGAGTAAATATAACAATGTCCAAGATATGCCTAGTCTCATCGTTTACAAACCACTTCCTCTGCTTGATTTTTTAAAAATTGTGTTAGAATACACATTACATAAAATTTACTTTCTTAACCTTTTTTTTTTTTTTGCGGTACGCAGGCCTCTTACTGCTGTGGCCTCTCCCATTGCGTAGCACAGGCTCCGGACGCGCAGGCTCAGCGGCCATGGCTCACGGGCCCAGCCGCTCCGCGACATGTGGGATCTTCCCGGACCGGGGCACGAACCCGTGTCCCCTGCATCGGCAGGCGGACTCTCAACGACTGCGCCACCAGGGAAGCCCCCTTCTTAACCATTTGTAAGTGTACAGTTCAGTGATATTAAATACATCATTAGGCAGCCATCACCACTATCCATCCCCATAACTCTTTTCATCTTGTAAATACGAAACTCTGTATCAATTAAACACTCATTCCCGTTCGCTCCTCCCCGCCAGTCCCTGGCAACCACCATTATACTTTCTGTCTCTGAGTTTGACTACTCTAAGTCCTGTAAGTGGAATCATACAGTATTTGCGTTTTTGTGACTGACTTATTTCACTTAGCATAATGTCCTCCTCCATATTCATCCATGTGGTGGCAAGTGTCAGAATTTCTGTCCTTTTTAAGGCTGAATGATGTATGTATAGAGCACATTTTGGTGATCCATTCATCGGTTCATGGTCACTGGGGTTGCTTCCACATCTTAGCTGTTGTGAATAATGGTACTATGAACATGGGTGTACAGACATCTCTTTGAGACCCTGCATTCAATTCTTCTGAGAATATGCTGAGAAAAAGGGTTGCAGGGTCATATGGCAGTTCTATTCTTAATGTTTTGAGGAATCTCCACACTGTTTTCCACAGAATTGCACCACTTTACATTCTCACCAGCAGTGCACGAGGGTTCCGATTTCCCCGCATCCTCACTGACATTTGTTTTCTGTTTGTTTGTTTCTTATATAGTAATGGGTGTGAGGTGGTCTCTCATTGTGGTTTTGATTTTCATTTCCCTAATGATTAGTGAGGTTGACCATCTCTTCACATATGCTTGTTGGCCATTGGTATATCTTCTCTGGAGAAACGTCTATTCAGATCCTCTGCCCATTTTGAATCAGGTTGTTTGCCTTGCTGTTGTTGAATTTTAAGAGTTCTCTCTATATTCTGGATATTACTCCCTTATCAAACATACTATTTGCAAATATTTTCTCACACTCTGTGGGTTACCTTTTTTGCTCTGTGTCTCTCTTTTTTTTTTTTTTTTTGCGGTACGCGGGCCTCTCAATGTTGTGGCCTCTCCCGTCGCGGAGCACAGGCTCCGGACGCACAGGCCCGGCGGCCATGGCTCACGGGCCCAGCCGCTCCGCGGCATGTGAGATCCCCCCGGACCGGGGCACGAACCCGCGTCCCCTGCATCGGCAGGCGGACTCTCAACCACTGCGCCACCAGGGAAGTCCTGGATGGTGTCTTTTGATGCACAAAATTTTTAAATTTTCATGAAGTCAAATTTGTCTATCTTTTCTTTTGTTGCCTCTGCCTTTGGTGTCAAGTCCAATAAATCATTGCCAAATCCGATGTCATGAAGATTTTGTCCTGTGATTTCTTCCAAGAGTTTTACGTTTAACATTAGGTCCTTAATCCATTTTGAGTTAATTTTTGTATATGGTATTAACTAAGGGTTCAACTTCATCTTTTGCATGTGAATATTCAGTTTTCCCAGCACACTTGTTGCAAAGACTGTCCTTTTCCCATTGAATGGCCTTGCACCCTTGTCAAAAATAATTTGACAGTGCCTCTGAGCATTGATTTCTGGGCTCTTTATTCTATTCCATTGGTCTATATGTCTGTCTTTATGGCAACGCTACACTGTTTTGATTACCGTAGCTTTGTAGCAGGTTTTGAAACAGGAAGCGTGAGTCCTCCGATGTCATTCTTCTTTTTCAAGATTGTCTTGGCCATTTGGGGACCCATCCCATGCTCGATTTTATTGCACACGTTAACTCAAAATATATACACCGGGTCCCCACTCTTCCGTGTGTTCCAGGCCTTGGGGATTGGAGGTGAATGACACTAAGCCTGGTGTGATGGAGCCTGTGTACACTCTGGGGAGCGAGGCAGGGCCCAAAGCACAGCATCTCCATTTTAGAGATCAGCTAACAGAGGCTCTTTGGTCTCCTTTGGATCAGACCTTTGTGGACAGAACC
The DNA here is from genome assembly GCF_949987515.2 of Delphinus delphis. Lineage (NCBI taxonomy): Eukaryota > Metazoa > Chordata > Mammalia > Artiodactyla > Delphinidae > Delphinus > Delphinus delphis. The sequence goes on along the minus strand of NC_082690.1, from coordinate 95,050,708 downwards.
CAACCCCTGGCCCCTGGGGACTGAGGCCCCTCCTGAGGCCACAGCCCCAGAGAGTAGCTCGAGGCAGGCCCCTCTGCCAGGACGGCACAGCCCCACACAGCTCCCCCTCTCCCCTGCTCAGAAGGGCCTCATCTTCCCTGTTTCCCGTCAGCACTTCAGGGTCCAAGAAATATTAGGAAAATAGGGCTGAGTATGAGGTAATGGCCGTCCAATTTATTCTGACAGCAAGAACCAGAGGGAGGAAATGGACAGTGGTCATTTTACTGAGGCTCTGATGACTTTAATTAATATTCACTCCTTTCCAGGGAGCGGGAGCCTCCACTGGCGACACAGAGCTCGGGGGGAGGCCTGGCATGTGCTGACCACCCTCAGTGGTGTGGACGAGGCTGCCCACCCAGGAGCCCTGAAGATCCATCGTGGCTCCCAGTCTAACCAGGAGCTCATCCTGGGTACCCCCAGGCACGCCCATTAGCCTCCATATCCTCAGCTTCCCCCAGGAAGGCAGAGGAAGCCAAGGAGCCTCTACCCACTTCTCGGAGGGGAACACTGAGGCCGAGAGAGGGGCCTCATTTCACCCAAGCCCCATTGTGAATCGGCCCCACCATCCTCTAGCAACTCGGAGGGCACCGCACCTCAGCAGCAAGGGTGGCCGTGCCCAGAGAGTGTCTTTCAATGGACGCACCAAGGAGAGGGCCACACAGCTTGGATCATTTGAATCCCAGGCCCCAAAATGCCACCGTTTAGAGGGCGGCAGTCCATCCAGATTCTGTCAGGCCAAAGGGACTCAGGCCCAGAGAGGAAAGGAGTCTCGCCAGCCAGCATCCCCATCCCAGCTGCCTCCCCTGGAAGCCCCCCCCATCCCATCCCTTGATCACCCAACAAAAGCTTCCCTGATAAAAGCCCACAGACAGCCCCTTGCCAGGCAATGGTGTCTCCACAGGGGACACTCTGAAGACCAGAAATCCTTCAGGTCCCTAAATAGGAACAGATGCTGGTGAAAATAGACCTTCAGGGCCCCCCACATGGACTTGCGTACCTCACTGACTAATCAAAGCAGTCCTGGGCACCTCCCTTCTGTGTGTGGCTTTGAGCTGGCAGAAGGTTCTGGAAATTAAATCAAGGGCGATAATAATAACAACAACAATACCAGCCAACACATATTGAGTGTTTCCACGTACCACGCTCTTTACTATCGTATAGGGTCCTCTGACACCCCTGTGGAGGGTGTACCTTTATTGCTTCTTTTCTCAGAAGCAGCAGCTGAGATTCAGTGAGGGGACGTCAGCTGGCCAAAGTCTCTGAGCCGGTAACTGGCAGGACTGGAATTCAAAGCCAGTTCTGTCTGTCTCCCCAGCCCCATGTTCCACCACGTGGTCTCCGGGCACTGACCTGGCCTGAGCCTCAGCTGATCCATCCCCGCCCAGACAGACAGAACCCTGGGGATCCCAGGGCAGGTGGCACCAAGACGGCCACCCTCCCTCCCCTCCTCTGAGCCACTCCAGCCACTTCACCTCCCAGCTCCTTGCACTCGGGCCTGGACTCCATCAAGCCCCCGGGAGGCTGGTCAGCAAGGTCTGGTGGGCAATTAGGGGAGTCCCCAGGGGATGAGCTATGCCCCACATAGCTCATCCCCCAGCTATGTGGGGCAGACCCCCTCCTGCCCGGCCACTCTAATTTCGGGTGGTATTCTCCAAAGCCACCATGGTTCCCAGGCTTGGCGTGGCTCCAGGGGAAGAAGAGTGAGCGGGACGTCTCACCATCAGTGGCAGGCCTGCTGTCCATTCCCTGTCCTCATCGGGTTTCTTCTCTGGTCTTATAAGCCTCTGCCTCCCCGCCATGAAGTGAGGGTATTTGTATCTACCACACAGGGATGGCCGGAGGCTCCAGGGACAGGGCGACGAGGATGCCGTCTGCTCCAGTTGTTTGCGATCAGCTTCCCTAACAAAACGCAAACGGTATTTCCATTAATAACATGAAGCAGAGTGGTTTCTGAGGTAGAGAAAAGAACACAGGCTTCGGAGGCCTACAGCCCCGGTTTACATCCAGGCTGTGCCCCTCACCTTCTGGGTGTTCCTTAAGCCCCAGCCTCAGTTTCCTCATCTGTAAAATGGGCTTAATAATCCCTGCCTTTCAGGATTGTTCTGATTCAATGAAATAATAATATAGGCAAGCTGTATCAATAAAAGAATATATTTTAACGAAATAGTAGCCCCTGTAAGTGCCTGGAACATTGCCGCCGTCAGTCACTAGCACTACTTTTTCCCACTGGTTGGCTTCATTTCTGACTCGTCCTTGTTTTACAGATGAGAAAACAAAAGCCCAGAAGGTTAAATGGCTTGTCCCAGGTCACACAGCTGGTGAAGAGAAGAGATTTGAACCCCGGATACAGACTGCTGTCCCAGTCGTAGGTGAGGCAGATGCCATGGGGCTGGAAGTAGAAAGAAGTCGGGGATTGAGCTTTTTCCTCATGGCCTGGGCCTGGGTCACCCTGGTAAGCCCATCAGGCCTCCTCCCGTCCTACCCTCTGCCTCTCTGCCCAGGCAGGGCCCCGATGTCCCGCAAACGGGAACAGCGTCAGCCCTGGAGCCACATGAAAGGTCCCACTCTGCTCTGGGAGCTGGCTTCTCACTTGAGGACGCCTTCCCACAGAAATGTGTCAAAAAGTCACTTTGACCCCATCAGCTCTGTGTGTTCCCACAGCCGGTTCCTGCCTCCAGCCCTGTGGGCTGCTGTCTGCTGCCCCCAGCCTGAGGTCTGCGGTGTCCCAGTGGCTCCAAAGGCGGGGATGCCACTCCAAGATTTTCCATGGGTTCATTTCCAGAGCCAGAGGGCTCACTCCCCACCTCACGTGGCCGCATCCGAGACCCCTCACCCACACTGGGGAGGGGCCGTCACAGGGCACCTCTTTTCACCTTACAAATAGGTCTGAGGGAGACAGTCACCAGGCAGGGAGCCAAGGTGGGGAAAATTATAGCACTTCGTCCTCCACAGTATCACACCATCCTCTCCTCCTGACCACGGCTGCTCCCCGGTGGAGCCCTGCTGCTCAGATGCCCTGGGCAGCAAACATCACCAGGTGTTAAGGACCACCAGCACCCAACAGAGACTTTCTTCCCCATATAATCAGAAGAATTGAAGGATGGAAGCTAGAGACAAAGGTCTGGAAGCCACCCTGGGCATCTGCTACTGGGAAGATACACTGGAGTGTTTTACTCAGGAAGATCTGAGGAACAAGTCTCCAAAGTGGGGACAGTTGTTCCCGGAGCCCTCGGGATTTTCACACAAGGTCAACATCCCGGGGACACCCAGAGAGGGCAAGAAACAGAACTAATCATCACAGTTGCTATTTATTGAGCCACCACGATGCCCAGCTCCTTCCACACGTTGTCTTGTTTAAGCGCTCCACACACTCATTTTACAGATGAGGAAACTGAAGTTCGGTCGCACAAGCCCTGGAGCATTCCTCCCCAGTTCTGGAGGCATGCAGCTGCCGCCGCTTCCCAGGTTCCCTTGACATGGAATTCGATGTGACTGGACCCCTCTGGTCTCATAACAACTACGTGGTTGTGTTAGGATCTGAACCCGATGCCTGGCTCAGACTCAGGAAGTTTAACCTCCACCGTCCACTGATATCAGCCAGGTGGTCCACAGTGAAGTATAAACCAGCTCTTGCCATGGGCGAGTAGCTATCTGCAGATTCTTATTATGTGGTTCCCACCCCTCCTACCTGTACCAGGGCCAGGAGAGACGGGGACTGCAGGAAGGAAGCCAGCCCCACTCAGGAGATGGGGAGGTCCTGCCAAATTCTGATGGCTGCTGGACATTGACAACGTGACCAGGGTCACTTTCCCTGGAATTCTTGATTTCTTTGGAGATGGCAAGTCCTGGAGCCTACACAGAGAGCGGCAGTGGGCCAAGGTGTCAGGCATCCCGGGGAGATCAGAACGGCCTGGTCCATGCCTTTTCCAGCAGGGCCAGAGTTGGACTCTATGGGGACAGAAATTTACTGAGGACCTGCTCATGTCGTTAACCCTTCCAACAATGGGGAATTCCTAGGATCTCCTTTTTGAAGACTGAGGCTCAGAGAGGTCTCATTTGTTGTTCAAAAGCACGTGGTCATTAAACGGCGGAGCTGGAACCTCTACTCGACCGCATTGGACTGCAGCTCACAATGTTTTCAACTCTCTACAGGGCCTCCTGAAGGGCAGGGGATGACGTGGGGCGTCCCACCACCACGGGGGCACTCGAGGACACCCCTCGGAGAGGAAAGCACTCCTGGATACTGTGACACCCTGTGAGACACTAAATCTTCAGAGAGTTAGGAAATACATCGGTAACACTAATCGTGATAATATTAAAATAACAATATTAGCAGTTATCACTTACTGAGTGCTTGCTATGCGCTAGGCACTATTCTAAACACTTTATTCTATGAACTAATCTAGTCCTCAAACAACCTAATGAGTGAGATACTGTTATCCCCATGTCCTAGATGAAGCAACAGATGATGATGATGAGGTCTCATTGCCTGCCCCTGCCCCCTTCTGATCATTCATTCATTGAACAAACATTTGCTGAACAACTACTATGGACCAGGCACCTTTCCAGCCACTGGGGATACAAGACCAAAAGGGTTCCTGTGCTCACAGACCTGACATTTCGGTGGAGAAGGCAGTCTTTCAACAAAACAACAGCAACAAAATGGAGAGGAGGGTTTCAATGGATAATAACCACGAAAATAGAACAGGCGGGGTCAGCGGCATCTCTTTAAATTGATGGTTCAGTGCAGGCCTCTCCGGAGAGGGCCATTTGAGCTGGCACCTGGATGACCGGAAGGAACCAGACAGGTGAAGGGGGAAGAAGATTCCATGCAGAGGGAGTGGCAGAGGAGCCTGGAGATTTGAGGAGCAGTGAGAACGTGGAGTGGGGGAAGAGGGAGAGGCGGTGGCATGAAGGGGAAGGCAGGGGCCAGGTTTTATTACCTGGTAGGTCCAGTGAGGAGTTTGAGCTGTATCCAAGTGAGACGACAAGTGATGGGAGGCTTAGCCGAGCAGAGACGGGATCTGATTTATATCTTAGAACGATCATTCTGGCTGCTGCATGGAGAATGGATTTGAGGATGGAGAAAGTGGAAGGGGCGTGACCAGTGGCAACTGCACCAGGAAAGGAGCGAGATTACAGTGAACTCAGGTGAGAGCATTGGAGGAGAGACATGTACTGATACAGGATGAGTTTTTTTTGGGGGGGCCCTTCTGTTGTCCTCCCCCTAGCTGTTTGGAAAGGCAACGATCAAGAAATGTATTTCCTGCAGAGGCAAAATTTGAATCTAGGTCTTTTGGCCTCAAAGTTCAAGGATCATGCTTCTCTAACACGGGGAATACCCTCATTAGAGATTCCTTTCCCTTAAGCCTCACTTGTTCTCTGCAGAGATGTGTGACGGCCCGAACTCCTCAGTGTGCACCCTCTCTTGGGCGAACTATGACTCTCACGACAGGACAGAATTTTGCTACCATCCTCACTTTACCTGTGGTCGGTCTGGAAGGAGGTACTCAAGCAGGAGATGAAGAAAATTTAAAGGGGTGACAGGGCTTGGGAAAACGTCATGATCCCTTGCTGGGCTGAAACCAAGGTTTTTTTCCCCTTGTTTTCCAAATTAATTCAACATTCCAAATGAATCCAGAGAGACTTAGTTGGGGGCCCTTTCATGTGGATTGAAACTCATAAATTGCAGTTTACTGAGTTGCAGGAAGGCGGAGAATTGAGCCCCACCTCCTCCCACTTGGCACCCCCCTGGAGGGTCTGGGAGGGAGAGAGAACTTGGGACTGCTCCCGAGCGGCCTTCAGGCCTCCTGCGTCAGACTCAGTGAAGGACTATAGGCGGGAACAACAGAATTTGGAAGCAGGGAAAATGGCCGGAGGTGGCTGCAGCTGATGCCATGGGAAAGAAAGCTAAGCCCTAAAATAACGGGACTGAGGGACTGGGGAGCCCTTTAGACTCAAGGAACTAAGAGGATGGGGAGGCCCCTCCACACCATACTTCATTGAGGAGCTCTCTGACAGTAGAGCTTGGAGAAAGGGAGTCTTTCTGACAAAGAGAAAAGACTTTGTGGCTGGATCTGAGGAGACCTTCTTTATAGATGGAACCATTCTTGCCAAGAAGGTATAGACAAAGTGTGCAGAGAACTAAGGGCCAGATTTAAAGAAAGAAACATTCTGAGATCTAAGCGATTGGTTCCTATCGGTTTAATATTGCTATAGTTATCAGTTGGCTCTGCTGGACACATTTGTGCAAGCAGGCTAGGGAGCAAAGTGTGGCACAGACCCTAGATCAGGGCATCACTTCCTTGGGAGATACCTCATGGGGTGCCTTGGAATTCCTTTGATCATGACCATTCTTGAATCTAGAATGATAGGGAAGAACCTTCAGGTAAACAGCATTAGGCGACAGGAGGGGGTTGTACACTATGGGGTTGCCAGTGGGTCGGATATATCATCTGGAGAAAGGAACGTGAAGGTCTGCCCTGCTGGGGACTGCTCATACATGGCAGTTATAAACAAGCCCACTGAGTGCATGGGGCAGAGGTGGTGGAGAGGAAATTGCACACCACTAGCTCATCCTTTAGTCCTCCTGATTTTTTCCCCTATCCAAGTGCTATGGTCTGAATTGTGCACCTCGCCACCACAACAATTCATATGTTGAAGCCCTAACCCTCAGTGTGACTGTATTTAGAGCTAGGGCCTTTAAGAAGGTAATTAAGGTTAAATGAAGTCAAAAGGTGGGTCCCTAATTCAATGTGACTGATGTCCTTATAAGATGAAGGAGAGATGCGTGCACACAGAGGAAAGGCCATGTGAGGACACAGCAAGAAGATGGCCACCTGCAAGCCAAGGAGAGAGGTCTCCTTGATCTTGGACTTCCAGCCTCCAGAACTCTGAGGAACTTGATTTATGTTGTTTGAGCCCCAGTCTGTGGTATTTTGTTACAGCAGCCCTTGCAGATTAATACAAGAACTGGTTTGGCTCTCTAGACGTGAACCTCTCCTTCCTTCTGTCACTTATTCCAACAAAGAGTAGCAGGCTTTCCTTACCCTCAGATACTTGAAATGACTCCCAGTTTTCCAAAGTCTTCCTCTCTCCACTCTTGGGACAAGTTAGTAGTCAAGGAGCTGTTACATCCATTGGTGCTAAAACCAGTATGTGAAAGTTTGAGGATTAATAGGATATTTTCATACTCTCAAAGTATCCTTCCACAATCACTTACTTATTACAAAAAGAAAAATAGTACCTTGACGTGGAAGAAAGTTGGCAGGTACACCCTTATTCAAGAAGATAAATTCACCCTCCACAGCAATGGGACACACAGGTATCACGTGCCTCCTGATATGATGTAGTGAGAAGGACACAACATCACTTCAGTGATATTCCTGCCAGACGTGCGCAGCTCAGATCTACACGTAAAGAAACACCAGGCAAACCTATATTGAGGGGGACTCTACAAATAAATGATCTGCTCTAGGAAAACGTCAATGAAAGGCCAAGGAACTACTCAGATTAGGGTCCGGAGAGACATTACAACTAAATGTAATGTGTGAGTCTGGATTGGAATCTGGGTGAGGAATGATGTCTGCAATTTATTCTCAAATGGTTTGGAAAACGAATAGTCATATGTATAGAGAGAAAGACGGATAAAGCAAATGAGGCAGATGTTAACAAGGGTGAATCTGAGTGAAGGGCATATGGGGGTTCTTTCTTCTATTGTTGCAAATTTTCTATAACTTTGAAGTTATTTCACAATAAAATATTTTATAAAAAGTCATGCACTGCACAGTATGCCTTATAAATGATCCATAGAAAAACCTTCATTTTCTTGGGGGAAGTCAGATTTTTCCTTGGTGCTAAATGCCAACATGCTTTCTTTCAACCAATAATGAAAAGTGTGTAACCCATTGCTTTCCATTTTTACCTTGACTGCTAGGAAGCCATCCCATGCTACAGGGATATACCAACTTGGACAAGTTACTTAACCCCTCTAAATCTCAAGTTTTCTTCATTTGTGAAATGTGAAAATAATAGTCCCTACTGCTGAGGATGGTTGTAAAGACATAAAGCGCTCAGCCCAATAGGTGATGTGTAGTAAGCACCCGCTTTAGTTGTCTTCCTTTATTATTGTTATTTTTATACTGCCTATCACTCACTCAACCCTCCCTACTAAAATGAGCTTGCAGCAGACTCATCTGAAATCAGGAAAACTTAGAGCTTGCAAGGGAGGTGACTTTTCCCACGTGTACATTATCAGTATATCAGAAGTTCTGAGATCTCACCATCAGACAGCCCTCAAAACATGGTGGCAGGAACTATGGGGATAGTAGGAAAAGCAAAAGCTTTAGAGTCACACAGACTGAGATTGAAATTCCAGCTCTGCCAACTCACTGGCTTTGGAACTGTTTGCTTCAGGAAGGGCTGCTGGGCTATGCTGCAGTAACAAACATCCCCGAGACTCAGGGGCTTACAACGAGGCCCATCTCTTGCTCATGCTACAAATCCACTCCAAGCTGGTGGGAGGCTCTGCTCCCTGATATCCTCCCTCCAGAGCCAAGACTGATGGAGTCACTACCACCTGAAATGCCACCACTTGCCTGGGCAATGGGAGAGGATGAGGCCCTCACATTTCATTGGCTAAAGCAAATTCCAAAGGAAGTACAATCCTACCACGTGCCACGGAGCTCAACTAAAAATATTTGGTGAACCTCACTCACGATCCGCACAATCCTCTTGGACAAGTCTTGATCCTCTCTGAGAGTCAATTTCCTTCTGTAGAAGGAAAAATATTCATATCAGACATCTCAGCACATGTGTGAAGACTGAATGAGATAAATTGGAAGAAGCATTAACTTGGGTCAGAAACATAATAGCTATTCATTGTAATAAATTATACTGTTTGACCTCATCACTCAGGTGTCCCAAAGGAGCAATACATCTTCCTTGTGAGTCTAGATAGATAGATGATAGATTGATAGATAGATAGATAGATAGATGATAGACAGATATCCAGTGCTTACTTTTTAGGAAAAGTAGAAACCAAGAAGACCACAGTGAAAAAGAGAGAGAATTTGTCTCAGGGGCAGAGAGTAAAGACTCTTAAAGTTTTTTTCTTTAGATCCCATTGGGTTTCAGGAATAATCTGGTCTGGTCTCCAGACAGGATTGCACTGACACAAAACTTTTCTTTACTCAGAATCCACTGTGTGCCAAGCTGTATGCAAAGCACTGCAAAGCTCAGACCCTGTGAGGGTCTGAGACCCTGCAGGGGCTTGGACGAGGATGGTATACATGTATTGATAAAAAAAACTCATGTACAAGTGCTGACAAAAGTTGAAGGTGGCCTCATCAAGTCGGAGCAAAGGAAGGAGCTTGCACCAGCTTCTGGGGTCTACACTGAACACCTGGGGCAGGGGTTGGGGAAATGGGATCATGACCACATTGTCGGTAGCATTGAACCTGGCATCCCCCAACCACTGGGCAGGCTGGTACCATGGACTCAAAGGTCTCAGCAACAGCCTGAGGCCAGGTTCTAAGTGTAGCTTCAAGGAAACTTCACCAGGGAAATTCTATCTTTGGGCCCAGGTTCAGCTTGGGCCCCTACCAGGCTAACACACCCACTGTACACAGTACCTCCCTGTGGGGTGGAGGAGGATTTTAACTTTTCTTTCCTGGTTTATCTCAATTGTCAAATTTTTCTCCAGTTAATACGTAATTACTGTTCCTCATAATTTTTTGAAGTTTTTAAGAAAACCTAGGTAGACCATGGATTCACTTGCAACAATGTTTCACAAACTCCAGTCATCTCTAAACCACACTCACAGTTTTTATCCTGTATACCATTTAGTTAGTATTTAAAATTCATCCCCTACAAAATAATCCTCTGAATTTTTAAAACTCACTTACCTCTTTTGGCTTCATTTCATGCAATAGCATTTATAAAATAACAGGTTTACTGTGCTGATTATATTTTTACTACTCCACATTAATGTAAATATATAATAAGGTTTAAATTTTTTAAAGTCATCCCCAATGGAGTGGGTACGAAGCATTAAAAAAAAACACTGCCTGAGCCACATATAATGAGCAGGCTGCTCTAGGGCAAAAGAGCAGATGAAGCTCTACAATAAATGAGTTTTGCAACCTTGGAAAAATTATAGAACCTCTCTGAGCTTTGGTTTCCTTCCCTGCAAAGTGATGAAACAACAGTCTGCAGCTTTCAAGGTGGTGTGAGGATGAAATGAAATGTTGCACCTAAAGCACCTATCACCGAGACTGGCTGTTGTTGTAGGTCTCTCACTGATTCATTCCATAAACAGCAGTTAAGCCCTGTGCTCATAGCTCTGGAGGATTCAGAAGTGGATAAGACACAATCAACACCATCCCAGTAATTTGCAACCCAGTGTTCCTGTACACACATATATGGAACACAGAGAAGGACGTCTTAAATGTCTCGTGAGCAGCCCAGGCAAAATGCAATGAGAGTCTGAAGGAAGGAAAAGGCAACTTCCAGCTGGGAGATGTAGGAAGGCTTCATGGAGGAGGTACCATTTGAACAGGGCAGTGACAGATGGGAGAGGTGTGAGTGTGCAGAGCTGCGGGGGAGGAGGAAGGGAAGAGCTTCAGCAAAAGCTCAGAGGCAGGAAAAGGCAAAGCACCCTCATCCTCTGGACCTCCTTCCCCCTTGGAAACAGCCTTTCTTTTCTGCCATCCCCGGTGAACGACTTCCATTGAGGTGTTCCAGTCTGGGCCACCAACGTTCTCTTGCATCTTTAAGATATCCCAGGGATCCACTCCTGTCACCAGTGTCACTCTACCCTGCCTGTCATTTTCCTCTTCTGGTCATTCTTGGCCCCCTTGGGGGCCCCGAGTGCAGGAATCGGGGTAGCTGAGACTGGAAAAGGGGGGATTATAGAAACATGATCACCATCTTTCCAGCGATTGGGCTCTGTCTGTGAGGCCCTTTGGAGGCAGAAGTAGAATGAGTGAGGGGGGTTTATGGAGGGGCCAAGCTCTCCCACTGTGCTCTGTGCTGCCCCCTAGGGACGGCAGTTGCTCCCGGGCAAGATGAGAAGAGCATTGGGTCTCCAACTTTTTGAGAGACTTCCTGTGTTGGAGAGGAATTGGAACAACTGAATACTCAGAGTCATTTGGCCTCTAAGACTCTGTTTGTTCCTGAAAATTCACTTAGAAAAGCAACAGAAAATCTTCTATCCCTGCCACCTGGTTTCCTGTGAACCCCTGGCTAAGTCAGCTCGAGTGTCTATTTTGAGCCTGTCTTGGCTATTTCTAGCACATCAGAGCCAGAAAGGGCTTCCAAAACCGTCTTCTCCAAATTCATGGAGGTCCAGGACAAGGGTTCTTTGGGTTTTTGCCCACAGACCCCAGCACAGAGCTGGGAACCTGGTGCACTCTAAGCCCACATCTGCTGAACTGCAGACAGAACTGACGTCCACGGGCAAGCAAGACTCAGCAAGAGCCAGTGACCTGCCTCTGTCACACTACACAGAAGAGCCAGGATGGGGTCCCAGGCTCAGCCCCCAGACCACTGCCCTGTCCCCCGTCCCTCCGCCTGCCCTCTTCCAGGCAATGACCCCATCCACACATCCCACATGTGTGAAGGCAGCAAAAAGTACACGCCAAGCTCAGAAACGAGCAAGGCCTTATAGGACACAGCCTCTCTTCCTGGGTCCAGCCGACGGCCGCCCAAGTCTAGGCTGGGCAGATGAAGGGGACCGCCGTCGTTTCTCTGGTCGGAAAATTATATGGGTCCCCGGCATTGGGTGGGAGGCACCAGAGAGAAGCCCCAAACAAAGAACACACATCAAATGCCGCGCACACGTGTTCCAAGGGGAGAAGATTCTTGGGATTTCATTTGAGGGGCCTGGAGCCGAGAAGGGAATTTTCAGCCCCGGCGTCTTCTGAGGGTCACGATGTCTGTCTTTTTATTTTTGATCTAAAAAAGAAAAGAAGAAAGGAAGGCAGGGGAAGAGGGGGGAAGGAAAGGAGAAAACCTCCTCGCCATAATTGAATTACGGAGCTGGCCTCTGGGGCTGACGCTGGAATCCAAGACGCCTTTGTGCAATGTCTGAAGGGACCCGGGACAGCGGCAGGGATTTCAAAGGGGAAGAGGAAGAGCTGGGGTGGCCAGGAAGCTAATCGGGATGGAATGGGCCAAAGAAGGGAAGGGGGAGCGGCAGAAATTGAAAGCTGAAGGCCCGCCTTGCTCCAGGCCCTGCCCTGACCCAGGGTGGCCGCCCTGTACCAGAAAGCTGGGGAGAGGCTGGGGCAGAAAGTAATCTGCACAAGCAGAAAGGTCCCAGCAGGGACCAAGACCTCCACAGGGGCCGCGCCTGACCGGGGCAAGGATGGAAGGAATTAACAGCCAGGGCACTTCCTACGTGCCAGGCTCTGTGCTAGGACCTGGGGGCATTCAAGTAGCACAGGCTAAGCACTCATCAGGAGCCAGGCGCTGGCTTGGGCTCTTTTGGGTGTGTTGTCACAGTTAATCCTTAATTCTCAGAACAACACGCTGAGGCAGGTACTTCGATGTCTCCTGATTTACAAATGAAACCAGAAAGGTTCAGAAAGTTAAACGATTTTTCCTGCAGTCACACAGTGGGTGGGAGAGCTGGGACTCACACCCAGGTCACCTGGACACCACAGCCAGGATCTTAACCAACAATCTCATCATCTCATTTCATTTGAAAACAGCCCAGCCAGCGAGGTATGGGTCCTAGCGGGGGAAACTGAGGCACAGGGAGCTTAAGAACTTGGCCGAAGCTCACACAGGCAGGAAGGGCTGAACTGGGATTCGAACCTATACAGTCTGGCTTCCGAGCCCTGCATCTCACCTCCTGGGGTGGAGTCGTCCTGACCACATGAGCGTCCTCTCCTGGCCCCCTGCCCAGCCAGAAAGCAGGCAGCAAAAAGGACATGGCAGGAGCCACCTGCTGACATGAGGAAAGGGTTAATCGTGGCCAGCCGGGCCCCTTGGGTGTCATGTTGAAGGCCTTGAAGGCCCCTGGAATTCTCATAGACACAGCGCCCCCCCCCCCCTCAGGCCAGTTGCCATCACCCTGGTGCCCAGGTTAGGTTGAGGTCTGTATTGTTGGAACAGAAAGGTAGAGGTTTATCTTGTAAATAGAGATTCTAGTCACTACTACGTCCTCTGAAAATAACAATTTTCGAGACTTTTGTACATCACACTGACAGAACCCCATCTGGAGCAGGTTTCTCAGCCTTGGCTATTGACATTTGGGGCTGGATGTGGCTTCACTAAGAGGGCTGCCCTGTGCCCTCGAGGGTGTTTAGCAGTATCTTTTGACTTTATCTACTAGATGCCAGTAGTGCTCTCCCCACTCTCTCCCCACTCAGTTATGAAAATCAAAAATGCCTCCAGACATTCCCAAAAGCCCCCAGGATAGGCAGGAAGAGGACAACATTGCCCCGCCTGAGAACCACTGGCCTAGAGGATGAAGCCCACACTCCAGCGCTGGACATCCTCCTGCCTCTTCTCATCAACCACTGAGCCCAACACACCTTGCTCTGGGGGTGCCTTGGGGTCTTTGCACATCCCTGGAGTGCCTAAGCATCCGTAAAGACCCAATTCTGAGTTGCCTGCCCCGTGAAACCTCCCCAGTCTTCACTTCATCCCCACCTAACCCCTCCTCCGTACCATGTTGTGACCCCTTCCGCTGTGATCCCATAACACCTAGAACATTCCTCCAGTGTTGTGCTTTTCCAACTGTCCCTCTCCAGGTCAGTCTGGATCCCTGGACTCCCAACCCTCTCTGAGGGTCAGGAACAAGAAGTCCACATTCCTGATACACAGTAGGTGTTCAACCAGTGTTTGTTGAATGAATACATGTAATGTGTTCATTACGAACAGCCTTACTCAGTAACAAAAGCAGATCTAGTAGATCATAATGTGGGCAGTCCCTGTATTTATTTAATGAATACTTTCCAGATATCAACCAGGGGAACAAGACAGACCCGGGTCCCTACTCTTCTGGAGCTCAGGGTCTAGTGTGGATGACCACTACACAGTTGATGAACTGACTGACTGATGAACTCACACAGTTGATTAACTGACTGACTGAGAGTTTTTGTTATGAAGGCCATGACCATGTCATAGAGGGCATGGTGGCCGTGTCTAACAGAGGGGCCCCGAGGTGCCTGAGTGGTCAGGGATGCCCTCCGTGAGGAAGTGACATTTAAGAGGGGACCTGAAAGCTGAGTACACAAGGGCCAGCTAAACAGAAGGAGGGGGGTTTCAGGCAGAGGGAACTGTGCTTGCAAAGGCCGTGAAGCGGCAAGGAGTGAGATCAGTAGATGGATTTGGAAAGTCAGTGCGGCAGAAGTATATGAGGGGACTGGGGTCCTCACCAGTAAAGTTTGGCGGTGATTCCAGGTGCAGGGTTTCTGCCCCAAGGGCTGAATGTGCTGGTGGTGGGTTCTCCCAGCAGCCCCATCCCCATTTTCCCAGGCAGGACCTCCCTAAATTTCTCCAGCAGCCCCCCTCCACTTCACACACACACACAGTCTGATCGGCGAAGATCCGGCTGGGCTCCAGGAAAAGGAGACTTTGTGAGGGAATGGGGGCACTGGGCAGGTGAGTGTGCTTCTTAGGCAAAGGGTTTGCGTCTCACTCAGACTTGGCCTGAGTGACAGTGACAGGTGGAGGCAGAAGGGCCTCAGAGGCAAAGCTGGGTCACACCCTCCACTCAGACTTAGGAAACTGATCAACTTGACCCACGTAGACTGGGCACCAGGTGCTAAGACCTTACCCACATAGTGTTCTTAATGACGTGGATTAACTCCCCTCACTGTATAGATCAGAAAACAGGGATCAGAGAAGGTTGGTCTTTGCCCAGGATCACACAGCCAAAAATGGCAGGTATGGGGAAGGAACTCAGGCCAGTGACAATCCAGTCTGTGCTCTGAACCACTTCAGCCTGTACCTCTTGAGGTTCAGAGAGGGCAAGGAACATGCCCACAGTCCCACAGCCAAGAATCCCAATGGCCCCCATTTGCTAGGTAACCACTACCCACCTCTGTGTCCCATCCTCTGCTCGTCACAATACCTCAGTGAGACAAATCCTATCTTATCAGCCCCTTTTTCAAAAGAGAAAACCAAGGTCAGAAAGCTAGGAAGGGGCAAAATTAGGATTTGAACCGAGGCAGTTGGACTCCAAAACCTGTTTTCTTAATAGTTACACCTCCCTCAGGGAGCGCTGGGACTAAACCCTCCCCCTTTCCCTCTGATGCTCAAGATGAATTTACAGAGGCTATTTCTCCTTCCCTGGTGAGAATGGAGACTTCCACAAATAACCTCGCAAGGTGACACACTGCCTGAAATTCATACTACAGTGTCAATGACTGCTCTGGGATCCTTCCCTGAGAGGAAGTTTTATCAGGATGTTATCAGGGGTCGGGGGATGCCAGGGAGGAATTTGTGGAACAGAGACGTTTGTTGGAAGCAGGTCCCAGGCCGCTATGAGGAGCCGGGTCTGAAGGGTAGGCCCATGGGGATGGTGATACCGGTGACCTTCTGAGAATCCTAGTGGCATCTTTAGAAGATGGTTTCCCATCTCATCTGTCTCTCCATTGAGCTCCTACCTCTGGCTAAGCACTGCTCAAGGCACTGGAAATACAGCAGTGAACAGAACATTGATATTCTAGTGAGAAAAACAGATAAAAATCAAACAAGTAGGAAGAAGTGTTGGAGAGGCAGTGGTGGCCCCAGGATCGGAATCGAGCTGAGTGGCCCCCTCGGCCAGTCAGTGGCTTATCCCAGGCCTGGGGACACGCCAGCCAGCCAGACCCGTCTCCGCCCTCCGTGAGCTCACGGTCCCTCGTGGTCCAGTGAGGGACAGACGTGTGTCCCTCCCAGGCCCAGCTGTGCTCCCCACAGGAACAAAACAAAGCAGCCTCCGAGCCCTCCTTCGGGCTGGCTGCTGGGGGCTATTCTAAGCCCTCGTAATCACTTGAAGTGACTAACACTGATTAAGTCTTTACGAGAAACGAGGAGATTCCTCCCCAGCCTCGGAGCCACTTTATTAACTCACCCAGCCTGGAACCAGGCTTGTCTGGCACGATGTGGATCTATTTTTCCACTGGGTCTCGGCCCCGTGCTGGCTTCTCTCTAATAACCAGCCCGTCAGCTTCACTGTCACAGGCAAGCCCATCCCTGGGAGCCGGCTCCTTCTGCCGAGCTGGGATGGCTGTGATCTTCTCAGCTTTGAGGAATGAGGGCCGCCTGGGTCTCCAGGTGTGCACAGCTGGCCAGATGTCCTTGCTTGTCACGTCCACACACTAGTCCATCCAACATAAGCGACTAGGCCCTGCCCTGCTACCTCTTACCCAGGCACACACTTCCCTCCATGTCAGTGACTCCCATCCCCCCAGCCCCCCAGCACACGCTTCATGTACGTGCTTCATGCACAAACTCACCAGTATTCCTTAAAGCTGGATGGGTGTGCCAGGCTCTGCAGAATACTGAGGAATCAGGCACGAGACAGCAGTGGGGCTGCAGACCCTATAATCCTGTTACAAGGTAAAATGACCTGAGGGATCAAGATGGGAGCAATGGCGTGTAAAACGTGTGCTCTGGTGTATAAAATGAGGAACTTCGTTCAATGATGAAGTCACAGAAGGCTCCGGGTTGGAGGTGGCTCTGAGCAGAGGATGGAGGATGGGGCAGGCATCTCGCAGGTGGAGATGATGGTCACTGTTTATTAAGCACTTGCCGTGTGTCAGGCCTTGTGCTAAGCACTTCGATGCATCCTCTCATCTCGTTCTTATAATGATCGTATGAAGGGGATATTATCCCTGTCCCCATTTTAGATTAGGGAGAACTGAGGCTTAGAGAGCTTAAGTAGCTTGCCCAAAGTCACACAGACCCAAGGGGGAAACTGGGAATGCAGCATCTTTACTTTGGACACTGTTCTGCCTCAGATGGAGAAAAGGGAAGGGCTTCTGAGAACCCATTCTTGTCATCTCTTCTCAACTCTACTTTCAATGGTACCAGGTTGGCAGCTTGAAATTGGCCATGGTGGGAGCACAGAAATTGGCAAGTGCTACAGATCAGGGCTTTTTATTTTATTTTTTCCAGAGAGCTGGTTGACCAGCACGCCACTTGCATATGAAGTGGCAGGAGAGAAGGCATGAGTACCCATTGTAACAAGCTGGAACATAGGGTTCTAAAAAAAAATGTAGGAGGAGACTCAAAAGACAACATGGGGCAAAGCACAGAAGCTTGGAGTTTATCCTAAAGGCACTGGGGAGCCACAGAAAGTTGTTGAGCAGGGGAGGGATGTGGCCAGATTTATGCTTTAGGAGGACCACTCTGTGGATGGATGAAAGGGGTGGGCTGTTGAGACAGAAAGCTGATTAGGAGGCATATCCATTTCCTAAGGCATTAGGGCTTCTGTAACTCCTCTCCCTGACAGGAAAGGTTGTCAGCTCAGGAGAGAAGCCCATAGCATCACATCAGATCTGGAAGGTCCTTAGACATCTCCCCTTGACTGTCTGAAGCAAGTTCCTGCCTTTCCAATTCCAGTACCTCCTGGGGAGCCTGAGCCCAAGGTAGAGTGCCCCCAGCCTCATATCATCATTATCACCATCTCCACCAACCCCTTTCCCATGCTTTCTCTTCTCTTCATGCTGCCTGATACAGCACAACAACCAGGGCCTGTCAGGGCAGGCCATCCATTGTCCATCCTTGTAACACGTAGAGCACAGTAATGACTGTAAAGATGGATGGATGAATGGATGAATAGATAAATGGATGGGTGAGTGGATGGGTGAGTGGTGGATGGATGGATGGAGGGATGGATGGGTGGATGAGTGGATAGATGGATGGGTGAGTGGATGGGTGAGTGGATGGATGGGTGGATGAGTGGATAGATGGATGATGGATGGATGGATGAAAAAAGGAAAAAATAAATGAGTGAGTGGATGAACTTCCTGTCCCACTAAATCTCCTGGGAAGGACAGGAGGGATGCTGAGGAAGGGCAGGAGGTCACAGAGGAGCCTGAGAACCTTGGCAAAGGCAGCAGATTAATGGCCATGAGATAAGTGGGAAAAAAAATGTGAAAAGAGAGACTGACAAACACAGCCTTCCAAGGGACCGAGAGGAGTGGGTTAACGAGCCCGTGTCTCTTGTCTCATCAGCTCGTAACCCGCTTGGTTTCCTGTCTTGAGGCGGGAGAATCCCAGGAAGAGGAATGTCCCTGTCATACTGGGGCGGTGGTGGTGGTGGTGGCTGCTTTTCTGGTGGGCAAGTGGCTTGGCACTGGGGTGTGCCTGACGTGGCTTGGTTAACCACAAGGGTGTCTCCCCTTTGGGGCAGTCTCCCTCATTCATGCACCCCTCCCCCAACACACACAAACAGGGAATGGGAAGAGGTTTTCCTGGGCTCTTGGGCTAAGAGGTCAAACCCTCCTGAATTGTGAGTACTTAGCAAATTCCTCAACTTCTCTGGGACTCAGTCTCCCAGCTGTGGAATGGAGAGAGTGCCTTACCCCCTCCCTCTTCCTCCTCCCTTAGAGAGCAGTTCTGATCAAGAGGGAGAAAGCCCTGTACAAACTGTAAAGTGCTGCTCTAGTGTATCAAGACAATTGCTGTTATTCTACCTCTTCCTGGACTCTGAGGGCTTTGGGGGGGAAGAAGAGGACAGAAGGAGAATGAGAGGGACACAAAGGCAATCAGGGACCATCCAACCACTGGCCACAAAAATCACTGCTTTTCTCCATGGGGCACCCAGCCCTCTCCCAACAGCAGCAAGGGCAACAGTTTGATAGTAGAAACCATCTAAGGCTTCCCCTTATCTCAAACTAAAGCTCCATTTCCTTAATCCAGCTTGTCAGATCTGTGGTGATCTGCTACCATTGACCTTGAACCTTCCTTACTCACCACCTCCTTGCCCTTGAATCCTATAAAAACCACAGCCACCATTGACTTTCTCTGTGCCAGGCAAGAGATTTTATAAACATATCTTATCTAAACTCTCCTTTCCCCCCACACCAACTTTGAATTACTGAATTTCTTTCTTTTTGAGACTTTGCTTAAGCGGCCCCTTCTCAGAGACGCCATCTAGCCTAGCCAAAGTAAGTCTCACTTGTTAACACTCCAGCAGCACCCTGTTTGTTTCCCATTTAGTCTGTGTTGCCATCTGTAATTATGTTATTGTTTACTTGTGCACTTTTGATCTCTTTCCCCAAGCAGAATACAAGCTTCAGTGAGCTCTGTCTTTCTCAGCACACAGCCTGGGGCCTCACGCTAAGGAGGAACTCAACACCTGTTTGTTGAATGAGAGGCATCTTTCTGATATAATACCATCATCATCATCCCCGATTTTCAGATCAAAAAAGAACTGGGACTCAAAATGCAGGTCCTCTGCTGAAGGCCACAGAGCTAATAAGTAGTAGACATTCTACATGACATCTCCTTGTGGCAGTTTGTCCTCAGGAGAGGATGGATGGCATTTCATAAGAGATGAACTCTATCATCACGTAGATACAATCTAAAGTCCCTTCGGTGGCTAGAAGGCTCTGCCGACCTCTCCCCTCTCTTTCCTCACCAGTTTCTCTTCACTCTGCTCCAGCCGCACTGCATCCTTGCTCTTCCTCAAATGCACCGAGCACACTTCCACTTCAGGGCCTTTGTACGTGCTGTTTCCTCTCCCAGGAATGCTTGCCCCAGACACCCACAGAGTTGTCATCAGCTGCTGTTTTATCAAAGGCCTCCCCGACCACCTGTGATATAAAGCAGCAGCCTTGTTCTCAAAACCCTTATCCTGCTTTATCTTCTTCACTGAACTTGACAATTTATCGTACATTTATTTGTTCGTATGCCTACTGCTCCAGGAAGGCGGGGACTTTGTTTCTCCATTTTGTTCACTGATAGGTATTCCTTGTACATAGCCCCTGCCTGACTCATCCTAAGTGTTCAGTAAATGCGTAATGAATGAATCCATGAATGAATGAGCTGACTCGGGAGCAGGTAGCCAGACAAGACCAGGCCGATGGACGATGCAGGGAGAAGCTAAGGGGAGGGTCAGAGTGGCGGTGGGGGCAGTGTGCAGGACGAGAGGGCAGAGCTGCAGAAGCAGGCAGGACTCAGAGACAGAAAATCCAGCAGAATTACAGCCAAAAGAATGAGGGAATTAAAAAATTCGCCCAATTCTTCTAGGCCTTCCTCCCCTTCTACTTAGCAGTTGTCTGGTGAGCAGCTCAAAAGGCTGGGGATCCACTTGGGTGCCCGGTTATGGAGACTGCCTAGGCCTTAGACATCCTTAGACATGTGGTCATCCTCTTGGTCCCAGCCAACCTCTGAAACTGCAGAGAAAGTCTTCGGGGGAGGGAGTGGACTACGTCACCAATCAGAGATTTGCAAAACAGGCTCAGCATCACGGAATTCAGGCAGGGAACTGTAGCCCCTTATTCATATGGCCATTAGAACCAAGCTCAATGAGGCCGAATGGCATGCTGGTTGGACTCTTGACACGCATGGGTGTCTTGAAAGTCATCAAAGCTATCACTCTGCTCCTACAAAACTCCACCAAGAAGCACTTGAGGAATAATCCTTATGGCAAACATGCCCTAAAGGGCCTCCCCCATGAGTCTTGTCCTTTTGTAATCCCCTCCCTTTGAGTGTGGGAAAGGACCTGTGACTTATTTCTAACCAATAGAATGTGGCAAAGGCAATGGGATATCACTTCCATGGTTAGGATTCTTTAAAAAAGACTCCGTCTTAGCGGACTACAGAAAGAGATGCCTTTGCTGCTTTGAAGAAGTAAATTGCTATGTTGCTGTGCAAGGGCCATGTAGAAGGAACTGTGGTGGCTTCTAGAAGCTGCCAGCAACCACCAGCTGACAGCCAGCAAGAAGATGGGCACTTCAGTCCTACAACCACAAGGAGATGATTTCTGCCAACATCCTGAGTGCATTTGCAAGTGGATCTTTCCCCAGTCAAGCTTCTGATAAGACTTCAACCCCAGCCAACATCTGGATTAAAGCCTGAGCAGAGGAGTTAGCTAAGCTGTGCCTGGACTCCTGGCCCACAGAAAACATGAGACGATAAATGTGTGCGTGTTTTTTAAGCTACTAAGTGTGTGGTCAATTGTTATGCAGGAATAGAAACCCAATAGAATCCTATTTTAACAGATCTCTAAGGAAAGCAACCCGATGCAATGCCCTTTCATCCTCATACCTTCACAACATTCCATTCTGTACTCAATTCCACCAATATTCATTTCTACCATGGCGCAAGACGCCACCATATTTTCACCTATAACGATGTCAAAAGTAAAGAATTCAGACTTTCACCTGGGCAACTTTAATTTAATTTAGAAGAAAGAAAGAGAGAGAGAGAGAGAGAGAGATAAAGAGAGAGAGAGAGATGTCCAAGTAGAAAACATGAAATATATACACATGTATACACACACACACACACACACACACACACACACACACACACACACATATATATATGGAAGTATGCTAGTGTCTTCTTGAAAAGTTTTTCTCTCCCTGATAAAAGCCATGTTAGCAAGAGGAAAGATTCTTGCGTCCTTGCTTCTGAATGGAATCATGATGCAAAAGTCACTACAGCCATCTTGCCACCATAAGGCAACAAGCTCAAAGACAAAACTCCAGCACAGTAATACCAGAAGAATGATAAAAATCTGGTCTTTGATGATATTGTTTAGCTGTTACACCAAACTTAGAAATTTCCACTTCCAGATTTTTTTCCTTATGGGATATAATTAAATGTCTTTATTGTTGAAGTTCCTGTTAGGTGTGCATTCTATTACTCTCAGGTGAAAGCATTCCTGACAGAGACACAGTGTCATATGCGAGCCACTATGAAGGGCAGGGGAAAGTTGGGGAATGGAAATCTCTGCTAGAATCACATAGAACAGAGGGGGAGAGATCCCCCAGAGGAAAAGAAAAGGGTGTCACCAGCAAAAGGGGAAATAAAAAGATGCTGAGCCCACAAGCCAGTAGCTGTCCATCTCCCACCCTGCCACCTGCCCATCCCCCCACTGCACCTCTCCAAAGGGGCTTCTTGGGGTACATGTTACTTACAGAGGGTCTAGAAAGAAGAGCAAGTCTGCATTCCCAGGTTATCACCTGGAAAGGAGACATGGTCCCTCCACCTGGCCCCTTGCCCCTTATTCTCAACCCATGGGGGTGCCTCTGTGACCACAGCCAGGGCCTTCCCCGTTGGAGGTACCTGCGATATCTCATGGTGCTCACCTGGACAGCAATGGCCAGGAAAGCAGCAGATCTGAGGTTTAAGTCTTGACTTTGCCGTTTGCCAGGTGTGATCTTGGACAAATAGCAGGGCTCAGTTTTTCTGCCTATAAAATGGGGCTACCCCATAATGAACAGGTTAAGTCGTAGTAAACAAGTAGGTTAAGCAACAGGACGTACCTCATAGGGTTACTTTGAGGGTTACAGAGAATATTTGTAAGGCGCTAGATGGGGCTGGCCTCGTCATGTTCTGGAAGGGAATGCTATTATTATCCATTTCCAAGAGCCTGTGCAGTTCTGCACGTTGGAGACCTTGAGATTTCAAGTGAAGACCTGGGCTCCAGGGCCACCCCAGGGCTCCCTTTTCCAGCAGAGCAGATGGGCTCCCTCTGCCATCTTGGATTAGGGGCCCAGCTCATGCCGCTGGATGATGCCTCAGCCCATGGGTTTATTTTTCCAACTGTGAGAGCTGCTCTGTTTAATAGCTCCCATCCAGCTTCCCTCCGTGATTGAACTTGAAAGAGTATGTTTGCTTAACACCCACAATGTTCCAGCTCCCATAAAACACAGAAGGAGCATGAGGCCTGCTTTGAGGGCTCTGCTCACTTCTGAAATTGAGCTGGACAATCATAATTTTGGTTTAACCGAAAGAACCGCAGGTTTCTTTCTCCCCATCCAACACCTTCTGAGGCCTCGCATCTCTGCATTGCCTTCCAGGCCCTCACCCCAGGCAGCTCTCTGGGGTGTGCTGGGGTTTGCTTCTCAGCTACTGTCTTTGAGCGATCAGAACTGCAATTACAGGAAGATGCGGCCCAATCCCAGATAGGCTGCCTGGGCAGCCTCCACTCCTACCCTGTTTAGGTTCTCCGTCTTTCTGGCTTTCTCTTCTCTATCTTTCTTTTTCTTCTTCTCTTATTCTGCCTCTGTTTCTCTGATATTTTCCCCCGACCCCTTTCTCTCTCTCTGACTCATTCTGTCTCACTCGCTATCTCTCTGTATAACCATTTGTCTCTGTCTTTCTCTTTATATCTCTGTCTGTTTCTATCTCTCCTCTATCTCTATTTCCCTCTTTTTCTCTCTCCAAGGCAGGGTCCACAACTTCCGGCTTACACATGAGGTCCCATCCTCCTCCAGGAGGCTGTAGTCCACGACCACAGGAAGACCTGTGGTCTTTCCCAATAGCCACATTCAACTAATGATAAGTAAGGACTAGAACTCATCCTCAAGACACAGCTTTATTATCATGTTTTCCTACCTGCCATGGAGAGGCACCTCCTGAAGAATTCCCCTGGGACCTGGGAGCTGTGCTGCCAAAGCAAGGATGCTGAGTACCTCTTCATGGTCCACCCTGCCCTAACCAGACAAAAGTTACATCAAAGTTCATGTGATTCATACCAGGAACCAGAAACACTTAGTTCAGCCTTTCCATTTTGCAGATGAAAATAAAACAGAAGTTCAAAAAAAACCAAACAAACAGAAGTTCAGAGAGGTGAGCCTTTGTGACCCAGGTCACACAGAAAAGTGATGTCAGCTGTGTGACTGGAGAAGTGACAGGGCACAGAGTCTCTGTTTCTTCATCTGTAAAATGAGGACACCTATTGTGAAGATGAAATGAAACAATGCCCTTGTGCCAGGCACAGACCTGACACACAGTGAGCTCTCAGTATGAGCTATATTAATCATTCTGGTTGTTATTATATCTATCAGGGAGGGCAGAGCACAAGGTCCTGGTTCTTTCTCTGGCAGGTGTTTTGCAAACCAGAGCCCCTTCTTCACCTGACCTGGCAGAGAACTTTCCTTTGGGTCCTCACCACCAGCTCCTGCTTTCAGTTCACACCCCCAGACACATCTCAGATCTCCCCCATCCCACTCCACTATGGCTTCCGCTTCTCCTGGACAAGAGGCCAGTTCAAAAGATTTCCCCATTCCTCCCACCATGGACACAGTAGCCCATTCCCCCTGGACCCTGAACTGGCAGAAGAAAGCACAGGCAGGAGATCAAACGTGGGCTGAATGGAAGACAGAAGAGACAGAATGAGGGGCGAGATGGGACAAAAAGAATAATGACTTCCATCCAAGTCTCTTCCCATAAACCCACAGCTCTTTGAAGCCAGCTTTCCTTTAAATAAATACATTGTTATTAATGACCCTTTCACTGGAAGAAATGGAAGCTTTCTGGGCAGGACAATGCCCAGCTCTCCGAGGCCTCCATGGGGCCTCATGCATGGGAAAGCACTCCATGGCCTGGCAGATACGTCCATGTGCCAAATGCCAGTGGGCATGTCAAAGGGGTTTGAGAGTGGGTGGTGACTGCACAGACACCCACGGGTGCCCCCTGTATTTGGAGCTGCCTCTGTCGTCTCACTAACAAGGCTCTTAGGCTGGGGCTGGGGTCAGCAGAGTCTGTACTGCTGCAGTCCAGTTGGTTCCTTTATTCCACAAATATTAATTGAGCACCTACTATGTGCCTGGCTCTGTGCAGAGTCTAAAGGGCAATTCAGACACAAATCCTGCCTTTGTAGAACACAAATCACAAAGCTTGTAGTCAGAACAGAAGAGACCATTTATAAGACAGAAGCCCGGGTGTTGAGAGGTATAGGGTCCCACATTCTAGACTTTATCTGACACTTTATATTCCCCTGGGAAGCTCCACAACTTTTCCTGGCCACCTCGTATCACGACGACGGTCTCCCTCACTGAACTCTCTCACGCGGTAGTCCAAACTCAAGGTCACTGATTATTTGTCACTTGCTGCAGCAGACCCTTGGCCATGCTCCCTTCTGCCCACTCCCATCCACCCCCAACTAAAGGGATTGTCAAGTCACTACCTCTCTGCCGTCTCTGTGGCCGGCTGACTGGGGCAAGTGACTCTCCCAGAGAGTAAGAGAATGTCTTTTTTGGAAAGAAACAAATATTTTGCATTCTAATCCTGGAGGGAACTAGGAACTAGTGCCCATTCAATGCAGCAAATCAGAAGATGGAGGCCCCAGGCCACACAGCCTGCCTCTGACACACTGAACCTAAATGTGAGAGCCTTTCTGATGGCTTGGAGGTGCTCAGCCCCGAGGGGACAGACACAGTGTCATGCGGGACTCATATTTGAGCCAAGGGAAGACTCTCCACGCTCCTCCCATATTGCGGCCTTAAGCAAAAACACTTCCCTTCACTGAAGCTCTACTGACCTCTGTGTGATGGGGAAACGTTAGACCAGCCAGTGTGTGGTTACCACCTGCCGTGCGGTGGGGCACTCGACGAGCACCCTTGCTTCGTACAAGCAGAGACATGGGCCGTGAGCCTTGTTTCTCCCCAATTACAGATGAGGAAACTGAGGTCCGGAGAGCTCAGGTATCTTGACAAGATCACACAGCACGTGAATGGCAGGCCCGGGACCACGGTTGTACAGGATTCCCAGCACTGGGATGAGAAGGAAGGTCAAGATTCTGGCCACCACCTCCGGGGAACTTGGGCTGGTCCCTGATCCTCCCTAGGCATCTCTTTCACCTTCTGTCAAAAGAGAGAATTGGACAATGAGGGGTCCATGGAAAGATTCTACGGGGTTGGAATTCCTCTAAATCATATTAGAAGCTTTGAGGGTGTGTGGGTAGGAGTATGGACTGGAGAAAAGGACCAGAAACTTCATCAGGTTCTCCTAAAAGTGCCTGACTCGAGAGAGCTTAAGAACACAGAACTGGGTGATCTCCACGGGTCCTTTGTGTGTGCCGTTCTGTGATTCTGAATCCAAGGGTCGTTTTGTTCCTTCATTCACGCAAACCTTTATCAAGCTCTTACTTTGTGTCAGGCCCAGAGGGGTCCTTCTTATTCCCACATTCCCAGGATGGCCCTAGGAGTGGAAAAAGAAGGTAAAAACGTGAGCTGCCCGTACATTTCTTCTGGTGAGAGCCCTCCCACTGGCCCACACCAGATCCCATCCCACGTCAATCACTTCCTCTGGGACCTCCCCCTTATGGCGGCCTGTCCCTCCAGAGAAACCCTCCCCTCCCCTCGCACCTGTGCCCGGCTCCCAGATTCCTCCTCTAAGATGTGTTTTCTGAATGATAAGCTGCAGGATGGCGGAAGAAGAGCTGGTGTCTGTCCCAGCCCCACCAGCCTGCTCACAAGGGACTTTTGGAAATAATCAGTAACAGGCCAGAGACACCTCCCCAGCTCATTCATCCCATGGGGGTAGGGCTGGGGGCGGGGGGTTGGGGGTGGGGTCTGCAGAACAAAGGGGTGAAGTGAGAAGGGACAGAATGGAGCAACGAGGCCCCAGAAGGCCCTGCCTTGGCCCCTGATGTCCTGGTGGAGCATTTGAGCTGCAAGCTGCGGTCAAGGGGCAGATGCCAGCCTGGTACAGCCAGCGTTGGCGAGACAGCCAGGAGCTACCGGCCCACTTTCCATGACATCAGAGGCCAGCCTGGGCCAAACCTTCAGGGGCAGAGAGGGAGCTCTGCACTCCCCTTCCCTCCTGTCTACAGGGGTCCTGGTGCCATGGTTGGATGGATTGTCAGAGTGGAGGAGTGTCCCCGCGGAAAGCTGCCAGGAGCATATGAAGAGCAAGCACTGGCTGCCCCCACATGGAAACAGCCCAGACCGCCAACAATGGAGAGATGACTCATTATAGCTCCATCCACATGATGGAGTACTACACAGTCCTTCAAAATGATGTCTACAAGTCCTTTGTAGAGAAGTTGGGGTCCAGGCTAAATGGAAGAAGAATGGTGGACACGTGTGATCTCTTTTTAGACACGTTTGCCTATAATTTATATTCAATCTGCATGGGAATTGCATTAAAACTCTTCAAGGACACTGACAAGGCCCCAAAGACTCTGACCCGGCTGCCCCTCTAGCCCCATCTCACATCATTCCTCTGTCCCCTTGCTCAGCTGTGTTCAGCCACAAAGGCCGGCTGTCAGCACCTCAACACACCCAAACCTCCTTCGAGTCCCTCCACTTTCTGCCTGACACCCCTCCCCCACCCCCGCACTGCATCTTATTCATTGTCTTTCAGGTCTGGCTGAAATGTAACTTTCTCCTATTCTTTATGTTTATAAGGCTTCTGGCAACACATGATTATAAATTCAGTAGCATGTTATTTGGACCATGTGTGCCTCCATCCTCACCCCAAAGAGGCTGTAAGTTCCCCCAGGGAAGGCAACATGCTTGTTTTGTTCACCTCTGTACGCCTAGCTCCCCAGACAGTGCTTGGCACACAGTAAATGCTCAATAAATGTTAATCGAATGACTGAATGGGTTTGACACAATAGTGGCTAACATTTATTCAGCAGTTACCATGGGCCAGGTGCTTTATATGTAATAGGTCATGACATCCTTACAACCATTCTAAGAGGCAGGCACTATGGATGGGCTAATGCTCCCCTTTACAGATTGGAAAACAGAAGAGTTAAGGAATTTGCCAAAACCATGCAGCTAGCAAGAGGCAGAGTCAGGATTTGAATTATAGCTGTCAGTCTGCAAAACCCATATTCTTAATCCCTCAATTCCCCAGGCTCTCCTAAGTGAACAAGGGAGGAGTAGGAAAGACAGGAAAGAAATATGGCAGCATGGAACCAGTGAGATCTCTGGGTGATGGGAAGGCCTTAATGATTTTATTGTTTTCTTTTCTACAACTGCATGTATTTTATTTAGTCAGAGACAACCAACAGTACAATAGTACTTTTTAACAAGACATCAGCAAGCAGCCCTGATGGCATACTGTAAATTCTCCCAGAAGCCCCAGCAGCCCTACGGTCATGAGAAGACCATGTCGGAGCCCATCCCCTCCATGGGGCTGCCCAGGAGACCACCCAACATCAGCGAAGTTCCCACTGGAAAAGTGGAGGATCCTTAGACCACCTGCGTGGCCTGCCCCCCACTCTCCACCTCCTCACATTTCTCAAACTGAAGAAAAGGTGGCCGACAAGGAGAAGGCTGTCCTCTCTCTCACCTCCTCTCTCTCACCCACCCAGCTTGTCCTCCAGCCTTGACTTGTGGCCCCCCAGACTCGGGATGAGCAGCACAGCCCACCCCAAAGATCTTGCACATGATTCCGTTTTGCTTTATGCATCCCAAATGGTCTGTCCTTTACTGGCAGGGTTTGCAGCAAATTATTGCTGGTGAAAACAGGAGGCTGGGGTTTGGAAACCAGATGAAGCTTTTACTTTTACTGGCTATGGGGCCAGGGTGATTCCCAATAGGAAGCATCCTGTACAGACAAGCTCCATCCACTCATTCATTCATTTAACAGACACATGTTGAACATCTACTCAGTCCCAGGCACCGTGCCCAGCTGGGGAGCGTGAATGGGGAAGAGTGATGCAATCACGGCTCTCATGGAGCTGACGCTGTGGTCAGAGAGAAGAGACAAGATGCTAAGATGCAATATGAGGGCGGGGGAAGACTTGGAGAGGGTGGTGGAGGAAGCCCACCCTGGGATCTGAAGAGCAAGAGGAAGGGAGAGCTGGAAAGGAGGGGCGTGCCCATGGGGAGACAGCTGTGCCCGCGGGGAGACATTTATGCCTGAGGTCCTGAGGGGCAAAGACACTGGTGTGTTCAAAGAACTGAGAGCAATCAAGCCCGCTTAGACCCCAATCAAGCCCACTTAGACCCATGCAATTGGCAAACATGAACGAGTCTGACCATATCAAATAAGGAAGGGGTCATAGACCATTCATATTTACAGTGGTAGACTTATGACTAGTACACTCATTCTGGAAAGGTTTGGCATTATCTCCTAAAGCTGAACATTTAAACCTATGATCCAGAATATTCAACTCCTGGTATACACACAAGAGAAACTCTGGCCACTGTATGGCAGGACATATGTATGAGTGGTTCCACAGCAGCACTGGTCATGAGAGCAGAACCTCATAAGCAACCCAAGTGCTCAGCTATGGGTGAACCAACATAGTGAATTCAAAGAGTGGAATATCACCCGGTTGTCAAAATAAGTGAACCAGAGAGGAGCCATCACAGATGGGAGACTAAGGAGACATGACAACTAAATGCAGTGCTGTGTGCTAAATTAGATTATGGAACAGAAAAGCATCAGAGGAAAAACTGGTGAGATCAGAATAAAGTCTGTAGTTTCATTACTACTGTTGTACCAATGTTAACTTCTTAGTCTTGATAAATGTTCTGTGGTTACGTAAGACGTTACTATCAGGGGAAGCTGGGTGAAGGGTAGATGGAAGTTCTGTACACTTTTGCAACTTGTATGTAAGTCTAAAATTATTTCAAAATAAAAAGTTTAAATTTAAAAAAAATAAGTGAACCAGGGCAACACACAGTAATAGGGATGAATCTTAACAATAGAATATTGCCACGGTCTGAATGTTTGTGTCCCCCCCAAAATTCACATGTTGAAAACCTAATGCCCAAGGTGATGATATTAGGAGGCATGGCCTTTGGAAGGTGATTAGTGCCCTTATAAAAAGAGCTAGCTCACCCCTTCCACAGTGTGCGGACACAGCAAAAAGTCAGCAGTCTGCAACCAGGAAGAGGGCTCTCAAGAGAACCTGATCATGCTGGCACTCTTATATTGGACTTCCAGCCTCGAGAGCTGTGAGAAACAATTTTCTGTTGTTTATAAGCTACCCAGTCTGTGGTATTTTGTTATAGCAGCCCAAACAGAGTAAGGCAAATATTAAGTGAAAAGAGTAAGTTCCAAAAAAGGTTACATTGCAGCATTATAACCATCTTTATAAAGATTAAAAAGAGATATAAGATAAAAATATATACAGGTCTAGTTCTGTGATGAATAAACTGTGTGCACCTGGGCAAGTCCCTCTGTTTCTCAGCTGGAAAGTAGAGCTCACGACCCCACCTCTGCTTTGTTGGAAGTCATTAACCTGGTAGATTCTCCTTAACAGAGTTCCACTTGCCTGGTTCATGGGATGAGCCAGTGTTATCTTGTAAACATCTGGGTGACGGGGGTGGCATGCCGAAGGTAAGTGACTGTGACTAACGTGTCCCTGAATTTTCTCCCCATCACTGAGTTCCAGCCTTACCAGGAGGCAGTTGTGTGGTTACCACACCGGTCTGCGTATATCCCTTAAGCTCGATGTCATGGACTTGTACTTAATATGAGGAAAATCATGAAATACAAGGATGAAACAAAATAATGTTAGTATTTCTATGAATGCTTATTTGAACGTTTTGGAAATATTCAAAAAAAGGGTGAGTTCCCCTAAATCATGGCTTTCAAATTAGATATAAAGAAGATGACTATAAAAGTTGGACGTAGGGGTTTATAAAAATCCAGGATTCTGCCATCATATTATTTCCAAATATCTGTAAGTTCTCTCTTCTTTTTTAAAGAAATGGAGATGCTGCATCATGGGTGTACTTTATACAAGAAAGAGGAAAAGGATTCCAATAAGTAAACCAGCAGAACGAGGAAGCAGAACTGCCTCTTTCTCACTGTGGAACCCCTTGCACAGGGGGCTGGAGGGCAGCATAGATGAGAAGGATCTAGAACTCTGCGGGCACCTGTTCTGGGGCACATGGCCACTGGGAGCCTGGAGTCCAAGGGGAGGCGGGAGAGGGAAGATGGGCACTGACCGGGCAAGCAGACAGCCGTGGGCTTGCGTCTCAGCTCTGCACCTCCTGTCGGCGTGACCTTGAGGATCTTCCTTAGTGGCTCTATGCCTCAGTGTCTTCACAAAATGAGGATAACAGTAGTACCTATCTCAGAGTTCTTGATTAAATGTGGTCTTGAATGTAATGTGCTTCATTTTCCTCCCGGAATCACCTGAGAATATTATGGGGCAGCTTTCAGAAGGTCCAGAACCTTCCATGGTCCTTTGCCGTGATAACTACTTTGGGACAGTTTCCTCAGCTGGCCCCTTGACCCAAAGGTCTCTTGCCCAACGGGCTTGGTAGGCAAAAAGCACGGGCCCCTTTTCGGTGGCAGCAAACATGGGCTCATGGGTTTGCACTGACCCCTCGCCATGGGCCACACCTCAGGGTCCGTCCTACACTTGAGATTGGCCGTGAAGGTAATGAGGAAGGGGTCACTAGGACCTCCCCACACTGCTTGGTTTCTGCCTCTGTTCTGTCCCAGGTGCCCCAGGTGCTGAGAGGGCAGCCGCCTGGAGTACAGGGTCAGGGTATGACCTGTGTCAGTGACCAGCCCTGCTTAGATACTCTATGGAAACGCCCACCCATTGCTCCTGTTGAAGGTGGGACGTTCGCTCGGGGCCCCATTTTTCCGCAGCTCATCCTAATGTGCAGCAGCCCGACAGCTCCCACGCAAGGCTGGGTTGGGCAGCAGGGTATGGGAAGGGGTCCCTGAAGTGTCACCTTGGTCTCCCGCCAGGCCCAGGCATCACAGAATGACAGCCGCTTCTGTTCCTGCTGGGGAGAAAGGAGTCCAGTTCCCCCTGCTGCTGCTCCCTGCCCGCCTGAGTGTGGTACACACTTGTGCGCCTTGGCGAGGTGGCCCCAACTAGCGAGGTTCCCATGGTGGGATCTGATGCCTGGAACTGACGAACCCCCACCAAGAAAATGAGCTGCTCAGCAGCACGGCCAAAAGCAGGAGGCTGGGGAGGGGCTGAGCCCCATCCAGGGAGCACCAGCATGGGGGGGAGGGGACTTCCAGACAGTCTGAGCTACAGCCCTCCCCCCTACCTCCATGGGATGGGATTTCAAAGCCAAGACCCAGGAGGGGGCCCAGGGAGGAGGCCCACGCCTTCCATCAGGATTGCCTCATTAGCAGTTTTGCATGGTTGGAAATCTCTTCCTTGAGGGCCCAGGATTGCAGCAACGTGGGGTTTTAATCCAGGCTGGGCACAGGGACATGTGGCCAGGAGCCCCAAAAGGAGGATCATTAATATCTGCAAAGCTGGTCCTTCTGATAGGCTCGTTTCCCCTTACACCCCCTGAAGCAGGTCTCCTATGGCCCTGTCTGAACCACATGGCTCATGTTCTGAAAGGCTCATAGAGACGTTTCTCACAGCTTCTGCCTGTCTCAGCCTCTTTCACACCTGGAATCGTGAGGTCTCCATCACATGCTGAGGGGAAGCAGAATGCAAATTTGCTCACTGGACAGAATCTGGACACCATGGCACTCAGTGTGACCTTCGGCCTGCGAGCCCCAGACGGTCTCGCTCCTCACAGAAATCACTGCTCTGGGCCTCAGTTTCCTCAGGTACATATGAGGGGTTTGGAGCTAACCAGTTGCTTTTCAGGGTTTTTGAGCCATGGATGTCTTTACCAGGGAAGTTGGACCTAGGACAGCGGATCCAATGGACCAGACCTGTGCTTCCACCTCCTTGAAATTCTTTCTCCTGGGCCTCAGGCCACCACCCTCACCCAGGTTTCACCTGACTTCACTGGATGCCCCTTCTTGGTCTCCTTTGCCACTTATCTTTAGCCTAACTGATTCCTGTCCTGCAGTCTTTTTCCTCTAAACCTCTCAAAGCAGCCCAACTGATCTTCCAAAAACTGTATATCCAATCGTGAACCTCACCTGCTACTATGGACTGAATTGTGGTTCCAAAATTCATGTATGAAGCCCTAACCCCCAAGGCAATGATTTTTGGAGATGGGACCTTTGGGAGGTTTAGATGAAGTCATGAGGGTGGGACCCTCATAATGGGATTAGCACCCTTATAAGAAGAGACACCAGGGAGCTTCCTCTCTCTCTCTCTCTCTCTCTCTCTCTCTCTCAGCCATATGAGGGCACAGGAAAAAGTGCTCATCTGCAAACCAGAAAGAGAGCCCTCACCAGGAATTAAGTCCTCTGGCACCTGATCTTGTACTTCTCAGCGTCCAGAATGGTGAGAGATAAATGTCTGTTGTTCAAGCTACTTGGTCTATGGTATTTTATTATAATAGCCCAAGCCAAAAACCTTCCATGGGCTGAGAAACCTTCCATGGCTACTGCCTAATTCTCCAGGCCTCCACTCACACTCTCCCCCTCACACTCTTGGTTCCAGCTTGGCTGGTGTATAGACACTCCAGTCAAATAATCCAGTCACACAGTCCAGGTGAAAGGTGCTTCTAAAATGGCTCCCAGTGATCAGGAACAGCTGTCTCCTTGGGACTCATGCCCTTGTGGAATCCCCTCCCCTTGAGAGTGGGCCAGGCCCAGGGACTCCCCTCTAACAACTTCTGACCAGCAAAAGTGATGGGTGTCACTTTTTGAGGTCAGGTCATGAAGGACTATGGCCTCTGTCCTGCTCTCACACCTGCTTGCTCTGATGAAGCCTCCCACCATATTAGAGTTGCTCTGTGGAGAAGCCCAACTGGGCCAACCCCTTGGGAAGAATGGAGGTCCTCAGTCCAACAGCTGAGGGAGAACTGAATCTGGCAAAAATCCAGTTGGTTGAGCTTGGAAGCAGGTCCACTCCCAGTTGAGCCTTAAGGTAACTGCAGCCCCAGCTGAGACCTTGACTGTAGCCTGTGAAAGATCCTGAGCCAGAGGACCCAGCTAAGCCATGTCCGGATTCTGGCCCACAGACACTGTGAGACAATAAATATTGTTTTAAACCACTGACTTTGGGAGTTATTTGTTATGCAGCAATAGCTAACTAATACACCAGGCTTTGCACATGCTCTCCCCTCTGCCCAGGACACACTACTCTCCAGTCAGTTGCTTCCTCAACAGGATAGCTTAGTCTCCTCTGGCCATCAGGTGTCTCCTGAACCATCACTTTTTCAGTCCCCTAAACAGTAGCATCTGTTTTTCTTTTCCTAAATGCTCACCCTACTTGATTGTAACAACTTGTCCTTTAGATTCTAACTCCATGAAGACAGGGGCTACATCTGTCTTGTCCACTGCTACATCTCCAAGGTCTTGTATAATGTCAAGCACATAGTAAGTGCTCAGTAAACATGAGGAGTATGAATGAATGAGTGAAACTCGATGAAAGAGATGCTGTTTTAAATGGGAGTGGAGCCTCCTCCTGGCCACTGAACCCCCTGAGTCCCTCACACAGCCCCAGATGTCCTCTCCTGGGCAGGCTTTTTAATTCAAGATTTGCCCTGCCCCTTTGGATAGAGACAAAGTCACAAAAAAACTGACAAGCTCCCTGCCTTCCTGGAGCCTAGCAAGAAGAAGGCAGCCAAGCACAGAATAAAAAGAACACCCACTTACATACATGAGTTTATCTCCACGCCTTTCTAAAATGCCACTCAAACAGCAAGGGCAATGAGAATGGAAGAGGATAAACCACCAAAGATCAGAGGTAACAAATTTCTGGAAGATGGAAAGTGGAAGAAGGAGTGGGAACTGATTTTCTAGTCTGGAGAAACTGAAATCCAACTGCCAAGGGAAGTGCCTGAACAAGAAAAGCCAACATGAGCCACCAAATCCAGGAAAGGCCAGGAATTGGACGCAGCAGATATGACTGAAGATGGGGGTGAACCAGAAAGACCCTGGACTTGGGGAGGCAAGAAGAAGGTGGAAGTGCACAGCCAGAAGGGGGAACTTCCAGCTCCTTTTCCCCACTCAACTCTCAAAACCCAGGGACCCCAGTTTTTTCCCTCCCCACTAGCCAGGTGAAAGATTGGGTGATCCATCTCTGTAGGGACTTTCAGCCAAGGGCAGAGACCCAGAGATACTGATCTGGGGTACTCCCAATTAAAGATCTGGGTCGCTCTCCAATAATACCACACAAACCCTGCCCATTCCCAGAGACTTCCAGTCCACTTTACAGAGTCTCACCCTTATACAGACAGCCACGATCACCAGGGACCTGAGAAATCCTCTAACATGAAAAGTAGACAACAAAACAAACAGAAGGAGAGGGGGCAGAGGAGGCGGAGAGGGAGGAGGAGAGGGAGGATGAGAAAGGCAAACAGGCGAAGTGAGTAATTCATGGAGCAAAAGAAAATGTCAGAGAATTATCATTTACATCCTCATAACATATGGGAAGATATTTCACCCATGAAACCATAGGCAGCTATAAAAAGGAACACATTTAGAAATAGCTCTTTGAAATTAAAAATGGGAGCTAAAATAAAATATTCAATAGAAGATAAAAATAAGGAAATAATTCAGAGAACAAAAAGACAAGAAAAGGTAGAAATTATGAGAGGAAACGAAGTAAAAATTAGTGGGGTTGGGCTTCCCTGGTGGCGCAGTGGTTGAGAGTCCGCCTGAGGATGCAGGGGACATGGGTTTGTGCCCCGGTCCAGGAAGATCCCACATGCTGCGGAGCGGTGGGGCTCGTGAGCCATGGCCACTAAGCCTGCGCGTCCAGAGCCTGTGCTCCGCAACAGGAGAGGCCACAACAGTGAGAGGCCCTCATACCGCAAAAAAAAAAAAAAATTAGTGGGTCAAACCAGGAATTTCTACAACCAACTCACAGGAATTCCAGAAAAAAAAGTGAAGAGAAAATCACCGTGTGGGAGCGGGTAGACAGTGAAGAGATAATACAAGAATGTTTCTTCAAACTGAAGCCCATAGATTATTAGGATAAATTTTGGGGAGAGCTATTATTTGCCCAGATAATAGATTAAAACAAAAATCACCAAGCGATGTCATCAGGAAATTTCAGAATCTCCATGATAAAGATATCCTAAAGACTTTTAGAAACAAAAAAATAAATGTATGCAAAGAATCAGAGGAGTATCAAACATCTCAATAGCAACCTAAATCTCTAGAAAACAATAGAGGAATGACCTAAAAATTCTGAAGAAAAGTTATTTCCAACCTAGAATGAAATTCCAGACAAACTATCAGTCAAACACAGGGTAGAATGATGACATTTTTAGGCATGCAAATACTTCTTAAACTATTTCCCATGCATCCTTTCTCAAGAAGCTACTGAAGGATATACTCCACCAAAATGAAGGTGTAAACCAAGGGAGGGCAAACTATGGCCTGCAGGCCAAATTCAGCTTACCATCTGTCTTTGTAAATAAAGTTTTATTGAAAGATAGCTGTGCCCATTCATTTACATGATTTCTACTGCTGCTTTCACACTGCAATGGCAGAGCTGAATAGTTGCGAGAGACCATATGGCCAGCAGACTCAAAAATATTTATTATCTGACCTTTCACAGAAATGTTTGTCAGTCCTTGGATTAAACAACAAAAATAAAGCTCCAACAAACAAACAAACCCCCCCACCCCCAAAACCCGAGATCTGGATCCAACATAGTAGATGGGAGGAAGAAGTTTCTAGAACTACAGCTATGCTCAAAGAGCAAACAGCCCCCATTAAAGCAGAAAGATAGGTGTGCTCCAGGAGCTATGTCTCCAGGAATTTAAAAACTAGAGGTGATAGACTACCTATACTGAGAGGAGTTTTAAATCTGTCAGAGAGTTTAGGAGAGAATTAATGATAGGCAAACAGAAAACTAAGAAAATGAGGAGGAAACCATAATTCAGAAAGATACATGCACCCCAATGTTCATTGCAGCACTATTTACAATAGCCAGGACATGGAAGCAACCTAAATGTCCATCAACAGAGGAATGGATAAAGAAGATGTGGTACATATATATAATGGAATATTACTCAGCCATAAAAGGAATGGAACTGTGCCATTTGCAGAGACATGGATAGACCTAGAGACTGTCATACAGAGTGAAGTAAGTCAGAAAGAACAAAACAAGTATCTCTTATATGTGGAATCTAGAAAAATGTACAGATGAACTTATTTGCAAAGCAGGAATAGAGACACAGATGTAGAGTATAAATGTATGGATACCAAGGGGGGAAGGGGGGGTGGGATGAATTGGGAAATTGGGATTGACATATATACACTATTTTATATTATGTATAAAATATATAGCTAATGAGAACCTACCATGTAGCACAGGGAACTCTCCTGAGTGTCCTGTGGTGATGTAAATGGGAAGAAAATCCAAAAAAGAGGGGATATACATATAAGTATAGCTGATTCACTTTGCTGTACAGCAGAAACTAACACAACATTGTAAAGCAACTATATGCCAATAAAAATTAATTTAAAAAAAAGAAAATGAACACAAGAAGCCATTTAATAATTCTCAGATCATTGCAGAAGAAACACAAAATTCTGCAAGAAAGAGAACAATGCTATTATTTCACATGGCTTATCTGTGAACAATATTTACATAGTAATGATCCTAAAGAGTTGAATAGTGAATTTTCCAAAAATTATGATAAATTATTCAAGGAGGATGGAGGGAAAGGACAACCCCGTGTATGCATACAACCATGTATGAGTATGTAAAAGTTGGACCATCAGTAGAAATACCATGAATTGTGAATAAAGCAGAAAAATCAAGGACTTCTAGTACAAGGATATTATTTAAAAATATAGCAGTAAATAGAAGCGGCAGCTAAAAGAACTAAAAATGCTTTTGCTTCTGAGAAGCAGAGAGGAGGGGGGCAGGAGACTGCTGTATTTTATGTAACCTTTATTTGAATGTAAACTTCTAAAGTCATGCACATATATTACTTTTTTACAAAACTAGACATTCCCTCTCAAAAAAGTAAATAAGAAAGAAAGAAAGAATTCCCTATCATCAAACACCATAAAGAAAATAAAGCGAGTAATGAGAGTGACTAGTGATGGGGATGCTTCTTGATATGAGTGGTCATTGAAGGCCTTTTTGAGGAAGTGATCTTTGACTCAGCCCTACATGAGAAGGTGTCAGCCATGAGAGAGTGTGGGGAAAGCATTCCAGACCCAGTGAACAGCACAGGCAAAGGCTCAGAGGTGAGACCAAGCTTGGATGTTCAAAGGACAGAAAAGACAGTGTGTGTGCACTGTGGAGAGCACAGAAAGAGGCTGGATTGAACTTGGAGAAGAGAAGGGGAGACTGGCTGCGGTGAGGTCAAAGGGGTTCTGGACTGGAAAGGTGGCCCAGAAGACATATCAGAGCTGGTAAGTCCACATGGGAAACTCAATTTGTAGATGGATGTTAAAAGTCACGGGACCAGAGATCAGCCGGGCAATGAGCAAACATCAGGTCTGCCTTGTGTACAAGAATTCCTGTAGGAAGCAAAAAAAAAAGAGGGGGGGGGGGAGAAAGAAAGAAATTCAGGCACAAGTGCCCTTTTTGCAACCTACAAAGATAAATATCAGAGACAGAAGCTAACAGCCCCTAATGAAGAGTTCACCGATCACTTAACACTGCAAACCTCTTCTACTTTTCGAAGCAATTCTCCATCTACTATCACTACTTCATTTCACTCAAGGAACGAACAGATTGAGATCAGAAATGTAATTAGAAATACAACTCTTTTGCTAATTGTTAACCTGCCCAAGGGCCTTCTTAGCTCCTCTGCCCAGAGCCCGCCCGCAGGCTCAGCCTCCCTGATGATCCACTTCTTGACCTCTTGGTCTCCTTTGGTTTTACTAATCTCTGCTCTAGGCTCTTTCTTTCTTCTGTGTTTTTGGTGAAACAGGCAGTTAGACACCGTTCCCTCTTGCTCCAACTCCAGCCTTCCCTGTCCCAAGGCTCAAATTCTGGCTCCCTGAATTTTCTACCCCTTCCCACCGAAACTCCACGACCACCGTCTGAGTCCTCAGCCCCGTCTGAGCTGGACGTGGCTCAGACCTGCTCAGGGCAGGTGAACTACTTTGATAGAGAGAAGTGGGTTAGGGACAGAGACTGAGATCTGGATGCTAATCCTACTCTACCACCCACTGGCTGGGGGACCCCTGTTTCCTTCCTCTTTACATTTAAAGGCATATTCTGATCCTAGGGGCCTATTCCAAGGAGCAAGCTAGCATCAGCAAGCTAGCCTCTGGTTGCCACACAGTAATGGCTCAAAATGTTGTCCTGAATGAAAAAGTAAGAAAGCCTTGTTTTTGTCCTATGTTCAGCGATGGGGTGCCGAATGAATTTTATACTAGGGTATATAAATTACTGATGTATTAGAGATTTTTCTTAAGTTTTGTGTTTTATTCTTTAAGGCCTCGCTCTGGGTCTGCCTCCTCTAGGAAGCCTCCCTTAACCACCCCAGCCCACAGGACTTCTCCTTTCTCTGAATTCAGATCTCTTGAGTGAGACAGTGTCTACACAACTTGTACAGCCCAATTTATTCTCACACACATTCAAAATAACAGACAACAGAAAACGGGGTAAAGTAAGCCTCGCTTTCTCAGCAGGACTAAAACTCCCAAAGGCAGGGACTATGTCCTCTGCTCTTTAATAATGCCCACTTTAAAATCAGAAGTCTTCATTTCAAATCCCAGGTCTGCCAGCTGCCTGTGTGGCCTTGGGCAAGCTGCTTATCCTCTCTGTTTCCTCACTGATGGAATGGAGAATCACTATTCTCTTCATGGGCTCTTCTTAGGAAGGACTGTATAGCTGCTTTGTAAACTGTCAAATGCTGAATAGATGTCAACTTACTAATTATGATTAATACACTATTCAGGTTGTTCAGAATTCTAAGTATTTAAATAAAGAGCTTCCAATGACCTTAGGGCTGAGATTTCATCATGGGGGCTATACCACCCAAGGAGGGTGGCCTAGAAAGAGGGGAGAGTTGAGGAAACCAAGGACCCCAGAGAGCATGTTGGCCTTGACCAAGGGTGGAGCTGGGAGCCATACCCAGACATCCCAACTCTGCACAGGCGGCGGGCCAGCAGGGAAAAGGTTCCTCTGATGTGGCTTGGGGTATTGTTCAGTCCGAGGGTTTTTGTTGTTTGGTGTTTTGTGTTTTTGTAGCTGTTGTTCTCTTTCTAATCCCAATAACAGAGGCAAGAAGCCCGGGCAGTAGAAAGGCATTATTTGGAAACTGGGAGCTCTAAAAACCCTACCGCATGGCTGGCAGGTCACTCCAGCTTCTCCCTGGTGGAGACGGGAATGGTGTGGGGGACAGATCTTGGCCGGAAGCCTCCCGTGGAGGAGTCAGTCCTCTTGCCCACCCAGGAGAGGCTGGCCTGGGAGCCGGATGTCTCCTGGGGTTTATCGATCATCAATGCATGAGTTGTCGGGATGGAAGTCACCTTCACCAGCTCCCAGTCCAGCATTTCCCCAAAATGGGTTCTTCAGGAACCAATTCTGCTGGATCTCAACACATGTTGTATAGAGGTAACATACCAGAGTCAAATGTATTTGAGAAATGCTCACAGTCAGGTATATTCTTTTTAGGTACGGGACTTCTCAGGACTTAAATTTGCACATGTAATATTGTGACTGTCCAAGAAAAGGCCATGAGGTGTTATTGATTGAAAATTTATTTAACTTGATTCATATGATTTGTGTGTGTGAAGATCGTCCAGTAGCACTACTGTTCTAGGTGGAGCAAATTTGCCACAAACATGTAGTTTATTTCTCTAAAGCTACTCTAAATTTCCTTACGAGCTTGCACTGCATGGGTAGAAGGAAAGAAGGGGAGAAAAGAAGAAGTCAGAAAGTGGGGTGAGAGAGAGAGGGAAGTTGAGTTTTGTCCAGTCTGGTTTACGACTCCCTCCAATCCAATCATTTTAACAATATCTTTGCATCAGCTCATTCTGTTTACTGATGCTTCAATTCCTCCCCAGCTCTCCCTATTTCTCTTCAGATAGCGACTGGGTGTTTGGGGAAAGGGCTTGTGTAACCTCATGGCACACAGGGTGTGGGCAGTGAATGTGGAGCCAGGCCCTTTGGGGGTGGGCTGGCTGATGCCCACCAAAGTCCTGTCCTTCTGGTGGCTGCCACTGGCCTTTTCAGTCAGTGGCCTCACAGTCACAGCATCACTTATTACTCCCCTTGAATCAACTCACAGATTATTAACATAAACACCTCTTTGGACCTTGTCTTCAGCATTAATATCCTCAAAATTGCAGATTATGCAATTATTTTCATAATTATTTCATGCATTACTTTCTTCCAGGACCCATTTAAATCAATACATCAAAAGATGGCGGTGTGGGAAGATGCAGAGTTCACATCTCCCCACAACTAGGGTGTCTGCTGGATTCTGTTGGGGGACCCCGACGCCCAAGGAGATGGGAAGAACCCCCAAGAGAACCTCTGGGTGTCAGGCCGAAGCTCCTGTGGTGGGAGCTCCAAGTCCCAATCACTGGATTAACAGAGAACCTCAGACCCCAGGGAATATTCATCAGAGTGAGGTCTTCCAGAGGTCCTCATCTCAGCATCAAGACCCAGCTCTACCCAACAGCCTACAAACTCCAGTGTTAGAAGCCTCAGGCCAAACAACCAGTAAGACAGGGACAAAATTCCACTCATAAAAATACGGGGAAAAAAAATGAGACCACAAAAAAATATGTCACAGATGAAGGAGTAAGATAAAAACCTACAAGACCAAATAAATGAAGAGGAAATAGGCAATCTACCTGAAAAAGAATTCAGAGTAATGGTAGTAAAGATGATCCAGAATCTTGTAAATAAAATGGAAGCACGGATTGAGAAAATACAGAAATGTTTAACGAAGATCTAGAAGAACTAAAGAACAAACAAACAGAGATGAACAACACAATAACTGAAATGAAAAATACACTAGAAGGGAAAAAAAATACACTAGAAGGAACCAATAACAGAATAACTGAGGCAGAAGAATGAATAAGTGAGCTGGAAAACAAAATGGTGGAAATAACTGCCAAGGAGCAGAATAAAGAAA
This sequence comes from Delphinus delphis, assembly GCF_949987515.2. Lineage (NCBI taxonomy): Eukaryota > Metazoa > Chordata > Mammalia > Artiodactyla > Delphinidae > Delphinus > Delphinus delphis. Next base: position 95,008,895 of record NC_082690.1, on the reverse strand, counting down.
AAAGAATGAAAAGAATTGAGGACAATCTCAGAGACTCTGGGACAACACTAAACGCACCAACATTCAAATTATAGGGGTCCCAGAAGAAGAAGAGAAAAAGAAAGGGTCTGAGAAAATATTTGAAGAGATTATAGTAGAAAACTTCCCTAACATGGGAAAGAAAATAGTCAATCAAGTCCAGGAAGCACAGAGAGTACCATACAGGATAAACCCAAAGAGAAACATGCCGAGACACATATTAATCAAACTATCAACACTTAAATACAAAGAAAGGAAAAATGTTAAAAGCAGCAAGGGAAAAGCAACAAATAACATGTAAGGGAATCCGCATAAGGTTAACAGCTGATCTTTCAGCAGAAACTCTGCAAGCCAGGAGGAAGTGGCAAGACATATTTAAAATGATGAAAGGGAAAAACCTACAACCAAGATTACTCTATCCAGCAAGGATCTCATTCAGATTTGACAGAGAAATCAAAAGCTTTTCAGACAAGCAAAAGCTAACAGAATTCAGCACCATCAAACCAGCTTTACAACAAATGCTAAAGAAAGTTCTCTAGGCAGGAAACACAAGAGAAGAAAAAGACCCACAAAAACAAACCCAAAACAATTAGAGAAAATGGTAATAGGAACATACAAATCGATAATAACCTTGAATGTAAATGGATTAAATGCCCCAACCAAAAGACACAGACTGGCTGAATGGATACAAAAATAAGACACATATATTTGCTGTCTACAAGAGACATACTTCAGATCTAGGGGCAAATACGACTGAAAGTGAAGGGATGGAAAAAGATATTCCGTGCAAATGGAAATCAAAAGAAAGCTGGAGTAGCAATACTTGTAGCAGATATAATAGACTTTAAAATAAAGACTGTTACAAGAGATAAGGAAGGACACTACATAATGATCGAGGGATCAATCCAAGAAGAAGATATAACAATTATAAATGTTTATGCACCCAACATAGGAGCACCTCAATACATAAGGCAAATGTTAACAACCATGAAAGGGGAAATCGACAGTAACGCAATAACAGTAGGGAACTTTAACACTCCAATTACACCAATGGATAGATCATCCAGGCAGAAAATAAATAAGGAAACACAAGCTTTAAATGACACAATAGACCAGATGGACTTAATCGATATTTATAGGACATTCCATCCAAAAACAACAGAATACACCTTCTTCTCAAGTGCACCCAGAATATTCTCCAGGACAGATCATATCCTGGGTAACAAATCAAGCCTCAGAAAATTTAAGAAAATTGAAACCATATCAAGCATCTTTTCTGACCACAATACTATGAGACTGGAAATCAATGACAGGAAAAAAACTGTAAAAACCACAAATACATGGAGGCTAAACAGTGCGCTACTAAATAACCAAGAGATCACTGAAGAAATCAAAGAAGAAATAAAAAAATACATAGAAACAAATGACAATGAAAACACAATGACCCAAAATCTATGGGACGCAGCAAAAGCAGTTCTAAGAGGGAAGTTTATAGCAATTCAATCTCACCTCAAGAAACAAGAAAAATCTCCAATGAACAATCTAACTCTACACCTAAAGCAACTAGAGAAAGAAGAACAAAGAAAACCCAAAGTCAGTAGAAGGAAACAAATCATAAAGATCAGAGCAGAAATAAATGAAATAGAAATGAAGAAAACAATAGCAAAGATCAATAAAACTAAAGGCTGGTTCTTTGAGAAGATAAACAAAATTGATAAACCATTAGCCAGACTCATCAAGAAGAAAAGAGAGAGGACGCAGATCAATAAAATTAGAAATGAAAAAGGGGAAATCACAACTGACACCACAGAAATACAAAGGATTATAAGAGACTACTACAAACAACTATATGCCAATAAAATGGACGACCATGAAGAAATGGACAAATTCTTGGGAAGGTACAATTTTCCAAGACTGAACCAGGAAGAATTAGAAAGTATAAACAGACCTATCACAAGTAATGACATTGAAACTGTAATTAAAAATCTTCCAACAGGGGCTTCCCTGGTGGCGCAGTGGTTGAGAGTCCGCCTGCCGATGCAGGGGATACGGGTTCGTGCCCCGGTCCGGGAGGATCCCACATGCCGCGGAGCGGCTGGGCCCGTGAGCCATGGCCGCTGGGCCTGTGCGTCTGGAGCCTGCGCTCCGCAACGGGAAAGGCCACAACAGTGAGAGGCCCGCATAGTGCAAAAAAAAAAAAAAAAAAATCTTCCAACAAACAAAAGTCCGGGACCAGATGGCTTCACAGGCAAATTCTATCAAACATTTAGAGAAAAGCTAACACCTATCCTTCTCAAACTCTTCCAAAAAATTGCAGAGGGAGGAACACACCCAACTTCATTCTACAAAGCCACCATCACCCTGATACCAAAACCAGAAAAAGATATCACAAAAAAAGAAAATTATAGACCAATATCACTGATGAACATAGATGCAAAAATCCTCAACAAAATACTAGCAAGCAGAATCCAACAGCATATCAAAAGGATCATACACCATGATCAAGTGGGATATACCCCAGGAATGCAAGGATTCTTCAATATACGCAAATCAATCAATGTGATACATCATATTAACAAGTTAAGGAATAAAAACCATATAATCATCTCAACAGATGCAGAAAAAGATTTTGACAAAATTCAACTCCCATTTATGATAAAAACTCTCCAGAAAATGGGCATAGAGGGAACCTACCTCAACATAATAAAGCCTATATATGACAAACCCACAGCAAACATCATTCTCAATGGTGAAAACCCGAAAGCATTTCCACTAAGATCAGTAACAAGACAAGGATGTCCACTCTCGCCACTCTTATTCAACATAGTTTTGGAAGTCCTGGCCATGGCAATCAGAGAAGAAAAAGAAATAAAAGGAATACAAATTGGAAAAGAAGAAGTAAAACTGCCACTGTTTGCAGATGACATGATACTATACATAGAAAATCCTAAAGGTGCCACCAGAAAACTACTAGAACTAATCAATGAATGAATTGATGAACTAATGAATTTGGTAAGGCTGCAGGATACAAAATTAATGCATAGAAATCTCTGGCATTCCTATACACTAACAATGAAAAATCAGAAAGAGATATTAAGGAAACAATCCCCTTTACCATGGCAACAAAAAGAATAAAATACCTAGGAATAAACCTACATAAGGAGGTGAAAGACTTGTACTCAGGAAACTATAAAACACTGATGAAAGAAATGAAAGACGACATAAACAGTTGGAGAGATATATCATGTTCTTGGAATGGAAGAATCAATACTGTGAAAATGACTATACTACCCAAAGCAAAAATCTACAGATTCAATGCAATCCCTATCAAATTACCAATGGCATTCTTCACAGAATTAGAACAAAAAATTTTACGATTTGTGTGGAAACACAAAAGACCTCGAATAGCCGAAGCAGTCTTGAGAAAGAAAAACGGAGCTGGAGGAATCAGGCTCTCTGACTTCAAACTATACTATAAAGCTACAGTAATCAAGACAGTATGGTACTGGCACAAAAACAGAAATATAGGTCAATGGTACAGGATAGAAAGCCCAGAGATAAACCCATGCACATATGGGCACCTAATTTACGACAAAGGAGGCAAGAACATACAATGGAGAAAAGACAGCCTCGTCAACAAGTGGTGCTAGGAAAACTCAACAACTACATGTAAAAGAATGAAATTATAACACTCCCTAACACCATACACAAAAGTAAACTCCAAATGGATTGAAGACCTAAATGTAAGACCAGGCACTATAAAACTCTTAGAGGAAAACATAGGAAAAATACTCTTTGACATAAACCACAGCAAGATCTTTTTTGACTCACCTCCTAAAGTAATGGAAATAAAAACAAAAATTAAAAAATGGGACCTAATGAAACTGAAAAGCTTTTGCACAGCAAATGAAACCCTAAACAAGATGAAAAGAGAACCCTCAGAATGGGAGAAAATATTTGCAAATGAAACAACAGACAAAGGATTAATCTCCAAAATATACAAACAGCTCATGGAGCTCAATATCAAAAAAACAAACAATTCAATTTAAAAATGGGCAGAAGACCTAAATAGACATTTCACCAAAGATGACATACAGATGGCCAAGAGGCACATGAAAAGATGCTCAACATCACTAATTATTAGAGAAACGCAAATCAAAACTACCATGAGGTATCACTTGACACCAGTCAGAATGGCCATTATCAAAAAACTCTAGGAACAATAAATGCTGGAAAGAGTGTGGTGAAAAGGAAACTCTCCTGCACTGTTGGTGGGAATGTAAATTGATACAACCACTACAGAGAACAGCATGGAGGTTCCTTAAAAAACTAAAAATAGAACTACCATATGACCCAGCAATCCCACTACTGGGCATATACCCTGAGAAAATCATAATTCAAAACAGAGACTTGTACCACAATGTTCATTGCAGCACTATTTACAATAGCCAGGACATGGAACCAACCTAAATGTCCATCGAGAGATGAATGGATAAAGAAGATGTGGCACATATATACAATGGAATATTACTCAACCATTAAAATAAATGAAATTGAGTTATTTGTAGTGAGGTGGATGGACCTGGAGCCTGTCATACAGAGTGAAGTAAGTCAGAAAGAGAAAAACAAATACCATATGCTAACACATATATATGGAATCTAGAAAAAAAATGTTACTGATGAACCTAGTGGTGGGGCAGGAATAACGACATAGACATAGAGAATGAACTTGAGGACACGGAGGGGGAAGGGGAAGCTGGGGTGAAGTGAGAGTAGCATTGACATATATACACTACCGTATATAAATTTGTTAGCTGGTGGGAAGCAGCAGCATAGCACAGGGAGATTGGCTCAGTGCTTTGCGATGACCTAGAGGGCTGGGATACGGAGGGTGGGAGGGAGGCTCAAGAGGGAGGGGATATGGGGACATATGTATGCATATTGCTGATTCACTTTGGTGTACAACAGAAACTAACACAGTATTGTGAAGCAATTATACTCCAATAAAGATCTATTAGGGCTTCCCTGGTGGCGCAGTGGTTGAGAGTCCGCCTGCCGATGCAGGGGACACGGTTCGTGCCCCGGTCCAGGAAGATCCCACATGCCACGGAGCGGCTGGGCCCGTGAGCCATGGCCGCTGAGCCTGCGTGTGCGGAGCCTGTGCTCCGCAACGGGAGAGGCCACAACAGTGAGAGGCCCGCGTACCGCAGAGAAAAAAAAAAAAAAAAAAAGATCTATTTAAAAAAAAAAATAGCATTCATAGTCTAAATAAATAAATAAATAAATCACAATTCCCTTAAGTTCACCCATATCATCTGTATCACTAATAATTCGTCCCCCACCCTCAGGCCAGCACCAGTCTGGACCAGTCTTGTAGTCTAGGAGCACCAGTCAATTCCAAGTGGGCCTGCGTCTGCGTAGGCACTTGCCCAAAAGAACTACTAATCTGACTCCAAAACTCTATGGTAGCCGCTGGAGCTTGACTGAAGCTTCTGCAGGGGCTCAGGGGAGGGGAAGTGCATGCAGTGAAACTTACTCGAAATCCTCCTTTCCCACCTCGCCCTCCCCCTGGTCCCCCTTCCTGGCAGGTGTCAAATGTCTTCCTCAATTCCACCCAGTCCCCAAAAATAAGCCTCATTTTTTTTTTTTTTAATTAAAGTTTTTGCAATCTCTCAGCCACACAGCTGCCCCTGGACAGAGCATTTTGATCCAGCTCTCCAGTCACCCGCCTCTGTCACAGCCTTCACATGTGTGGGAGCCCAGAGACAGAGACCCCTACTCGGAAGGTAAGAAAAGAAGGGAGGATGGCAAAACTCTTTTTTATTTTCAAATCCTTGTCACTCAGGAGACTGAGGCCCAGAGAAGGTAACAGAGCAGCCCCAAGGTCAGACATAAACCGATGGCAAACCTGGGGCTGGAACCCTGGTGGCCAGATTCCAAGTGCATTTTCCCCAGTGGAGGCACTGAGCCCGGTCCCAGGCACGGCAGCAGGGAGAACCCAGGCCTTTCTCTCTAGGAAATGAAATGACCTCCTTTCTTTCCCCCCCACACCAGTCCCTGCCTGAGCCCCGCTCTAAGCCCCCCACCATAAGAAACAGGATTTACAAGCCAGCTGCTATAATCCCTTTAAAATGAGGTTTGGGGACTATAGGGACTCTTGGGGCATTTAATTTTTTCAAAACAATATTCCTGGCTCAAAAGCTAAGATTTCACCGTTCTCAGGGGAGTCAAGACAAAGATGGGCCAGGGTGGCCAGGGCCCCAGAGTCCCTTCAGGGGCGAGAGGACACTCCCTGAGTTTCTCCCGGGGCTCCCAGGGCAGGCTAAGTAGGAAGAGGTGCTATTGCTATGTGGGAATCCAGACATCTCTTTCCAGTGCCTGCCAGCAGGCACGGGAACAATTGCAACAATATCTCCGCCACCCCAAAAAAGCTCTCCCTTCCATGCTTAAAAATGAACTTCGGGCTTCCTTGGTGGCACAGTGGTTGAGAGTCCGCCTGCCGATGCAGGGGATACGGGTTCGTGTCCCGGTCTGGGAAGATCCCACATGCCGCGGAGCGGCTGGGCCCCTGAGCCATGGCCGCTGAGCCTGCGCGTCCGGAGCCTGTGCTCCGCAACGGGAGAGGCCGCAACAGTGAGAGGCCCGCATACAGCAAAAAAAAAAAAAAAAAAAAGAAGCTTCAAATGCACAGCTCACATACAGAAATTAGTTCTAAGGTGTTATAACTGACAGCGCATCCATCCTGACAGTCAGTCTTGATGGAGCAAGGGAGGCATGAGACCCCCCCAAAGATGGAAAATGATGAAAATAGGAATAACAGGAGATGGGCAGAGATGGAGAGGGAGGAGAGGGGGTGGGTGAGGCTGCCTAAGAGAAATACTGTGAAGCGCCCCCTCCGCAGGACTTGAAGACCCTGGCTCTCGTGGTTTGTGACCTGGGGCGAGTCACTTCAGCTGAGCAGTATTTTGGGAACCAGGCCTCTGCCTGCCAAGCCATCCCACTGGATAGCTATTATAGTGAACAACTTAGAATGACCAGCTCACTCCAGTTTGCCTAGGACTTTCCTGGTTGTAGTGCATCCCAGGGCAGCCCCTTAGTCCCAAGCAAACAGGATGAGTTGGTCGTCCTGAGCCACACCCACCTCCACTCTGGCCCCGCCCCCCTTTCCCAGCTGGCCTGATGAGCCCTCACACAGCTCACCCCATCCTCTGCATGGCTGATGCAGCAGGTTTGGGGTGAAGCTCAGGGCTGTGCATTTTCATCAAGCTCCCCTGCCAGGGATTCAACTGGGGAAACACTAATTTAAAGGAGCCTCTAGCAAAACACTGAATAAATGCTGCCATTTACTGAGCAATGGCACGTGCCCAGCACCAGCCAGGCTGAGTGCTGTTCTCCTCTGTGCCCCACTGTGAGGTAGGTGTGGTTATCCCTATTTTACAGACGGGAAAACTGAGGCTCTGAGAGGTTAAGTGACCTGCCCAAGGTCACAGGGCTAGGAAGTGGTGTTTCCTCCCAGGTCTTTCTCATTCTGGAACCCACGTTCTTGTTTTCAGGGTATAAAGTAAAGCAGGGATTGGCAAACTTTTTTCTGTAAATATTTTTCAGTTTTCTGGGCCGTCAGACCTCTGTTGCAACTACTCCTCTCTGTGGTAATCGTGTGAAAGCAACCGTGGACAATACATACTGGAGTGGATGTGGCCATGTTCCAATAAAACTTTATTTATAAAAATAGGCATCAGGTGGGATTTGGCCCCCAGGCCGTAGTTTGCTGAGCCCTGGGGAAAGCACGCTCACAAGCTTGTCCACACCGTCACCCACCACAGACACTCCTGAGAACAAGAACAGGAAGACAAATCCAGGTTGTCTCGCGGATCCCAGACCTGCCCAGATGGCCACAGTTGCCAACCCCCACCCCCCACACCCCACTTTCTCCCCGTGGCCCTGAAGGTTTCCTTCTCTGAAGTGTTTAGACCCAGCCCCTGGGGGCAGACAGGCGCATATGCATGTCTTTCTGCTGGGCCCACTTCACTAGAGGATCAGGCTGTCCTGAGGTCAAAGATAGCTCTCTTAGCCTCCTGGAGTCCCCTGCACTCTGCCCCCAGTGCACCCCAAACCCTGAAGGACTGGATTCTGGAACAGAGTCAGCCCAAAGACGCAAAAACTCAGGGCGCAGTAAACCCCACTAAGGCCACAGTCACTACCTGCAGGGGAGGTCTGGGGGAGCTTGCCTGGCCGTCACCATCGAGAGGCAGAAGGTTATGCCTCCGGAGCCCACTGCCTCTCCCGTTTATAGCCCAGGCTGCGGCAGCTGATGGTCTCATGGCCAAGAAGCTGTGACACAGTCCGTGTGAGGTTCCAAGCATGGGACCTTTCAGCATCACTGTCCCCTCTAACCGCCTGCTAATGTGCACCTGGGGTGGCGGGGTGCGGTAGCTTCAATCAGCCTGCTTAGTCCGGGGCTCACACTCCCCCTCCCAGGGGGCGGAGTAGGCACGGAGCTGCTGGAGGGCTATTTGCCCTCAGGTCCCGGGCCCACCTGGGAAAGCTCCCTTCTCCTCCCAGTACTCATTGCCCACCTCCCTTTCATCTGCAAGGCATCCTGTGGCCTGCCCCGTGGGCACCGATGCCAACCCCCAGCAGACATTGGGGCCCGAGGAGAGCATTCATCACACTGCCACCCACCACACCCACACGCTGCTCGCGCCCCTCTGAAGAGGCCTAACCGAAAAGGCCGGAGTTGAGGAGGAGGTGAGGTGCCAGAGGCTGCTGGGTCCTGGCGGGGCACACGTGCATCCGCGTCCCTGCGAGAGCCGCGTGTGTCGGTTGTGCCATCTGCGTGTCCAGGTGTGTGAACACATGTGCCTACGTGTGTGGTGTGTGTGTGGGGACGTTATGTGTGGGGACGTCCGTGTCCGCTGGGTGTGTGAACCGGCTCCTGGGGCCTGTGCGACAATACATGTTGCATATGGGGTGTGTAGGGGCCACGTGCACCTGTGTGCATCTAGATATGTCTGAGCACCTCAGCTGGGTGCGTCTGCATATGAATGTGTTAAGTGTGTGTGTGTGTGTGTGTGTGTGTGTGTTTATGTGTGTGTGTGTGTGGTAGAGAGAGGTAGACCCCTGTGTTCACTCTCAAAGAAGCTCTGGCTTTAAAATAATTAAGTTCTGACTCAATGACCCACGGGCATCCGGTCTTATCTTGAAAATTCCTGGCTCATTCACAGATACGGTAGGAGAGCATCGTTTCAGTCATAGCTTTTTCAAGGACTTTACACGGTGCCTTATTTCACCCCCCAAATGTGCTATGAGTTCAGTGATTGAATTCATGGCCCCAAGTAACGACCTGCCCTTTGCAATATAACTTTGTTTCGATTCCCATGCAGAGGTGGAGTCTATTTCACCTCCCCTTCACGTGGGCTAGTCTGGGACTCTTGCCTTGGCCAGTAGAATGGGGTGGAAGGGATGGAGTGCTGGCTCTACACCTAGGCCTCTGGAGGCCTGGCAGCTTCCACTCGCTTGCATGGAACTGTGCTGCAGCGCTGTGAAGAAGCCTGGGCCAGCCGGCTGGGGGATGGAGACATAGCTCTGCATGTGTGGTGTGCCAGGTGGCCTGTGCAACGTCTTCATATACGTGTGCCTGTAGCGACGTACCTGAAGGCAGCTGGGACCATTCCAGACCTGCCCATAGTCAGCTGGCACCCAAGGACGTGAGGACCCAGCAGAGACGAGCAGAGCTGCCTGCTCAGCCCACAGCTGCCTGCCCCCCAGAATGTAGACTCATGAGCAGGAATCGATGCTCGTTGTCTTCAGCTGCTCGGCTGTGAGGTGGTAGCTCCTGAGGAGGCAGGTATCATTATTCTTCCCATTTCACAGATGAGAAAATTGAGAATAAGTTAAAACTTCCCAGGTTCTCATGGCTTAAATGTAAACAGAGGTAGGATTCAAACCCACCTCGTCTGGCCCCAGGGTTCAGGAGGGTCTTAGCCAGCCCAGGTTGCCAAATAAAACAGCACAGGCTGGTGGGACTTAAACAACAGAACTTGATTTTCTCACAGTTCTGGATGCTAGAAGTTCAAGATCAAAGTGCGATCAGAGTTGGCTTCTGGTGAGGTTTTTCTCCTGGGCTTGTGGATGCCACCTTCTCACTCTGTCCTCTCATGGTCTTTGAGCATGTGGAGAGAGATCTCTGGTGTCTCCTCCTCTTCTTAAAAGTTCACGAGGGCTTCCCTGGTGGCGCAGTGGTTGAGAGTCCGCCTGCCGATGCAGGGGACACGGGTTCGTGCCCCAGTCCGGGAAGACCCCACATGCCGCGGAGCAGCTGGGCCCGTGAGCCATGGCCGCTGAGTCCGCACATCCGGAGCCTGTGCTCTGCAACGGGAGAGGCCACAGCAGTGAGAGGCCCGCGTACCGCAAAAAAAAAAAAAAGGACACGAACCCTATGGGAGTAGGGCCCCACATTTATAACCTCATTTAACCTTAAGGCTTCGTCTCCAAATTCAGTCACCTTGGAAGTTAGGGCTTCGACATATGAATTTGGGGGTGGGTGGGGTACAATTCAGTCCAGAACAAGGAGTGAACCTCTTTACCCAGCCACCTTCACAGCCACAGTGCGGGCCACAAGTAGGAATGATGACCTACATCTTACAAGGAACCTGAAGGCCCTAGAACTCAGCTCTGGGCCGCCGTGCGGGCGAGGAACGCAGCGAGGATACGGCTCAGCCTGTGTGCTCACAGCGGCCACGCCAGTCCCAGCGTACAACATCCCTCTTCTGGTTCTCCTCGGGCAGAGAAGTCCTGAAGGACAAGGGGCTGCATCTCTGCACCCTCCATCCTTGTGTTCTTGTGCCTGGCAGGAGCCTGGCCCGGGGTGGAAGCTTTGATCCAGAATCTGCACCCTTCCCAGCCTTTCCCGGGGCATGTGCGACACTATTTCCCCAGATGAATTAAGTCCCAGTTGCCCGGGGTAATCAACTTGGTAAGTCACCCTTTACCGGCTTCCTCCCCTTCCCTCTCTCAATTGCCCACTCCTCTGCTGGCGTTTCCTGGGATCACCCCATGCATCAACTACTTGCCGTGGACACCTCATCTCTGGTTCAGCTTCTGGAAGAAGCTATACTTAGAGAGCTCCAGAAAGGACATCCTTTCTCCCCTGAGAGCCTGGCAGGAACTGGTCCAGACCCTCATGTCTGAGCTGATTCGAAGAATCCCAAGGCAGCCTCTCTAGAAGCTCCAGAGAGATTTGCTTCTGCCCACCCCTTGACCAAGGCTGGAGACCCCCAAGCTGGGGGCAGCTTCATCTTGAGCCGGGGTCAGTTCTCACATCGGGATGTCCCACAAGAGGTCACACTTGTGGCCAGAGCATAGCTGGGAACAAGCACGACCCAGTTGACCGTGCCAGAGGCCTCGCTTCCTAAGACTTTCCTTTGCGTGTTGAGTGGCTCATACACAGGCCTGGAAACAAGGCCACATCCCGACCAGCGCCTCTCTTGACCTGCCAGGTCCTGCCAGACAACGGGGCCCAGGGTTTCTCTCCCTGAAGGGAAAAGGAAAGTTCCAATGTTCTCTTGCTCTTCTCTCTCTCTGGGCCCTCCAGGGCCTTTCTGACCATTACCCAACAGATAAGGACTTTCTTACCTCAGAAAGGCCCTCAAAATCAGCAAAACGCTAAGAACGTGCTGACCCCGAGCCCGCGCTGCTGGGTCCAGACGTCAGCAGGGGCTGCTCCCGGGAGCATCTCCTTTCTGTGGTGGCTGGATTTTCCCAGCCCTGCCAGGGATGGCCAGTAGATTTCTCGTAATCGGTTTCTCAGCCCATGTCCCTTTTTAACGTTATAAGTTTTTAAATGTTCTTTTATTAAAAAAAAAAAGGGGGGGTGGAATAACAAGGGGAAAAACGGGCAACTATAAACAAAACATAAAAGTTGTTTAATGGACGACATAATGAGGTCGCCAAGAAACAGCTTGGCATTGACTTGCCCTGACATTTCACCTATTAAATTATGGACGAGCTCAGATTTTTTTCTTCTTCTTCAGTCCAGTAAGATACTTTAATGAAGAAAAAAGCTGCTGTTGTCTGAGCTCCGCATGGGCCCAAGTTCCTTGACAGGCAAATGGCGGTGCTTGGAGGGTGAGGGGGCCTGGAGGTATAAGATGCCTCCTGATTTGGGGACCTGGGGGTGAAGCCCAAGCCAGGACCTAACCCTGTAAGCCTCTGATGGGCTGTCTGGTTCTGTTTCTGAAGTCAAGGTCAGGAGCCTGGTAATGTGGGGGGAATCCTTTGGGTGGGGTTGCCATGAGAACACAGGAAGATCTAGAGCCAGCCAACTGCTTTCAGGAAAATCTAGGTTGGTAAGTCAAAATACAGGGTCTTGAAGTATAATTCACAAATCCTGGTACTAACCCTGTCAGGGAGGCAGTAGGATCCCCATTTAACAGATGAGGAAACTGAGGCTCTGAGACGTTAAATGACTTGCGGAAGGTCAAACATTGTGTTTAATTGGCAAAGACAGAATTCTCTTCCCGTCCCAGATGCTTCCAAAGCCCACCTTCTTTTCATTACACGTGCTGCCACCATCTGCATGGCCCCAGGCACCAGGGAGCGGCAGGGCAGTGTGAGTAGCTGGCTCCACAGCGTGGGGCAGTGCCACGTGGAGGAGACGGCCACAGCCTCCCTGTCCTAAAAGTTCTCCCCATCTGTAGGGCCCAAACCCACTTCCTTTTATGCCCAGTGCCCCCTTCTCTCCCTCTCTCATTTCCCTTATAAATCTTGTTTTCAGTGCCTTCATTTATAGAGAGGTGTCAACAGTTATTAACTGCTTAAAGTCAAACCTCTCCCAGGAGTATTTATATCTTGGAAAGGATGAAAGTCTAAAACTGAAGTCCCAGAGCCGTGATACGGCGCTTCAAGCATGTGGCAGGCTTGGGAATAGACAACTTCAAGCCTTTTTGGCTGCTGAATAAAATACCATGGGTCTCTTGTGTAGGTCAGGCTGGGAGTGTGAGAGCCAAGGATGGTTACGGATCCCAGAAGGGGCAGCCTACGTTAGGTCTCCTGGGTCATTCTGCCCACATGCATGACTTTGACATGCGACTGACAGCGGGAGTAGGGGGAAGTGGGGGGGAGGGCACGCCCAGGCTCACGGACTCCAAGGAATCTGCTTTCCCCACCCTGATATATAGCTCCAATGGTAGGTATAGCCAGTGGGCTAGGACCATTCAAACATTTTACCTACCCAAAGACGGAAAGATGGTCCTTCTGGCAATCCAGGAATCAAAGCTTTGCCACTTCACCCTTAAAAGGACCTCACATGGACCAATAACCACCAAAAACCTCCAGACAGGTTAGAGCTGCCATGTGCCAGCCCCAGTGCCAGGTGCTCTACTTGCTTGATAACACGCTGATGCCATTTATTCTTGACTTATAAATGGGGAAACTGAGCCACAGAGAGGTAAAGGACTGGCCCAAGGTCACACAGGCAGAGCTGGGACTTATTCTAGTTCTTCATGGTCAGTAACCCCAGACCTCTCCAGGAAGAGCAAGAATGCAGACTTGCCTTGCCCAGGAGGCCACACGGGCTTAGCTGAGGCTGCCCCTTGAGAGAAGGCTTTAGTCAGGAGGAAGTGGATCCCCCTTAGTGGGCTCCTGCTGTTTCCAGCAGTCCAGTTCCACTTCCCACTGTGATAACAACACCACATTTTCCCCCTTTCACTCCCCAGCCCCTAATACGGGCACATGACCCAGGCCTGGCCAATCAGGTGACTTCATCTTCCCAGACCACAGTGATTGGTGCAGGAGACGGCATGTGAGAGTTCAGGCCAATGAGAGTCAGGCCTGAAACTTTTGCTGGACCGGCTGGGAAGGAGGTGTGCTCTCTTCCTGGGTTCGCTAGGCTGCTCGGAAGGAGGTCCCGGAGCTGCTCGCGACTACCTTCATACTGTCTGGGAATGAAGCAAAACAGAGAAAAGCAGAGCCAGGAGACAGAGAAAGACAAATTCCTGATGGCATAATTAGAGCTCTGGGTAGGCTGCCCCCCAGCCAACCGGGATCAGGTTCATTAGCCTGAATCAATGGGATCCTCACGCTTCCTTTCCCCGGACCTAAAATACAGGATTAAGATACAGGAAATTTGAATTTCAGATAAACAACAAAAATAATTTTTAGTGTATCCCAGATATTGTATGAGATACACCTATACTAAAAAAAAGAAAAACAAATGTTATCTGAAATTCTGGGTGAACTGGGTGTGCTGTATTTTTATTTGCTAAATCTTGCAACCCCTCCCTGACCCCACAGGTAATAGTGCACTATGGGAGGCCCCATGCAGGCCGTCTCCTACCAAGGCCACTCTAGGGGACAGGGTTCATCTGTGTCCTCTGTCCCTCCTCCCCTGTGCCAGTCTTCCCGAGCATAGCTCCTGGAACTGTTCTCCCTTCCCCCTTTCTCCCTCCACACAAGGATTATCAATGATTTGTTCAGTCCAGGGACGTAGATATTTATTATCTTCCTTTTACAGATGAGAAAACTGAGGGTCAGAAAGGTTAACTAAGTTTAACAATTACAAGTAAATGGCAGAGTCCAAATACAGAATACATGGCAGAATTCCATCACTGGCACTGAGATCTGCCCATTCCCTCATGGCTGCCTGAAAGCTTGGCCAAGACCTTGACACTCCCACCCTAACTCCATTATATTGTCATCCACAGACACCGTAGCCCCAACAGGAGGCTCCCAGTGTCCTCTTCAGGCCAGTGACATGATTGGAAGAGCCCTGGACCATGGATAAGGACATTGGGCTGAATTAGACTTTGCCTTTCAGCCCTAGGGTGACACCAGGCCAATCGCTTCCAGGGGTGGGCAGCCCTGGTTCATCTGCAGGAGCCCTCTGTCTATTAGGGCATCCTCACCACATTCCAAAGCACAGATGGAAAAAAATCTCAGTGCCCTGCCTATCCCTGGATGACCGAGGTGGGAACCGGATCCACACCTACAAACCATGGAACCCCACTCTCCAGCCCACTGTGATTGGTCCAAGAATTGGGCTTTGCTACATGGATGCTGGCAGAGACCCATGTGAGTATCTCCTCCTCAGGATCCCAAGCTGTCAGCACCCTGCATGCCTCAGGCTTCCAGTGGGTATCTTTGCCACCACAGGGAGAAAGCTGACCTGAGAATGAAGCTACCCAGAGGAAAGCAGAGTCAAGAGGTGGAAGAGATAAGGACATAGAGCTCCTGGATCCAGCCGTGCCTGAAGACAGTGACCCCTGGACTTCCTGGTTACAGGTAAGCAGGGCAGTGTTTATATGGCCTCTGAAACCCAGACCTTAGGAGATCTAAGCCAGAGGCAAGGAATAACTGGACCTGACTGCTTTAGGGGGAATTTGAAAAAATAAAACTATAAAATCTTGATTTTCAAAATACCAATCTATCACTTATGTTTTACTTCTCCAGCTGTGAATTTTGTCAAAAGCTGGGGTTTTTGCGTATTTTTTAGTTTTGCTGCTTCTTTTCCTCAGTGTGGAAATATTTTGAAAGCCGATATTGAGGTAGATAGGAGTCCGGGGAAGGGAGATGAAGGAGAGAGCTACTCCAGGAAGAAAGGGGGTGCAATCCCCCAGACCTACCTGCCGCAGGCTAGGGGAAGCAGAATGCAGGGAAGAGATCCATGGAGCAGGGGAGACCATGTCCTTTACTCACGGCTCCTGGGTACCCAATGCCAGCTTAAGCTCCCCGAAAAAACCTTCTCTCAGGAAAGGTTGCATCCCAGTTTTCAGCAATTTTGGATTAAATTTATTGTCATTAATATTAAAAATATTTTCACTAGTTTGGATTTAAGTGCAACAACCCAGCTCTCCTCTTCGCTAGGTATTCAGTCTGATCTCCAGCTGTAATAAAAGTGTTACACCTGGAAAAACAATATCAAGCCTCAGATTTGGTTGTGGGATTGTTTCTTTAGGATGAAGAGAACTTTCCTCCAGAATCCTTTGGGCCACTGTTCCTCAGGGTGTAGCCTGTGGACAGCCTGCAGCGCGGTTACCTAGAGCGGCCTTAATTTCTAGGCAGATTCCTGGGCCCTACCTCAAACCTACTGAGTCAGAATCTTCCAGGAGAGGGCCCGGGAGTCTGCAGCACAATCATTGGCCCCCCTTCACCCCGACCCCTAGATGACTCTTTTTTTTTTTTTGCTGTACGCGGGCCTCTCACTGTTGTGCCCTCTCCCGTTGCGGAGCACAGGCTCTGGACGCGCAGGCTCAGTGGCCATGGATCACGGGCCCAGCCGCTCCGCGGCATGTGGGATCCTCCCGGACCGGGGCACGAACCTGTGTCCCCTGCATCGGCAGGCGGACTTTCAACCACTGCGCCACCAGGGAAGCCCCCTAGATGATTCTTAAGCAGAACAAAGTTTAAGACCTGCTAACAAAAGCCAAGAGGCAGCTGTCTCCCTGCCCAGGTCCACAGGACCCTGGCTGAGGTTAACATGGAGGATGGAAGTAAAAGCTGGAGTAACAGCCTGAGCCTGTAATGCCTGGGAACCACGAGGCTGTCTTCCATCAGGATTGGAATCAGCCACATTCTCTCCACAGCACAGTTTTGCTTTGTTTTTTGGGTTTGTGTGTGTGTGTGTGTGTGTGTGTGTGTGTGTTGTTTTTGGAATTTTTTTTATTTGTTTTGGGTTTTGGGGAGCTGCACCAAGTGGCTTGTGGGATCTTACTTCCCTGACCAGGGATCAAACCTGGGCCCTCAGCAGTGAAAGTGCAGAGTTCTAACCACTGGACCACAAGGGAATTCCCCATAGCACAGATTTAAGATCACAATAGAGAATGTACCTGATTGGAGTGATCCAGGAATGCAGTACCAGTGCCTGCTGGGCAGAGTCTGAATTTGGTCCTGGCTCTGATACCTGCTAACTGTGTGGTCCTGGGCAAGTCACTTCCCCTTGCTGGACCTCCCTTCCCAGTTTGTCAAATGAGGAGGCTGGACTACGCTAGTCATTGTCAAAGGGTTTTTAAGCAGCACAGCTTTTTCTCCAGTAAAGCCTGACATGGGCCCTGATAAGTGAAGAGGACCTACTCTGGTTGAGGCAAGCTGGGGAGCTGAATCAGTTAGAATGCAAATTCCCCTGATAGGAACCTATCTGTGTCTCTTTCTCTGTCTCTATCCTCTCTAACCATGTCTCCCTATCATCTAAACGCGAGCATTCCAGGGCTAACTTGATGATTCCCAGTCTCCTTCTGCCGTGTTGCTCTGCCATCCCTAGGCAGCTGCCCTTGTCCTCATGGGCAAGACTGGATGGCTAGCAGAAACTAACACACCATTGTAAAGCAATTATACTCCAGTAAAGATGTTAAAAAAAAAAGACTGGATAACCACGAGCAAGCTCAGATTCCAGCCAGTGAAGGGAAGGACATGCCCCTTCCTTTTAAAATCATGACCCATAATTGTACACATCATTTCTACTTATGTCCCCCTTCTTTCTTCCTGGCAGGGCCCCATTTTATCAGGGGGTTATCTATCCCCTACAACTCAAACAAGCATGGCCCCATCTCCAGCTGCAAGGGTGTATCCCCATGGGTCTAAGCCAACCACTGTAGTCCATTTCCCTGCCTGGGACTGATTTAGACATGTGCCCGTGACTCAATTCTGACCAGCAGGATTGAGGAGAAATACTGGGGGTTTCTGGGAAGGATTTCTCCACTGATTTACTAAAGACACCCTCTTATTCATCAGCAAGTGTCTTGTCTGCCTAGGGTGCCTGGAATTGCTACAGCTGCCTTGACCACCACGAGGGGAATTATCTGGAGAAGCCAACCCTCTGAGGATGCACAGCAAAGAGGTCTCAATCGCTCCACTCCAAGTACTACCCTACCCCAGGGACTTTGCACATGCAGTGCCCACTGCCAAGAACACTTTCCCCAGATCTCTTCCAGCTCATTCCTGTACTTCATTCAGGTCTCTGCTCAAATGTCAGCTCCTCAGAAGGATTTCTCTGACTTCTTTCCCACCCTTTACTCTCTTTTCCCGTGGCTTTTTTTTTTTTTTTTTTTGCGGTACGCGGGCCTCTCACTGTTGTGGCCTCTCCCGTTGCGGAGCTCAGGCTCCGGACGCGCAGGCCCAGCGGCCATGGCTCACGGGCCCAGCCGCTCCGTGGCATGTGGGATCTTCCCGGACTGGGGCACGAACCCGTGTCCCCTGCATCGGCAGGCGGACTCTCAACCACTGCGCCACCAGGGAAGCCCCCGTGGCTTTTTTTTTTGACCTTATGTTATTTATATATATTTTATATATATATATATATACACATACTCTGTTCATGTATATATATACACAATATATGATATATATTTATATAAATATAACACATATATACACATTATATATGCACACTATATATTATATATGCACATTAAATATACATATACATATGTATGTATTGTATATATATGTATAATGTACACACACTATATATTAAACACACACACACACACACACACACACACTGTATGTTGATTATCAGTCCTTAACACAAGAATACAAGCTCCAAAAAGTCAAGGACCTTTTTTTTCAGCACTGTAACCCCAGGGTTTAGGAGAGTACCTGGCATCTAGAAGGTACCCAGTAATATCTGATGGATGGAAAGCAGGAAGGGAGGAAGGAGACCTGTATTCTTGGTGACACTGTGGAGCCTCTAAATTAACCAGCCGTCAGGACTCCTGGTTGCTTGTAATGATAAATAGCCCTTATTAACTAAGCTGGTTGATTTGGGGGTTTTGGCCGCTGGCAGCTGAGAGCTCCCTATCGCAGGCGTCTGTAGAGCTCCCTCTGTCTGGGATGCCCTTCCCTAATGAGCCTCCCTGGCGGCACCTCCCCTTCCAGGTTTGGCTACCATTCTGTGTGCTCTCCAGGGTGCTCCGGTAGAAGTTGTCGCACAGGGGCTTTGGAAGCAGCAACAACAGGGGCAAATTCCATTTCCGCCACTCACCAGCTGATGATCTCTGGCAAGTTACTTAGTTCTCTGAGCTTCAGTCCCCTTCAACTGTAAGAGGAAATTCAGTGAGGTACTGAGAGGGCCTCAGAGTCCAGTGGATCTGGGTAGAAGACCCCAGTGACCACTTTCGAGCAGTGCGGCCTGGAGCAGAGACTTCTCTCCATGCCCACTACTCCTCATCCATCAAATGGGGACAAAAACGGTGCTGACTTCAATGAACTAAATGAGGTGATGCGTAAGAACTGCTTAGCACAGTGTTTGGCACATAATAAGTACCAAGTAAAAGATGAGGGCTTCCCTGGTGGCACAGTGGTTAAGAATCCGCCTGCCAATGCAGGGGACACGGGTTCAGACCCTGGTCCGGGAAGATCCCACATGCTGCGGAGCAACTAAGCCCGTGAGCCACAACTAGTGAGCCCACGTGCCACAACTACTGAAGCCCGTGCACCTAGAGCCTGTGCTCCGCAACAGGAGAAGCCACCGCAATGAGAAGCCTGCTTGCCTCAACTAGAGAAAGCCCATGCGCATCAACGAAGACCCAGCACAGCCAAAAATAAAAATAAATAAATAAAATAAATTTATTTTTTTTAGAAAAAAGATGATTATTAGGTGTCCATAGGCACATCTGTAATCATCCCCTTTCAGGGAAAGAGGGACCAGAAGACGCAGCCCCTGCCTTCAAGAGGCCACAGAGGATGGAGCCGAAGAGGTAGGTAGGGCCAGCTCTTGTAGGATGTGCCCAGAATGGCCCCAGGAGACCTGGAGGGATTCATTTCTGACCCTCCCCAGGTGGGGTCAGCCTCCTCCCCGCCAAGGAGTCTGCACTAGGAGAGCACCTTACCCAGGTGGGCGGCCCAGAAGCCCCACCTGGCACTGACCTTGGGAAATTTCAGTCCCAGGTCAGCACCCTCCACCAGCCACAGGAAGTAGCCAGGGCCACTTGCTCATCCCTCCTCCAGGCTGGGTTTTAACTGAAGGCATTAGGTTTGCTAATCGCCTGTAATCACCTTGTTTGAATTAGCATGGCAAGTGCTTCCGACTAAACGGGTCTGTTATTCCGAATAACCCTCGGTGGTTTTAATTACGTTCCCTGGAATGCGCGGCCTCCTGGCCCTCGGCTTCATTAGGGAAAGGTCCTGTAAACCGCAGGATGGGGCGTGATTCCTGACCTCGCCTCTGCAGACCCGTAATAAAGAGAAGCAGGAGAAGGTATTTTACCCATCCAGACGTGGAATGCTCCCTCAGCTCTATTTTTAAACCCAACACAGGATGGAGGAGTTGACCCCACTGCCCATCCCCCAGCCCACTCTTGGGTTCCATCTGCTTCCAGCAAGCAGCGGAGCTGTGGCCCGCAGACCCGCAGAAAGCCCTCAGTCTGTTTCTGTTTGGCTTTGGAACTGGCCATCCCAATTCTCCCTCATTCCGTTTGGCTTATGCCAAGGCTGGAGAGCTCTTATTAACATCACCACGACTTCGAGCTGCAGAGGAGAGGGCATGCAGTGGAGCGTGCGCCTCAAATTTGGGTGGTACAGAAGCACCTGGAGATCTTGTTAAAATGCAGGTTTGGATGCAGTGGGTCTGGAATGATACCCAGGGATCCTGTTTCCAGCCAGCTCCCAGGTCTGAGGACCACACTTAGAGAAACAAGGTAGCTGTCATGCTGGATGAAGAAAAGGAAACTGACATGATGGAGTTCTCTCCCAGCCAGGCCCTGTGCCAGGCTCTTTACTGCATTCACTCCCATTTCACGCCCTGGTGACACCACTTGTCACCCTGGGACAGAGAAACGTTTATCCCCATTCCCGCTCCTGAGAAAGGTGAGGCTTCAAGAGCTGCGGGTGATTTTCCAGACTGGAGCCAGTAACAGGGGTAGGTTGGGGGCTCATGGCACACCCAGCCCCTGAGGTTGCTAGTGTGGGCATGGCGGAGGGGAGACATTTCCTAAGACAGGAGAGCTGCCGGGATGCAAAGCTCCGGCTCTTTCCCAGCCTTCTGACCCTGTGTCCCGTGCTCCATCCACAGTGTCTAACTAGCTTGCCAGAGATGCCCTTTACCAGAGCTCAGCTCTGCAAAAGTGGGGAGAGGAAGAAGAAAACATTCGTTCATTCACTGGCTGTTTCCTGGGCTCAGG
Source organism: Delphinus delphis (assembly GCF_949987515.2). NCBI lineage: Eukaryota > Metazoa > Chordata > Mammalia > Artiodactyla > Delphinidae > Delphinus > Delphinus delphis. The sequence continues at coordinate 94,987,764 of NC_082690.1, read as the reverse complement.
GCCTGGCATAGAGGAGTGATTAAAGAAAGGAATAAGAAAGCCCCTCTGTGTCCAGGACCTCAGCAAGATGCTGGACACACAGTGGTGAGCAGAGCAGACGCTGTGCCTGCCCCCACAGGGTTTACAGTCTGGGGAAAGTTGGGCAGAGTGCAGGGGCTGGAACTGAGGGCTTGCTACGTCCGGGCCATGTGCCCCTTGCCTTGCAGACCTCATCACATCAAATCCTCACAAGCACCAAGTGAAGTGAGTGTCAGCGTCCTCAGAATTGAAGAAACTGAGGGTCAGAGAGGGTGAGTCACTTGCTCAGGATCACACAGCTGCTCGTCCAATGGCAGAGACAGAGTCTGAAGCTGGGTACACCCCACAGCCTCTCTTCTCAGTGCAGCCATCAGAATCAGGCTGAGGAGGGAAGGATTCCAAAGTCTTCAGGGTAGAGCTGACCACAAAGGGATGGTTTTGCTTAATGGCATGGGAGTGGGGGAACATTTTCCCTGTCCCCACCCTGGCATCACGGTGAACCTTGAACTGCTAAATTGAGTGAGATGGGGCAGGGCGAAAGGTGAAGGGAGCCTGCTCGCAGCCCACGGGGCTGGGGAAATGAGCTAATTAGGACCTTTCAGCTGTGCTGGCCCACAGCTGGGCAGCCCCAGCTGGTTCTGGGTGGACAGAGTCCTCCCTGCCCTGAGTTCAGAGGGTCAGCCCTGTCTGTCTGCTCCCCTGGGCCCACAGGTGCTGGGAAGAAGCTGGACCCACGCACCTCTGTGGAGAGATGGCTCGTTTTCATCCTTTTTCTTTGGAGATGCATGTTCGTCATGGGGATGGTGGGTTCCAGCAAGTGTCTGGTGGGGAAGCTTGTGCTCTCCTGCTCCCTGGTCTTGTTTTACCCTTGCCCATGAATCCACTGGCCCAGAGAGAGAGTTCCAGGGCTGCCAGGACATAAGGAAAGAGTCTGCCTGATTTACCACTGGCTCCCAGCACCCAACGTGGGGTCCAGATTGGGTGCTCAACAAATATATTTTGAATGAATTAAGAAAGAAACTAGCTGTGTACATCACAAGGGTGTATACTAGCTTTTTCTGGGCAGTGTGGAAGTGACTTGGGTTTGGTTTTGCTTTAACAGGATTCATTCAATGAGCACTTACTGGTAATTATCTCTGTACCAGGCACTTGGAAGCCAAAGCTTCAGCGAGCCCCAAGGGAGCCACAGTCCAGTGATCAAGACTGTGCCTGTGTTCATAAGTATTTTCAGATTTTTCAGTCTATTACAGAGAGTAAAGGAAGGCTTCTCAGAGGAGGTGGCCTTGGAGCACATCCTAAAGGGGGACTAAGGTTGATGGGATGGGGACTTGGGATGGCCGTCAACTGCCAAGGCCTCAGCAGGAGCAAGGACACAGGGATCTTGTAGGTTTCAATCAGGAGAGAACATCCCTGCATGGCTCAAACCGCCATAAAATGGACATGAAGTCTCCACTCTGTGGCCTCTGCTGCTATAGTCCCTGATACACGGCTCTCAGGAGAGCAAGGGAACTTTTGATTTAATTCCGAAAAGAGACCCAAGGGAGATGAGAATGAATGTTTATTAAGTACTTATCCAGGCCCTCGATCAATAGTGGGAGTGAAAACAGACCAGGCCTTGGCTTTCTGGGAGCTCTAGTGAGGAAGAATGATGTCAACCACTCACACAACACACAGTAGATACAAACTGGGTTGCTGTGAGGGGAAGACGCAGAGTGTATCAGAGAGGGAGCTGACCCAGTGGGGGCAGGGACATGGGAAAGACTTCTGGAAAAGCTGATGTTTGAGCTTCTCACGTTTACTTCTAGGCCTAGCAAAGCTCAACAAATGGGAGCAAATGCAATGTTCCTGAGAGCTCACTTCATCGAGACCCCACCCAGGGAAGAAAGGCATCATGATGATGCCCATTTTACAGATGAGTAAAGTGAGGATCAGAATGTCCCACTGCGGGTGTGGGACAGGTGGCGCTGGGATTTAAACAAGGGCAGTTTCCAAAACACACTGCCTCCTGTTTCCCCAAACGTAATTTTGGGAAAACGGAATAGATTTATCAATAGATCCATAAATTCTTTAAACAAGGCAATGCATGAGAAAGCTTCCAGCATAGGCCAAGCACAGGGAGACTGCCCAACAAATTTGAGGATCACAATTCTTGGGACCAGAAGGGCCCTTCAAGAGGAAGTGACTCAATGATGATTCTGGTTGTCTCTTGGGAACACTTTTTATTTCTCAAGGGGACAGGTAAGAGCACAGGTAAGAGCACAGGTTAGAGCTTTTAAATGTGTGATAGTCTTTAAATCATTACTGCGATTATTTGCAAACCCTTTGCTAAGTCTGGCTGAGAGAGAGCTGGGGATAGAAGCGTGGAAAAGGCTCAGGTCCTCAAGAAAATCATACCTCTAGCTAAGGAGACAAGACAGAAACGTCCGGATGTCTGAAAAATTAAATAATGCAAGAGAGAAGGGATGGTTCAATTTTTTTAAAAAGACAACAACCTATTAATTGTAAAGAGAATGGTTCAGATTTAACCCTGGGGCTGGAGCCATCCCTGAGGGGTTGCGGGTGGAAGAGTTTCCCAAGGAAGGAAGGATGTTGCTAGGTCTTGAAGGATGGGGAAATCTGATTAGAGGGCTGGGTGGGGGGAGCCATCCTGTTCCTTTCTATCACCCTTGAAACAAATACCTTTGGCCGGGAGATCAAGCCACATCAGCCCTCCTTAAGAACAAGACGGTTTTTTATTAAGGAAAAAAAATCCAATTTGGGGTCATTGAGAAGAGAAGAGAAGGACAAGCAGAGAATGCCCTGTGCCTTCCTGGTCCATCCAGAAAATGACCCTTCCAGAGAAAGTGGTCCCCAACAGCAGGAAGGCTGAGCAGCCCCTTCGCTGACCAAGGAAAGATTTTTCCATTTTCCTAATGTTCTACAGGAAACCTGGTCTCACAGAGAAGAAATGCCCAAAATTGGCCCAAAAAGTAAAAAGTAAGAGTTTTCTGCTTAGAACAGCTCGAAAAACCTAGAACTTGGAGAGTAATGTGGCTCCCCTTGGGACTGGTTGATCATGCCTTATTATCATGCCCATGATAGGTAAAAATTACTCAGTTCACAGCTCTGATCATGACTTGTGCCCTCTGCCCCCCATAGGCCCCCAGCACCCCGGCTGCCAGGCCAAGGAATCCTGCTTTCCCTCCTTCAAGGTCTTATCTCAAGCTCAAGTCTCAAGTCCCTTCATCAGGTGAGATGCATGCCAGGCTGAAAGCCCCCCTACCTACCAGGCTCCCCAGACACACCAACACCCACCACAGACATGGGACCATGGGTGGGGGAGAAGAGAGCTGGCGGCCTGCCCTGCCCGTCCCATCTCTGCAGCAATCAGTCCCAACAAGGCAGCGAGCAGGGGGCACAGAGTGACACTGGAGTCAAACCCTCACATATCAGTTTTGATTTCAGCTGGAATTACCTCCCTCAGCTGGATTTCAAAAGACAGCGTTACTAATGAGAAACACACAAGTTCTTGAAATGAAGTTAACTTCTTAAAAAAAAGGGGGGGGCGCTTTTCTTTGGCTCTGTTGATATATATTAGAACCACATTGTCTAAGGGGGGAAAAAAAAAGCCGTTCTGCTTCTGAACAGAAATTCGGGAGTCCTATACTTGGGAAGATGCAGGAGGCTGGTGTCCCGGCCCATCGTATCTCTCAGGACTTGGAGGGTCATTTTTGGTTTTGGTTTTGGTTTTTCAGGGCGCTAGAGATTTGCAAGTTCCATTTAAAGCAGGAGGAAAAAAAAAAGGAGGGAGGGTAGAGAGTGTCTGAAGTGGGCAAAAATGAATGCAAATGGAGTTAGGATTTTGAACGCACTAGTTTGATAACGTTTTCTTGAGAAGCAGGCGGTGCAGAGTCAAGGGTGGATGGGTTGACAGCCTGCCCTGTCCCCGTCCGTTTGTGTACCAGGCAAGTCAGCGCACCCTGCGTACTTCTGTCTCCATCTTTCCACAGGACCGTGATAATACCTGCCTCGCAGGGCCCCTCGGAGGACTTAAGGTGACCCTTGAGGAAGTGCCCGGTGTGTGTGTGACGTTCCATCTGTGGCCAGGACATGGTACTTGGGTTGGGGATGTCATGGTCATGGGAGCTGTTGGACCCTGAGAGTGCTTTGGGGCTGTTTCCTTTGAGGACACCCTCATCTAATTTTCTCTGGAACCCACTGGAGATGCGCGAAGCCCTTCAGCGGAGAAAGTTCTCCTGTTCAGAGCTGACAGAGCCCTTTCTCTTCCCAGAAGAGGAGGGGAGAAGGGCGTTACCCCCTCTTCTTGAGCACAGCCAAGCCGAACAAGACTTGAGGAAGACAGGGACATCCTGCGTCTTCAGAAGCCGCAGCAGAGAGGCTGTTTCTGAATGTTCCAGGGGCTGGTTCCTCCCAAAACCTCCGACCGGGCCCCCGACTATCCACTTCCTCCCTATCCACACCAGCTCGTCTCTGGAAAGGCAGTGTGGACTACTGGAAGGTTCTCCAGCCCGGGAGTCAGGAGCCCCACTCCAGCCCACACTCGGCAGTGCCTTCCCCTCTCTGGGCCTCAGTTTACCTGTCTGTGCTATAAGGGAGTTGGATGAGATGATGCCCAGGGTCTCTTCCAGAGCTGGTGGCTCCCCAGTCTGTGAAGGGCTGAGATGCTGTCTGGCCTGCAAAGGCTTCCAGATGCCCAGCAGGGGGACTTACTGGGTCTGGGCATCCCATCTGAGTCAGCTCACAACCTTCAGCATCTTCTGCAACTGCCTGATGTAGCTGGGCCCCTCGAAACACTGATGTAGTCAGGAGAGGGGTGGCTCGGTCCCCATCCTGGGGGGGGGCGGTTTCCAGGGGATGAAAGATGCATTTGAGTGCATAGCTAATCAGAGAGTCAATCCCAAGGAAAACCAAGCTTCCCAAGGGAAGAAAGTGGACTCTGTGTGTGTCCTAAAACACACTGCAGGGGCCCCTTTCCCTCTGGAGGGATGAAGACCAGTCGTGATGAAATCGGGCTTGGAAGAGGGAATGGGGGTCCCAGCATGATCCAGGGCCTGTTCTTGGTTCCATGTGGCTTTGATCTATTCCTTTAGCTTCCCTGGGGCCATAGTTCTAAGAAACAGGACCCTTGTCTTTTGTCAAAGTGACCTGAGAACAAATCACAGGCACTCTTCAACCCTCCGCTCTGCCCCTCCCTGCTTCGCTCCAGGCTGGGGCTCTTTTCAAGGTCTCTGGGCCTTTAGAGGTTTTCCTGGCATCTAGAAGGAAGTGGGGAGAGGCGGTGTAAAGAGTTAGGGGTTTCTTCCCCTGGGATCAGAAATCTAGTCCCAGCCCTGCTCCTTTCTCAGCCGAGTAGCGTAAGGTCTTAACCTTTCTGAACCTCAGTTTTCCCAGCTGTGAAATGAGAATGGCCACCTGTCAGGTCTATCCTGAGGACAAGTTCAGTGGCTGACTTTCTCTGATTGGGAGGGGCCCTTATTCAGATGCTTGTCAGATATTACACACTCTTTGCAAATCTGGAAATTGTCTAGTAGCAAAGTTAGGAGTCGAGTTAGGAGTTGCCCCAAGAAACCCATCTTAGCCTTCCCACCTTGGAAGGTTCTTCCATTTCTCAGGCTGGGCCCGGCATGTGTCATCTCTGGAGCAGGCTAGAATCCTCCAGCAGACCCCCCTTGTGCCCAAATGTAGTCTAGAGGCAGGCGGTGAGGAGGGGCTGGAATCTGTAAAGCGAGAGGAAGGCCACGGGCAGCACAGTGCTGGCCCCAGGATCTCACAGCTGCCCCACCTCAGAGTCAGGGGTCTTTGGGAGTTGTCCGCCCCTGAGAGGGTCAGTCAGCTGGGCTGGCACCAGCCTCCTACCCAGCAGCTGTGCCACGCCTGGCGCCTCTGAATCTGGGGGACTTCTTTTCAGCCCAAGTCAGACCCTGACCCAACCAGCCCCAAACCCTTTCAGTCACCTTGAACGAGGAATGTTTTTTTCATTAACGTCTTCCTTCTCTGCTCCCCTCCCCAGCCCCCCAAAGAGGCCCCCAAGCTTGAGCTTCCTCTCCATGTCTCTGCAACTTCATAATATCCCCAGGCAGCTGGAAGGGAGAAGGCAGTGATCTCAGCTGACAGCCATGTGCTGCAGCCCCTGCCGCCCACCCCGACCCCTCAGCTAAAAAGCTGTTTTCCTTCCCTTCGCCCACAATGGAGACAGCTCTGCGCCCAGAAGACTTCCCCCCTGAGAGGGCTCCCGATAGCTTCTACCCCAGAGGTGGGCTCTGAGGCAGGAAAGGCAACCTCCGTCTTATCTGCCAGGCATCTTATCAGACACTGCCTTTTTTAATGCTTCTGTCCCCATTTGACAGATGGGGAAACTGAGGTGTCTTGTTCTGACCTTCCTTCTGGAGTGTAGGCCTTTCTTGGTGGAGGTGGGGCTGGGCCTAGGCTCTCTGGGTACCGCCCTGGCTACTCCCAGGGGGCCACGGCCTGTCCAGCTGCTCCGCGTCTGTGCTGACCCAGCACTTCATCCGCCTCTGCTCACCACCCCGTCTTCCTCTCTCCTCCCTTCAAAAATGCTGACTTTAGTCGACAACATAACTTTACTTTGGAGGAAACTAACAGGCCTGTGGCCTAAGGAGTCAGAAAAAAAAAAAAATGGAGAAACATAATTTGGCTTTAGAGTCTAATAGCCTTTGGTTCAGATTCGGGCTCTACCATTTACTGGCTCTGTGACTCCCCACAAGACACTTATCTTCTTCCAGTGTTGGTTCTCTCTCCTGTTAAATGGGTTTATTAGAAAAAGCACCTACATCCAAGGATTTGGGGGAGAATTAAGTGAGAATCTTAAGTGCTCAGAAAATGTTAGCTATGATGATGAAGGAAAAGAAAAAGGTTGGAGAAGAGGAGGAAGAGGAATTTTTGAAGGCTCTGGATAATTATTGCAAGTTGTAATTAACTACACTACATTGCCCTGAACTGCCTTCCCACCAACATCAGGAATGGAAAGAGGCAGCAAAGCCTGGTGGTTTAGAGCTGCACTGACCAACACAGTGGCCACTAGCCAATTTAGCCACTAAATTTAACCACTAGCCAATTTAAATGGCTATTTAAATTAAAATTATGTTCAATCTAAAATCCAGTTCCTCAGTCACACAAGCTAGGTCTCAAGTGCTCAGAAGTCACATGTGGCTGGCGGATCCACGATTGGACAGCACAGAAAAGTCCTAAAGCACTGGTCTAAAACCTGGGCTCTGGAGCCAGGCTGCCCAGATTCAGATCTTGGCTTTGCCACTTAATAGCCATGTGACTCTGGGCAAGTTACTTCCTTTGCATCTACCTCAGTTTCTTCATCTGCAAAATGGGGGTGATAATAGTCCGTACCGCCTAGAGTTGTTATGAAGATTAAATAAATTAATATTTGTAAAGCACTTCATCAGCACCTGGCACAAAATAAGGGCTAGTCAATAAAACTGGATTACAAATTATGGAAGTTGGCACTGTGTCCCTGTGTATAAATGTCAGAAGTATTGCTCTTCATACACACACACACACACACACACACACACACACACACAAACACACACCTCAGCACCTATCAAATTCCATACCAAGTGAGTCATGCACATGTAATATTGCCTTTAATTTTAATGCTTGAACATAATTTAAGTGACAAATATTAAGGGAAAAGAAGAGGAAAATGTATCAGAAACCAGAGATCTGAAAGATACAGCAATTGAACGCTAGATCTTACCCAGAGCTTCCTGGTGGCCAAGGTGAAAAGGAAAACATGGCACATGGTTTTGTTCTTATTGTCTGATGATCGAATGAGCTCATGTGCTTTCTTTTATATAAGATCTGATCAAAAAGGAAATCTTGATATGTATGTGCATCAATGTAGAATAAAAGTCTATGATTAGACCTCTCTTCTGGCAAATTCCAGGGTTTCTCAGCTCCTACACACAAATAAGAGATACAAATCCCACTAGTGTGTGGCTTTGTCTCCCCATAACCTCTGCCCCAAAGAGGCAGAGTTTTTTAATAATCCCTGAAGTGTTTCCACCTGACCCTGATCCTACCCCCAAGCCCCTCTCTCAGGAAATAAGCATAGTGTGTTTCAGCTGCATCAGCGCCTGGCACCATCTGTTCCAAGCACCATGGAGGAATCACCATAGAGCTTCTTTGTCATGCAATACAACAGGATCGTCCATTTCACAACCAGAGGAAATGGATTCACAGAGACTCAAGTTTCTTGCCCTCAGCAGGGAGCAAATCAGTTTCTGGACCTGTCAGAAATGGCAAGGACGCCCATGGCAGCATCTCTGAGGCCCAGAGATCTGTGCCAACCCTGGGCCTTGCTCATGTTTAGTCTGCCTTCTGCCTGGGAGTGGGCATCAAGCTCTGGGCAAGAGGGATGTAGAGGAGCCTCAGGAGATGCAGGATGTGGCTGCCAACAAGATAAGCCTCAAGCTCATGCCAACCTGCCCCACTCTGTGGGAGGTCTGCCAGTATGCCTGTTTCACCAAAACAGTCTGCCCATCTTCTCCCCAATGCCCCACACACCCAGGCCTGGCAGCCTAGCAAGTGGGGAATGAGACTGACATTTACAGGCATCAAAGTCGGGTTTGAAAAGACCCTGCAGGAAATGTCTGGACCCAGGACCAGCCCAGGGAACACGTGTAGCACTCTGCCATCGCTGGACATCCTCCCTGGCCAGTGAGCATCCCTGCTGGGTCTCTGTCCTCCATGAAGCCCATCCCAGTGACTTCAGCTAATCTCTGCTTTTACTTATGAGCTAGCTGATAAGAGGACAGCTCCACCCCAGAGACGGGCCCATTTGGAGAGGGAATTCTTAAAGCTCAAAACTCCTTCAAGGGCCAAAGCAAGGAAACTCTGCAGGTGAATGATGGGCAGGCAAGTTGCTTTGGTTCAAGACCCCTGTTATGGGCTGAATTGTGTCCCCACATGATTCATATATTGAAGGTCTAACCCCCAGTACCTCAGAATGTGACCATATATATATGGAGGTCAGGCCTTTAAAGAGTTAATTAAGGTAAAATAAGGCTATATGGGGCTTCCCTGGTGGCGCAGTGGTTGAGAGTCTGCCTGCCGATGCAGGGGACGCGGGTTCGTGCCCCAGTCTGGGAGGATCCCACGTGCCACGGAGTGGCTGGGCCCTTGAGCCATGGCCACTGAGCCTGCGCGTCCGGAGCCTATGCTCCGCAACGGGAGAGGCCACAACAGTGAGAGGCCCGCGTACCGCAAAAAAAAAAAAAAAAAAAAAATGCCATATGGGTGGGCCCTAATCCAATGACTGGTATCCTTATAAGAAGAGGCAATTAGGACACAGACATGCACAGAGGGAAGCCCACATGAAGACACGGAGAAGATGGTCATCTGCAAACTAAGGACAGAGGCCTCAGAAGAAACGAGCCCTCCTGACACCTTGATCTTGGACTTCCAGCCTCCAGAATTGTGAGAAAATAAATTTCTGCTGTTTAGGTCGCCCAGTCTGTGGTACTTTGTTCTGGCAGCACAAACAAACGAACACAGCTCCAGGTTAGTCTCCTGACCCTCTGCAGGCAATGGTCATTCCAGGGGGACGGGTCCCCAGCACATTTCCAGGGCAGCCCTCCCTTCAAGGAATGCTGAGGAGACAAGTTCACTTGCCTAATTGAAGCATACTTCTGAAATTAAATTTATGGCATAAAGTTGTGGCAATCAGGGGAAAATGCCCAAGATTTATTAAGTGGAAAAAAATATTACACAAGCGGGAGCACTGTAATGTCCACACTATGTTAAAAATCATCTTTGTATCGTGTATATACATATATATTAATATATTATAATGAACATTCATCCACCCTTCACTTGGTAACCATATCTTGATTTTTCTCTGGGAACACTCTCTTCCCCACTCTCCAGCCAGGTACTTTTTAAATCTCGGTATAGCTTACATACAGTATGGTATAAATATGTTAAGGGTCAATTCAATGCATTTTTACATCTATCTATCTATCTATCTATCTATCTATAGATCTATCTATCTATCTATCTATATATATATATATATATACACATCTGCGTAGCTACCACCAGATCAAGATATAGAACATTTCCAGCCCTCCTGGAAGACACCCTGTGCGCTCTCTTAGTCAATCCCACCCCCCACCCCAGTTCCAGAGGTAACCACTTTTCTGACTTTCATCACAAAAATTTGCCTTTTACCAGGCCATATGCTCATATGCTCCGGGAAGAGTTGATTCCATGCCCCCTGTGGAGCACGTGACTCAGGCCTAGCCAATCAGAGCATCACATTCCTCTAACCACAACGATTGGTTCAGGGGTTGGCAGAAGGTGAGCAGGGCTGAAACTGACATGCCAGCAGTGACAGGTACTCTTTTTCCCTGAGGTGCAGGTAGAAAGGTAATGTATGAGCACCTGGTGCCATGGGAGGCCTCACATAGGGCCTCGAAAGAGTCAGCAGAGCAGATGACAAGGCTGAGAAATGGAGAGAAACTGGGTGCATTGTTTGAGCCCCCAGATCTAGCTGCAGCCACATGAGCCAATACAACTATCTCTTTTGCTGAAGCCATCCCGCTACAGCATTAATTGATGCACGTGTGCACCAAGAAGAATCAAAAAGAATATATAACAGGTGCAAATGTAATCATACCCATCCTTCCTTAAAACAGTTTATGGCTTTCTTTGCTCTTAGGACAAAGACCAAAAATTCTTACCATGGTCTTCACAAAACCCCAAATGCTTCTGCTGCTTCACCGTAAACCAGTCCCTCCGGCCACAGTGATCGTCTCACTCCTGCCACAGTGCCTTTGCATGGACGTTTTTTCTTCCTTGACCACTCTTTCTTCCCATCTTCACATACTTAACAGATCCCAATTCCATCTTGACTCCCTCAGCAAAGTTTTCCCAGACCTCCTCATGAAAGTCCCTTCCCCCAGTTTTATGCTTTCATATCTCTTCTTTTCGATGCAAAACACAGTTTAATTTTTACGATGGTGCAATGATTTCCCCTCTTCCTTATTCAACTGTGAGTCCCATCAGAGCACAAATGTCATCTGTGTTTGTTCACTGTTGCCCTCCCAGTGCCTAGAATAGAACCTGACGCTTAGTAGGTTTGAAAACAAATTAGAATTAACTGTGGTTGGTGGGAGGGGGACAGGGATAATATTGATATTCGCTTTCTAAGTCATGTACATTCCTATAAGTTCTACTTCTCCAGAAGTACCTATTACATACTTTTGTAATCAGAGAACGAATTGAAGACATTTTTAAAGAGTGAAAACTAATGGTTCTTCTTCCCCCTATACATTGGCCAGATGTATTTGTTCCAGCATCAAAGCATATGAGAAATGGTCCTTTTAATTTTTGTCATACTCACACACCTACACACACCCCATGAAACTAATGGACAGAATTATTTCCCTTTTCCATTTTGTTCCCACAGATTTTTCTAAACCTTCACTGCTTGCTGCTGTGTGTCTGCTAGGAGCGCCTCCAGACAATAATATAAATGAACAAGTAGCCAATGGATACCAACTGAAAGACTCAAAAGAAAGTCAGTTTTGTGTGTTGAGATATTCCCACCAAGTGTGTGTACTCGACGTGATTTTTACTGCATGCATCTAGGAAGTCATGTCTTTGGCAAGTAAAATGATTCCTAATTTACAGATGGGATTACAGCTTAGTGATCCCTGGAGCTTTTCCATGAGCTCCAGGACATCCAGGTGTTCAGCCACCTGGTCACAGCTGAGATGACGTGATGCTCTACCAAAACCAGAAAGGGGGGCTGGGCATCAGGAAATAGGCCCTGGGTGGGGGGTTGGGTCCCAGTCCTGTTGCCCTTTCACTCTGTGATCTTGGACAGGTACCTCTATCTCTGGGTCTCAGTTTACTCATCCTTAAAATGGGAAGGAGGTGTTTGATCAGACCAGCAGTTTCCAAATTTGATTTTGGATGGAAACCTTATTTCTTTTCAAACAAAATCAGGAGTAGAAGTTCAATATCTAAACAGGTAAAAGTGAACTGCTCTGCTTGAAGTGGGAGGGCGTCTGAGATCTGTCCATATGCCATTCCTTCCACCTCCCTGACCCCCAGGCCCAACGCCTTGTGTGTGTGCACACACACTTGCACACATGTGCACATACACACAGGAGCACATGCTCACACATGTACACACACATTTGCACATTTGCAGCAGCGGCCTGTGGGACACCTCCACAGATTTCCCAGAATTCCCAGAGGCGCATTTCCAGGGCACCAGGGAGCACAGTCTGCAAGTTGTGGACTAGAGCATCTCTAAATGCCCTCCCAACTCTGACTTGCCACAGCATCTGTGATTTTGTTTATTTTCATATTAACTGTGCCTGGTTCCTCTCTTTCTCCAACTGTTTTTTTTTTTTTTGCTCATTTCCTCAGCAGCTATTTACTGAATCAGTGAAAAGGTGCATGTACCAGGCATTGTGCTGGGGATACAGCAGCACCCAAGAGGAGGCCCCCCCTGGTGGAGCTCACAGTCTTCAGGGGAAGTAAGTACGAAAGCAGCAATGGCACGGATGTCACATGACTGTGGCAGCAAGCGCTATCAAGAGAAACTCCAAGGTCCTACAAGAACACAACGCCAGGGCCGGGCTGAGCACAGGCAGAGAAGCGGCATTAAAGTACAGTTGTGGACTTCCCTGGTGGTGCAGTGGTTAGGAATCCACCTGCCAATGCAGGGGACACGGGTTCAATCCCTGGTCCAGGAAGATCCCACATGCCGTGGAACAACTAAGCTCGTGCACCACAACTACTGAACCTGCGCTCTAGAGCCTGCGAGCCACAACGACTGAGCCTGTGTGCCACAACTACTGAAACCCACCCGCCTAGAGCCAGTGCTCTGCAACAAGAGAAACCACTGCTATGAGAAGCCTGCACACCACAACGAACACCCAATGCAGCCAAAAATTAATTAATTATTTTAAAAAGAAAGTAAAGTAGGGTAGTCCCTCAGTATCCACAGGGGATTGGTTCCGACCCCTGTGGATACCCAAATCCGTGGATGCTCAAGCCCCTTACATAAAAGGGTGTGGCAGAGTCAGCCGTCTGTATCTGAGGGTGTGGAGCCCACAGACGCAGAGTGCCCACTGTAGAGACCTGTAGGATGAGGAGGCCCAGGGGGGAGACAGAACATCAGGGAGAGGAAGTAGCATGTGCAACGGCCCTGAGTCTGAATCTTAGCACATGTGGGAGCAAACCGAAGGGCAGGGCCTCGAGGGTGTGTTAAAGAGGCTGATCTCTATCCTAAGAGAAATGTGAAGCCTTGAAAGAAGTAGGAACCTGGAGTTGACATGCATACATACAGCAACACTTATTGAGCTCCTACTGTGTGCAGCCACTGTTCTGCATCCTGGAGATAAAAGTTTTTTAAAAAAGACAAAAACCTCTGCCCTCATGGAGTTTACGTTTTAATGGCAGAGGAAGAGACGTAATAAAATAAAAGCAGGTAAGTTGTCAGATGTAGGACCAGGCTGCTCCAAGCTTTTGTGGGACCTGAGGCTTATACAATTTGGGGCGGAGGGTGGACTCCTTATGAAAAAATAATGATAAATATCGACTTAGGTGTAGGGCCTTGGAACCTACGGACGAGGAGCCCGGGAGCTTCAGCGTCATGGGCTTCACGGAGAGTCCACCTCTCGTCAGACGATGACCGATATGATGAAGAAAACTCAAGCACGGCGGGGCAGGGGACTATCAGGGACGTTGGAGAAGGGGGCTGCCATTTGCAATGGGGAGACAAACAAGGTCTGAGACGATGACCTTGGGAAAACCTAGAGGAGGTAAGGGAGCCACACGGATATTTGGGGGGAGAGCATTCCAGGCAGAGGTAAGAGCACAGGCAAAGGCTGCTGAGCCTGAAACCTGCCTGGAGGAGAGGCCAGAGCAGAAGCTCACGGGCAGGAGGAGAAGAGACAGTCCAGGAGACAGTTAAGGCCCATGGAATCAGATGGGCACTTTTCAAGGTCATCCTGGTCACTGTGTGGATCCCAGCAGGGCAGGAGGGTAAGCCCAGAGAGCAGGCACCAGGCTCACCTCGGGGAGAGATGCCGACCGAGAGCCTGAAACAGGAAGACACAGGCGCGTTTCAAGAGGCAGTAGCCTCCGTGGGACATCTCAGCACAGCGAAGGGGGTGGCTGGGCGAGAATAAGGGAAGGGAGAAGCGGGAGAAGAAAGCTAGGAGAGCATGGAGAAGGCGGACAGACATCTTCCTGCATCAATTTACTCCCACCCCATAGGGTGAAGGGAAACAAAAGTGTGTTTTGACAAGTTACATTGTGTCCTTCCGTCTGCCAACAGGATTCTCTCGTCAACGGTTGTTTATCATCCTCCAAGGTGGCAGGACCACAAAAGGCCTTCCGTGCTCCTGCCCCAGAGAACCCCGAGGCCTGAAAAGCCCGCATGGAGGGTAGCAGCCGATCCTTTTTGAAGAGGGCAAAGTAATCCCGACGCGGGCGTCGCCGCCCAGAACCCTGAGGCAGTGACCGCGCGCCTGGGCTGCCCCCCTGCCAGGGAAGGAGGAGGAAGGCCAGGGTGATGGGACGGGGCATGGGGCTGCTGACCTGAGGCTCGTGGTTTGGTGGCGAAACAGCCCGGGGGACTGAGTGGGACCGCGGAAGCTAATCAGTGCGGCCCGTGGGGAAGGCGGCCTCCGCCACAGCCCCGCGCGGTGATGCTCAGAGCGGGCCACCTTTCCTGAGCGTCACACCTTCCGAGCAGGCTGTGACGACCAGCCTGGCGAAGCAGCCGACCATTCATGTCTTCCAGGGCTGCGATTGTTCCTCCCATTCCCTGTTCCAGATGGGGAAGGGATCCCGGGAGATTCGGGGTCACAGACCAAGTCAGAGGCAGAGGCGTCCTCAGGACACCAGCTTCCTCTCATTCCAACCTGTGTTTGGGGCAGAGTAGATGGCTCACCACGGGGCCAGAGACCTGGCTTTGTGTCCCAGCTCTGCCACTACACGCTGTGTGACCTTGGGCATGTTACTGACCTCTCTGAGCCTCCATTTCCTCGTCTATAAAACAGCGCTAGTGCTATAATGCCACGCCCCCAGGGCAGCAGTGAGGATTAAACAGGTGTCCAGACCACAAAGTTGAGTAAGTCAGTAAGTTGAGGCCAAAGTTATTATTTACCAACCAAAATCCAAGGCTGCTAGGCTGACACAGGGGCCGTGAAGCCGAGGATTTTAAACCGTGGCTGGAAACCCAGAGCATTCAGGCACCCTACTCAGGCTCCAGCACGCTCTTCCAAAAACTGAAAACCCAAAGGCTGGGGGAACTCCTTGTGACCGCGGAGGGAAGTCAGCCTCCTCCAGCCCTGGGAAGATGGAAATGCATTGAGTCAGTTCAGAGGCAGGAGGTGACAGGCCTTGGTGGGCATGGAGAACACCCTTGGGATGACCAAAGGCTAGTGTCCATTGCAGGAAGATGGCTGTGCTCAGAGATCAGGGTTTCTTCCAGCGTAAGTCAGGGCAGTTCAGGACCCCAGCTCAGATCGCCCATCAGGGAAACAGACTTGCCGTTAAAACTGACAGCAGTGACCGCGAGGCCAGTCCCCATCTGGCTTCGAGAAGGACTCATTGAGTGAGCACAGGGCAAAGCATTGTGCTAACTTGGGAAGAACACGATTAATGAGGCACAGCCCGTCTTTGCAGAGTTCACAGAAACTAATGTATTCTGACCTTCTCTGTGAGTTTCTACAAACATTATCCCCTTTTGCATCCTCAGAACCTCCTTAGGAAGAGGCATGAGGAAATGGGGGTTCAGAAAAGTTAGGAGGGGCCCCCAGTCCCCCACAGGGGTCGGGCCGACAGCTCCCAGCCCTACCCTTTCTTCATGCTTTTCCCCCAAATCAACTCTCATGTGTCCGTGAAAAATCACGTCCAGGTGTGCTTGTGGTAGGTTTGAAGAGAGAAGAGGACCAGCGCCATGCCCCTGCCTCGGGCCTCAGCTGCTCACCCTGCCACCCAGAGGGACACCCCCAAGTACCTCTCACTCAGACCCCACGGGGACCCTGTGGAAGCCTAGATCAGAGCCCCCAGGCCACCGCTGCCATCAAGCAGGCAAGTCAAACCCAACCATGACCCAAAACCACAGTGATTTTCTGAACCTTGAAATGAACACAAACTTTCCCGATTTCTAGAACCTCAAACCCAGTCAGAGGTTCACACCTCCTGCAGGCAAAGCCAGCCAACAAACACAAAACATGCAGACGGATCCAAGCCCAAACATGTGCTCCCAGAAACGACGTCAGGCCAAACCCATTGCCCCCAAACTTCTGGTCATGGTTTCGAGCTTTTGAGTATGAGAAGGAGGGTGCTGCGGAGTCAGACCAAACGGGGGCTGGGAGCAGAGCAGACAGGAGGAAGTAAAGATGAGGTGTGTTAGGGTGCAAAGACAAGGCCTCTCTCAGCCTTGGGGGTCTGTGGTAGAGATGAGGTGGGTCCTTCCGCTGGGAACCCACCAGTTACGCCCCAGAGCCCCTGGGGAAGGAGCGAGGGAGCAGCGGAGGCAGTGAGGAGGGTCTGTGGCTGAGGGCACTCCCTGGCCAGGCATGGGGGCATCTCACCACCAAGCCAGGGGCGTGGGGCTGGACCTGGGCCGCCATCTGGCAGCCCCTGGCTTCCTGTCCCTCCCAGGCAGCAAAGGGAGCGGAGGTAGAGGTGCAGGTGCAGAGAGCCTTCCCCCAGGTGTCATGGGGGTCCTGCCCTAGAGGACTGCTGCCACATCTGGTCTAACTTGGACACCAGGTGAAATAGCCGTCTGGGAGATGGGAGAGGACATGGACTCAGGTAAAGGGGGAACGTGGGCCCCTTGGAGGCTCCCCATGGTGAGGTGAAAGGGGGAGCAGGCAGCATGGTGCTGTGTGTGTTTCCCGTTCACGTTCAGCTCTGCGGGGACAGGTGCAGAATAGTGGAAGGGAGACGGGAGCAGGTGATGATTGAAGACACTGAAGTGGGTCTTTGCATCTCTGGAGCTGGGAGGCTGGGAGTTGAGGCCTGGCACACACAGAAGTTGCCAGGTATGGAAATCACCAAGCCTTTCCCCAAAATGAGATGACTTCCCCTCCCGGCCAGCACCCTGAGTTTATGGTTGAAAGCTGTGTGCACCTCAACCCTGAGTAGGGGGCTTTCTCAAGCCTGCCCCCTCCCTTCCTTTCCTGCTGGAGCCGCGTGGGAGGGGCAGGAGCTGGGAGCTCAGAAGTCACTGAAGGATGAGCTCCAGAGCATGGAGGTGGGCAAGGAGGTAGAGGGACAAGACCCCATTCCATGGTAGCAGGAGGATAAGGGGGAGGGGCTTAAATCCTCAAGGGTTCCAGAAATGGGATGAGGCTGGTGGTCTCAACAACCGGACGCTGCCAACTTAGGTCACCTCAGTCAAGGCTCAGGCCTTTCTCTGGGACAATGAGCCACTCTCTTGGTGAGAGAACCTTCTGGAAAGTTCTGGCATAAAGTAGGTGGTATAGAGCAGGCCACCAAGAGCCAGAGAGGGCTATGTCCAAGTCTTCATTTTACTCCTGTGTGGTTTTGGCAAGTTACTTAACCTTTCAGTTCCTCAACGTCTCCGTCTGTAAAATGGGGGTAATGAGAGCATTGGTGTGGGGACTAAATGATGTTGCACATGTAAGGTGCCAGGTACACAGCAGGTGCTCTAAATGTTTTATTTATAGGTCACTCCTGTAGTGGTTGGTTGCCCCAGGTGCCCAGAGGGGCTTGGCATCTTGAAACGCTTAACCCTCCAAAAGATTGCGGGTTGCCTCCTCAGCACAGGCTCTGAGCCCCGACATCTCCAGCCTTGCCCAGCGCCCAAGGCCAGTTTAAAGAGGGCAGTCGCCCAGTCCCCAGTTTGCACGCGCTGAGCCCCTCCATGGAAAAACTTGGATGGGCTGGAAAATCCCCACTACAGTTACATTTTCAAACCTTCTCACAATCCAAATGTCAACACCAATCGAAACAATATGTTTATTTGCAGACCTCCTGCCAGACCGGATTAATTTCTACAGGCTCAAAGCCCATTTTGGAACTGTAATGTCTCAATTTTACAGATGAGAAGAGGGAGGGGGAAGAAAAGCCAAACCTTCTTTGCCTTCTTGATCTGGGAAGTGTCGGGGGCAGGAAAGCACCGGGGGCAGGTTTCATGGCTGGCCCTGTCACCCAGAAGGCCCCGTCGCTCAGAAATGGCATCTGGGGCCCCAATCACCCATGCGGCTCGCATCTGCAAACACATCTCTTCTCTTGGCTTCTACCTCACAGCTTCCTTCTCCCTCTGCTCTTATGGGTCACCAATTTCTCTGCCCGGTGGGGGTCTGGAGGCGTGGCCAGTGAGTGTGGGTACTCAGCCAGGATGGGGAAGATGGAAGCCAAAGAGAGGGCTGAAATGTCTCTGGAACCCCGGGGTTCACATGGGCCTCAGATGAGCTTGGACCTGGTGTGTGGCTTTGTAATAAAGAGAAGGATGTCTTGAGTCCAGACACTGGGCCCTGCTGACAGAGGAGCCAGCCCTGCCTCAGACGTCCTGGCATAAGTGGGTGCCTTGCCCCATCTAGAGTCCTCAGAACAGCTTGGCAAGATGGGCATTGCCATTATACCCATTTTGCTGATGAGGAAACTGAGGCTTGCACGAGATCTCCAACATGCATGTGACATAGTCAGGGATGGAGGCTGGCCTGTCCAAAGATCTTGTTCTTTCCAGCCCTGAGAATAGCAGCAATAGAAAACTGGAAGAGAGGTCTCCTGGGGAAAGCTCTCTCTGGAGTGGCTTTAAGCTCTCCCTACTTTGCAGGTGAAGAGGCAACCAGTTCCCCCAGGATGAGAGCAGAGGCAGGAGATTGGACGCTTCAATATTGTTTGGTTTTGTCCAGCACATTCCCCTCTGTTTACAACTGAACCTAGCTAAAAAATAAATTCACTCTAACCTTCCCTCAGCAAAAGTTGAATTCTAAGACTATTGTTAGAAATATGCAAAATCACTCACATGGAAGGGCTGTGAAAACTCCTCATCTCCCCCCCCAGCTGCGAGCCTCACCGTGTCAGAGCTCCTATCCATCCTTCAAGGAGCCTCTCCTGCTTTCCCATGCTTTTACCTCTGGAAGGCATTTCTTCTGTTCTACCTGGTATCCTACGTAGAGGCGTATATGTCTGGAGCTCTTGTGAGGTCCAGTAAAGAGCTTGGCACATGAGGCCCTCAGAAAAATCTGTACTGAAGGAATGACTTAAGAATGAAGATATGTTAGCACCAGGAAGCAGGTACCCTTATTGCCCCCATTTCAGAGATAAGGAAACTGAGGCTCAGAAAGGTGAACTGACCTGCCCCACGTTCCATAGCAACAGCACCTGGTTCATGGCCCAGGTCTGTTTGATTCCTCCAGACTTGCATACAGAGTTCAGAGCAGTCGGCTGTGCCCACTCAGGACCCTCTCCCAGGACCCCTGCTCCACTGGTCACTACAGGGATCAGGCTGGGCTTCCTGTAAGGCAGGAGGGAAAGCTGGAGAGCCGCTGGCCGGCCTGTTCACGTCTCAAAGGCACACCCAGAGGAGGCTACCGACAGGTCCAAAGGACCAAAGCCATGGGACTCAGGGGCTCAGGATGGACACGTAAGTAGATTCACTTCAAACGGGTCTCACCCTCCTTCCCTGATGGGGAGGTCAGGCCCAACCAGGCAGGCCCCCCAGGCCCAGGCCGGCAGAGGGACGAGGGTTTCTTCCCCTAGAGTGGTGGAGGCATATGGAAGCAGCAAAGCAAACAGTGAGAAGTGGGGTGCATGTGTCGGACAGCCCCACAAACTTTCTCTTGATTGGATCATCAGCCCAGGGGCCTGAGGGGAGTCCTGAAGCTACTGGGTGGAGCCAAATGCAGATCAGGGTTCAGTGCCAGCAACAGAGTGGCGGGTCCCAGAGAGCAAAGGGGAGGTTGTCCGGGCAAACTCCATGATGGGGATCTCAAGGCCCCAGCAGGGATGTCAGCTGTCTTAGAACACGTTTACATGAGAAGACCGGGGTCCATGTATTCATGCACTCATGTATTTCTTTATATGCACTCCTCTCTAACCAGTTTTTAGAATTATAGAAGGAGCGAACAGAAAGACAAAAAAATCCACCCACCCCACCTTTTGGAGATAATCGCTGTTACCACTTTGATATACCTGATTCCAGATGATTTTCTGTGCATGTTTGTTTGTTTAAACAATGGGATCGTATTCTTCAAAGCTATTTTCTAACCTACTCTTTTCACTTTACGATGTAAAAATGATTGTGTGTACCCACACGCTTACATCAGCACACAAAATTTCTGGAAGAACATGCAAGGAAATATTAATCTGGTTGCTTTTGGAGAGGGAGACTGCAGATCTAGAGTGGGAGAAAGAGCGACTTCTAATTCCAAATATTTTTATTTAATAAGCGCTTCTGTTTATTATGTGCCAGGCGCTTCTAAGCACGATACAAATATAAATCTGTT